>NW_022900922.1:19765940-19861252 GCF_012274545.1 Fukomys damarensis
CCTCCCCTCCCCATCTACAACCACTTTATTTCCATCTTTTCATTATCTCACATTTTTTTCTTTTCCCTTATTACCCTTCCCCTACCCATCCCACCTTCCCTACACCTTTAGCTCCTTTCTTCCCATTTCTAAATGTCAGTAATCTTATTAGGATCTTCTGTATTATTGCAGATTATTCACACCAGAGAAACTATTCGGTATTTACACATGTGTGCCTTATTTATTTCACTTAGGAGTATATCTTCAATATGTATCCATTTTCCTATGAATGAATCTATTTTCTCGTTCTTTATGGCTAATATTCCATTTTATAGAAAACCCACATCTTCTTTATCCAGTTTCCAACGGATGGGCAAATGGACTGTTTCCAAGTTTTAGCTCATTCTTTGACGAGATCACAAGTGATCGTCTTCTTTCCAATTACTCACTAGTCTTTCACAGACCACGTATTATTTTTATAACAAAAAACAAGTAAATAGCAATATTCTTGAAGAGAAGGAATAAGACAGTACAATATAAAATATCTATATTCAAACATTTCCGCACGGAAGCCTCTTTTACCATTGTAAGTTTATCTGTGCTTAGTGTTAGGGTCCGAGTGTTATTATGGCAGTACCTGACCACTGTAATCATTAACAACGCTTTTGTGCCTGAAGTGGTTTCCCATATCTCTTATGTGTCTCATTGTGGCCTATGCTAGAAATTTTCTTCCATGAGCAAAACATGGTCTGAACCTTTGTCGCTCTTCTCCTATCCAAATTCAGTTGTTAAAATACTATTTGGATGCATTTGGAGGTAAAACTTTTATGACCTCTATGATAGGTCAGGTTTGGTCACGAGAAGGTGATTCCCATGAAGAAATTAATGCATTTTTAAAGAAAACAAGAATAATTAACCCTCAACATTACAAAATGATTTTTTTTTTTTTTATGGTACCGGGGATCGAACTTAGGTCCTTGTGCTTGCAAGGCAGGCCGTGGAACCACTGAGCTAAATCAGTGGCCTAATGCATTTTAAAAAGAGGAACAGACAGCTTTCTTTGCCCCTGTGAGAATACAAGAAAATGTTTGAAAATTAAGAAAAAATGGGAACTCAATCAGCAGCTAACTTGAACTTTTCAGCTTCCAGAACTGTGAGAAATAAGTATTTGTTCTCTAAGCCACTCAACCTATGGTATTTTTTTTTATAGTTGGCCTACCATTCTTGTCCCTGCAGCCTCAGTGTCTCTTTTTTCCAGAAGTACCAGCCACAGAATTATGATTGAACTAGATCTCCAATGGAGACACCTTTACTATAGTAATCAATATATTGCTGAGGAATATTACATAAAGCCTTTCACATCAAGTACTAAGTCAGATATTATCACCACCAAATTACTGAGGGGGAAATGTATGCTAAGGCAAAAATACAACACTGTGACCCAAAAGACATCCAAACTACCTGTAATTAGTATTTTTTATATAATTTGGCAAATCACTTTCCCCCAATTTATTCATTTGTAAAAAACAGAATTGCTTCATGTGGTAAATTATCTTTCATTAATAAAATTTCATGCTTTTTCCATGCTGTTATTTTCACTGTCACATTATAAAACTAATGAGAGAATGTATTTAAAACTCTTCTCTAGTGATTCTTTGGGATTCTTTTCCACATGACCAAAACAATATCAATATTATAAAACAGTAAAATATCACTATCTAATATTCCATTCTATAATTGTCATAACACATGGTTGTGTTCATAAGTGAACCAACAATATAATAATTTATTTAACAGGAAAATTATATATTTTAGGCAAAAATTAGATCCAATTTGTCTGGCATATTGTGTATAAATAAGGCTAAATAGTTTTACCTTTATCTCCTGCCTTGGAATATAACACTTATTTGCAAAAGTCCTAAGATATAACTCATTACTTCCCATTATTTCCTATTTGTGATTCATTTTTCAACTAGAGAAATAAATTCCTTAATGAAGTTCCCTGCATAGGGTCATCTATTCCTTTTTATTCCAATCTGTTAATTTAAATAACTTCATAAAATATTTCTCAAAGATGGTAGACTATAAATTGTGCATACTCTGTTAAATTACCAATGATCTAGAAAGATGAGACATTTTTAGTACATTTATATTATGGAAAATCATTATGCTTATTTGTCTCCCTGTTCTTAATTTTTCCTAAGTAATCTTGTGTTATTTCTAAGGGAGTTTAATGGATGAAACACAAACCAATGATAAATACCAACTGAAATATCAGTTACTCAAGTGTTTTTAGTTTTCTCACTGATAACTCTCACATTTCCATGAACATTACATTAATGCAACTAGTAAGTAAATAGATGAAACTAATTAATTTAAAAATAATCTATGTAATATCTGACTATCTGGGTCATTCTAGTTGACACTATGTCAGATCTACCTAAAACAGCCTTAAGTCTGAAAAGATCAGAACTGTAACCCAGGACAGATATTCTACAGCATCTGTCTCACATTTCCATGGATACCTACTAAGTGTACTGAAACCCACAAAATACTCACTAAACATTTTTTAACTAAAGGAAGAAATTGCTGTATTGTAAAACACTACTTTATACAGAAAAAAGCAATGGACTTTCCCAAGAGCTTAAATGGAAAAGTCACATTCACCTCCATAGTTATCGACCATTCTCTATCAAGTAGTACCACTAGATCAACCATTCTCTAGCAAGCAGTACCACTAGATGGGTTTCTTTGATCATTTTTCTGAAGAATGATTTCTAATGACATTTTGGAGAAAAGAAATTAAGAAGTACAACAGCTCAATTCTTATATTGTTCTTAATTGTTTAATCACTTTCCCTCTTCTGATCTATATTCTACTGAATTTATTTGAAGCACTATAATTAAACTTAGGTATCATTTTATTATTTTGTTGCAAGTTTTGATTTTGATATGTTAAAATTTCTAAATGAATAGTTGCAGAGGAAGCTGACAAGATAGCTCGCATCTCGTTGGAATTTGGGGGGCAAATTGAATTTTGGGCAGATCATAATGCTGGACAGGGAGTGAATTGATTTCAAAAGAAATAAAAAGCTATATAGCTAGACAATTAAATAGAGAGATGAAGGATAGGGAGCACAGAGGAAAGGAGAAAAAGATGAAAGAAATAGCAAGGACAGGAAGTAAGCAAACAAATAAATAAAAATGCAGTACCCTGTATTTGCAAAGAATACAAGGGAATGTTCTGGATATAACTTCGACTTCGTTACATTATTCTGTGATGGCGAGGAAAACTCATTTTAAGGAAAAGAAAAGTACTTTGGAGATAGTTTTCTTTGTTGGTTAATAAATGATAAATTTCTTTAAAATAGGAAAGTATTCAAATACAGGAACATTAACAGATTATTTACCTTTAACAATTATAAAAATGGTATAATGGTATAGTATAAGAATTTTTTTCTTAAAAAAGATAAGTTTGTAAATAACAAAATACTCTTTGAATCAGTATTTGAGGATTAAATCAAATTGGTTAGAAGAACTAAGAGTTACAAATCAGAGGGAAAATAAAAAACATTAAAATTTATGACAGTTATGCTATTTTGCTGGTTAATTTTACGTGTTAACCTGTCTGGGTCACAAGATCCCAAAATACTCAGTTTGACATTATCCCTGGGATGATGTTTCTGGATGAGCTTAGCACAGGAATCTGTGCACTAAGGATAGCTACTGTCCCCCTCACCCTTTCCGGAGCTACGGAGCCTCATTCACAACTGGAGGGCCTAAATACAATAAAAAAGGCAAAAGTGAATTCACCCTCTCCCAAGACTGCACCCATTCTTATTTTCCCTGTGGACTAGGACTCTGGCCATTGACTCTGAGTTTCTCAGGCCTTCGGGCCTTCAGACTTGAGCTGAAACCGCACAACTTGCTTTCCTAAGTCTCCTACTTGGACATCTCAGCCTGCATAATCAAGTGAACTAATTCACTGTCTCATTTCTAGATAGATAGTGATAAATATAGACAGATATCTAATGAGTACAGATATTCTGATCTCTAGAATGATTCAGGAGTTGCATGAGTTTTCTGAATTGGTTCTGGATTTTCTGGCATTAGTTCATTATTAGGATTAGAGTTGAAGATGATATTTCCAGTAGTAAAGAGAGCAAGGATGGCCCACAGCATGAAATGGTAATAGAGACTACAATACATCTGCTTTCAGTGTTGTTAATTAGCCACTTATAATTAAAGACAACTCAGTGACTTTTATAGATTATGCATTGGAACATTTTTTAAAAACTGATTGTTATAATGAGATTGGTTGCCCTGAATTTCACTAGACAATGTGATGAAAGAAAACAATGACACCACCAATTTGAAGTTTCTTCTAACTTATGTTTTCCAATAATATTCATAGAACCCAATTTTTATTAGAAAACTGTTAATTGAGACAACTTGTATACCATGTACTCCAGTGCTCAGGTGAAGGTCAAGGAAAAATTATACTTTGTTAAGGAATCAATTCATGAAGCAAGATTAATTTTCTTAGGAATTGTGGATCAAACTAAACCCATAGCTTTGTTCTAAGTGCTATTTCATTTACTCACAATGAAAAGGTATTCTAGTTAAGTATTTACTTAAAAAGTAAATCACTGATTTATTTAATGTTTTAGTTTCATCTAACACTTATAAACGCTCCTTTGGAAGTTTAGCAGGAATATATGACATAATTCCTACAGAAAAACATTGCTATGGCAGTAAAGTAGGCCAGCACATGTTTCACAAAAGTGGTCTACGCTGCCCTTAGGTGTTCAAGAGTCTGAAAAGGAGGAGGATTTGGCTCTTAATCAAGGTTACATTTATATAGGTAGGTACTGGACGTTGACAGGATCTTCAGGAGGAGGACAGTCACAAGTAAAGCTTGAAGGACAAACCATGAAAAATCAGCTATGAATTTAGTTAGAAGGAAGATTTTATTAACACAATGGAGATTAGGATGTTGATAATATAGAATGATACCAATTAATGAAAGACTTGTAATCCTAACCTAAGATTTTGAGGTTAGTATCACTAGCAACAATGGAAAAACATTCAGTACTTTTCAAATGGAAAAATGTCAGTGTGGTATTAAAGATCTTGGAAGTATGAAAAGAAGCTAATGGGTGCTTTGACACAGCTGATCTTGGCTAATGGGCAATACATTTCAGTTTGTAATACAAAACTGCACATGTCAGTCTTTAAAACAGTTCACATAACTTTTGGAAACAGAAACGCTTCCTTGAGGCTGACATAGGGTGTGCAATTCTCTGATAGTGCTGAGGAGATAGATCCCAAAATGTTGTCCTAAAAGTCAGATGGGACATCCACTACCATGCCCACATTCACTCAGATAGAATTAGGCATAAGCCCACTTGGAGAAGGTGTAGGGACTTACTCTTCCTTCTGAGCACTAGTGGGCAGGTATAGCTGTTGGTTCTGAGAATAGCATCCTATCAAAGAGGGGAACTGGAGTCAACAGTTTCGAGGGCAGTCCATTTTGTAACTTAACCCAAATGGCTGCCTTACCAATCTAAACTACAGATTTACTGTCCTTACCCCTGAGCTCTGAGCTGCCATGCCACCTTCACCCCAAAGGTAATTCCACCTGTTAATTAACTGTAAAACGTTGAGTGGCCAGTGTCTGACCTGAGGATCTGTGCCAAGAGAAAGTTTCGCTTGTATTTTTTCCCTCTCTTTCTCTCACTGCCAGTTTGAGTATGTGTGTTTTTAAGTATTAGCTCTCATGTAAGCGCGTGCTTATTTAAAATTCCCAGACGATGAGTCAGACTTGTTCAGCGAGGTTCCTGGAGAGTCACATGGTGTGGCCTGATGAAACTTCACATTATGAAAGTTTGGAGAAAAAAGAATCAGAGGAGCATTTTCAAGCCTCTCTCTATGTATATCATGTAAGTACATGCATATACATCTTGTGTGTATGCCCTTGTATACAATGTCATATAATTTTGCATACATGTACACATGAGAGAAAGAGACTGACAGAAATACATGCAGGAAAAGAATTCCTTTACTTTAATTCCTCTTCTTTTTCCTATGTAGATATTTAGAAATCTGGTGAGCTAGCAGTCCATAACTCTGATACTCAAAACAAGCAGAAACCTTGTAGCTGAATGTGCCTCACTTGGAAAGCAGTTAGGTGTCAGCCCCTTGAATTCAGGTACCTTTTTGGTTTTTTGGTACCAGGGATCAAACTTGGGTCCTTGTGCTTGCAAGACAGGCAACGGAACCACTGAGCTAAATTCCCAGCCCCTATCCCCTTGAATTCAGAACAGGAGACTGAAAATGTTGACTCAAAAATGAAAGAGAGCTAGTGACACTGAGAGAAGATATTTAAGTTGTGTCACTCGCTGTTCTGGTGATTTGCTCCAGGTTTCTATAGGCCTCTAAAAACTCTGAATTAAAATTTACACTTTTCTTCTAATCAGTTTGAGGCTTCATAATACAATTACCACATCTCATCAAGGTAGAACGAGGAAGTGGGCTGTCTCCTGTGAACACACCCAAGTCAGAGTAATTTTTGAAACCCTTAAATTAATTTTTCTGCAAGACTTCTGTAAGTTTGAACTCATGCTAGAGTTGATATTTCAAGTATAAAAGCATCATTTGCCAATTGACCCTAGCTAAAGAGAGAATTGAGTCACTGTTTACAAAAATATGGATTACAGAACTAGTCTGGAAAGATCTTGCTTCAAGATAAGTATGAACAAGGAGGCAGATAGTTCCTTAGGAGTTCTCAAAAGATCATTTAAAGGGTGTTATTGTGTCTGAAGACATCTTTGACTAAATCAGTTGTCTTGATTCATTAATTTCATGAACATTTATCAGGGACCTGCTATTAACCAGACATTACTAGAGGCTGGAGATTCAAAGAAATGCATACTGTAGTCCTACCCATGAGTACTCTAGTTTGATAATCAGAGTTATATAAACAAATAGTCAAAATTCAGGAATGTGAAAAGTACTGTGAAAACAAATGTGTGGACATGACTAACTTTCCCCAACAGTATTTGATTAAGTTTCACTGAGAAGAAATATTCCATGAGATCTTCTATGACAGGTAGCGAATGTTTCCCAGCAAAATTAGCAAAGCAAAGAAAAAAAAATGTTTTGAATGTTGAGGAAAAAGAATCCAGGGAGAAAGGCCCATGAAATCTAACACTTAACAATAGGCAAGACTGATTTTACCAGGAAGATGGAAGGGGCCATTCCTTTGCACTTTTATTGTGGACCAAACTAGAAACTGTTCCAGAAGAGGGCTGGTAACCCAAAGGGGAAAGCCACCAGCATTCTAGAGTCTCTTTCCTGCCTATCAATTTACTCATTTATCCCTTCTCGCTAATTCTGTCTCTGTTTCTCCTTTTTTTCTGCTCTGTTTCTTTCATTTTAAACCCAAATCTTTCTCCCTGGGACACTGGCTTTTGCCCACAGCCACTACAGTTTGCATAGCACCATTTCAAAACAAAAAGTGTCCACACTTACTGGGAGAGCTACATCCAACAATCCTGGAGGAAGAATCTTGTTTGTCCACCTAGTCGCGTGTACTGGGATCAGGACTGCAGCCCCGAAAACAAACCTAGGACATATAGGAGGAATATGTACAGATTAAACAGGCTATGGGTAAAGTCTTACCCTGCCCCCCAAATTTCTACTCCTCATGATGATTGTACTTTGCATGCAGCAAAAGAGATCGTGGAGTAGAGCATGAAACTGTTTTCTTCTGCAAAATGCTGACTTCAATGCACTGGGGTTGTTTTCTAATTTTTACTTTCTCTCCATACGCACTTCTTGTCAGCTTACATGGAGGAAAAACATGGTTGGATCTGGAGGTTTCCAAGAGGTGTGTTTCTCTATATGCAGGAGACTAAGTGGGCTGGGACAAAATCAGTGGGAACACTCATGATTTTTTATTCCCTTTTCTTTCATGGTTACTGCCCCTACTTAAGTAAAAATAGGCCAACTATACTAGGAAATATAAGCATGATGCAAACATTACATAGAATTGGAAATCATTCCTTTGAAAGTATGGTTTCCTGTGGTCACCCCATAGGTAAGTTTCAGTAAGATGCTGAGATTCATATTCTCTGCATAGCAGCAGGACCTATAAATGCCTAGAATTTCTTGTAATGCATTCCCTCATGGAAAGATGATATAGCTGATGATACAAACCTCTGAGATTTGTTTTATTTCTTTGTCAGTTTTATCCTTTGGCTATTAAAATTCTCTATATCAAAGAATCTAGCAGTATTTTAGGAAAATGGGCCTTTTGCTAACTTGAGTTACATTGTAGAAATTATTAGGAAATAATTCATTCTGAAGTTTCTATACACTTTCAGCACCCAGACTCAAAAAATAATAATTCTGAATCACATGTAAAGTTATTCCAACTTGTATTTATGAATGCCACTCTAATTGCTCTGCTAAATCCCCATGTATTAGTGAAGTCCAAGATGTGTGTTTGTCAGAGGAAGATGGCTGGTCTCCATGATTAAACAATTGATACCCCCTTATGTCCGTACCATGTTCCACACACAGCTGCTAAGGCCATCACAGGTAGAGGAAAGGTAAAAAAAGAAAATTGTGCCAGGAGGTTTTTATGGTCCAGGACTAGAAATGGCAGAAGTCACTTCCACTCAAATGATCTAACTGGCTGGACATCATTAATAAGACTGTGCATAATTACTAGCATGGCTACATTTTATTGAAGAAGAAAAGAATATAAGTATGAATGTCCAGCTAGACTCTTTCATGAAGCTCCTGGTAGTCTCTCACAGAGCTGAGCACACACTGAATAATAATGAACAAAAATGTGATTTTATTTTAATTATTTATTTTTTTCTTTTTTGGTGCCAGGGATTGAACTTGAGTCCTTACACTTGCAAGGCAGGTGGTGGAACCACTGAGCTAAATCCCTGGCTCCCAAAAGGTGATTTTATTCAATAAAAACTGAATTAAAATCACTTGGCAAAATTCAGATTAATTTCTATAAGTAAGTTCTATGATAAAAAGTTTTTTTATGCCACGTATCTACTTATAGCACAAATAAGTTTCCAAAACACACACGCGCGTGCAAACACACACACACACAACATTGACATTTTCATGAGCATTTGTTTCTAACATCTAACTTTGAGTATAGGTCTGCTAAAAAAGAGAAATAGAAATGATGTACGTATGAGGGATTGTATTATAATTTTCCTATAAAAGTCAATGTTTTAAAATAAAACTATTTTCTTTACTGTTCCTTATTGAAGAAATGGAATATCACTAGCAATTGAAAAGAAAAAAATTCATTATTAAATAAAATCATAAAATGTCCATGTTTATCATTTATTTATCACTATAGATTAATACATTCTTATAAATTTTATAAAAGATATTTTGTTATATGCTTTACATCATTTAAAGACAAATTTAATATTGTTCTTCCAAGTGATTCTGGATAATTGAAAACGTATTTGTTTAGACTTTTAGCTTCTAGTGCTTCTACTTGTTTCTTATGTTTGTAGGAAATTACAGTGAGTAATTAATTTGGTTATTTGGGAAAAGAGGGATTACAAAAGTTAAATATTTTTTTAATCAAGTCCAGTTCCCTGATTTATAACTGTGCTCCCTTTACAGTCTCTGGAGGAAGTGTTTATGGTTTGAATCCTAGAAGTTGTCAAATGAAATCTGGGAATACCCAAGGAATAACACAATACCACAGAGTCAATATGATTGATGATATCATAGCTCATTTTTAACAGATGTCAAAAGGAGAAAAATCAAGCTGCCATGGCACATACTGAGCCCTTGTTCTCTTAACAGAGGATCTTTATAAGTAAATCACAGTTAATGGTAGGTATTCATTGGGTTAGGTGATGGGTGTTTGGATCTCTTTTGGGCTTTCAAGAGAAAAAGGCATTTGAGAAAAATCAGAATTTCTAAAAGAGATTCTGAAAATGCTCCTTTACTTTTGTTGCTGTTATTTTATCACAGTGTTTAATTTGGCATTTAGGTTCCACTTAGGAAATGTTTCTTTTTAGAAATACAGTATATATGTGAAAGAAAAAAATCGCAAAGGTATCCATTCTTGAATCTAAGTCTTCAACAACTGCTGGATGTTATCCCACATCCACTTAGGTACTGACTGGGAGAAAGAACGTAAGTAGCACTTTTTAAGGATGTACGTCTGTATGTAAACATAATATGGTGAACATTAAGGGAAATAATTATGTCTTGATTGAATTAAAGAACACCAGCAATTGCTTTTGGTTTTTTTCTGAGCCCAACAGTCTATTGAGCTGGATTATTATTTTCTCTCAGGATAGTGCAGTATATGTTGACCCTGTTCAAGAAGAGATAAAGCAGTTGGTGGATCTGTAGAACTGTCTGTGAAATACATTCAGTAGCTCCCATACCATCCCCCTCTTGAGTGAGCCTTATCTTCATATTACTTTGATTTCTATTCTCAATCACTGTGGGATAGGAAAAAAAAATCTACATCACGGAAAGGGCTCTAATTCCTTCTTAATCAAGTATCTGAGGAGTTTCTTATGCATAAAACCATATCCTCCCAAATTTAGTGCATATTATTGAACAGTTAGGTGGAGTATATTATGTTTGTTGGCATGAGAATAGATCTTCTATTTCAATTTAAATTTTAAAAAATTCAGAACTTTTTTCTATTAAACATTAAATCATAAATACACATTGATGTGCATATAGCTAGAAAGGATACTATCTGAGTTTTCTTTGAAACACTAGTAAAATACATAGTGCTCTATGCCAGAGAATTGAAATTGATTTAGATAAACAAAGGGATACAATAGCACTTTAGGCACTTTATCTCACAGGAAGTCGACAATAGCATGTTAGAAAATAATTCTGAAAAATTCCTCAAATGTTGTTTTCAAAAACCCCACTAACTCAAATGCATTTTTATTTTTAACTGTGTAATTTCAACAGTCTATAGTAGAAATGGGCAAAGTTATTCTATGAAAGACCAGTAAATAATTGAGATATCACAGGAGATCATAGGTCTCCTCGATTCTGCCATTGTAGTAACAAGGACAGCTAAGAGATAAATGAATGCACAGATGCATAAAGATAAATATATAAATACACAAAGCTGTGTTCCAGCAAACACAAATATTATTCAAACAAGCAGTAAGTCTGATTTGGTCCATATGCAGTTGCCAAACCCTAACCTTCACATCCTTCACTCCATGTGTTAACTGTGACTCTTTTTCTCACAGAGATTCTTGGAAATTATTCTCAAATGATTGAGAATTGTAGCTCTTCATTTGACATAGAGATGTAAAATACTTCCATTTGTTATGAAGAACACAGCCCACCTGCTAGACGGAGCAGGCCACATGCCCATCATCTTCTCCTGGATCTTTCTGTGGGCCGTGAGGGCCTTAGGAATTGGAAAATATGTTCACCTGCCAATTGGCAGCTAAAAATTTTGTTCCAAGAACATGGAGTTTCGATTCCAAAAGATGCTCCATTTTAAAGGACACTGCTGAGAGGCTTAATGCCCAGCATTGCTGAGGACAGTCGTGAAAATAACGACCTACTTCCCTCCCCAAAGGCCAACTCTGAAAGAGGATGATGTCTACAAATGAGGTCTCATAAAAGAATACAATTAAACCCCAATGCTCCTCAGAGTGAAAGAACTTTGAGATAATGACTACAGTGGCGCACTCTGTACCAAAGAGAACAAGATGTCACAATTATATATTTGCAGGTTGACTTACTCTGACAAGATTCTTAGCAACAGTGAACTTGGCCTGTCTGTGCATAACAACACAGCCTATATGTTCCACAAATGAAGATCTATTTATCTCTTATAAATTTACACGTGTCGATTAACAAACTTAATCTTGCTGGACACTCTTATTAGGGGAGATCCCATACATGTCTGCATTTTCTGGGGAAAATTGTCTATAAATCATCTTCTTTATTTAAATAAATTCTTTTTCATATTCTCGGTATGAATAGGGTTTTTATTATTTGATTTTTCAATGATAGTCTCTGACTGCAAAGTTCTAATTATCTTGTTTCCTCATATATCACTAACAGAGAAATTAGCAGCTTGTAGATTTGAATTCTCCATCACAATTAATCCAGGATAGAGAAGAATGAACTAAACCAGGTGTGGGCAAACCATGGTCCTTGGACCAAATCCATCCCACCTCCTATTTCTTTCTTGCACTTAAACTAAAAATGGCTTTTATATTTTTAAATATTTGAAAAACTATTTAAAAAGAATATATTTAACTTAAGCAATTTATATGCATTTCAAATTTGGGGCCCCACAAATAAAATTATATTGGAAGCAAGACACTCTTTTTTAAGGTATAGTCTATTGCTAGCTTTGTATCAGAAGAGCAAAATTGACTCATTGCAATGGACAATGTATGGCCAGCAAAAACTGAAATACCGACTTTCTTTTCTTTTATAGAAAAAGTTTCCAACACAAGGAGTACAAAGCCCCTTGCCAAATTTTTATTTGAGTGAGATTTTTATCCCCTTCCATTATTAACCCCACTTTTGCATTGTCATTGGGGCTAGCGGGACAGTCCAGGATAGAGGTAGGACTTGGGTCTAGAGGCCCAATTTTATGTCTAATAAGGCACCTCAAAATATTTTCGTCTCTATCCTATGAATTTTGGAAATTAACCTAAAATGTCTTACAACTATAGAGCACATCAAATAAAGCCCTGTCATATGGAGAGTTTCACTACTACTATTCACTTATTTTAAAGAGAGAATCTGAGGTTCGCATATGTTGTTCTTCTTTTCCAAAATAATGCAAATAGTGAGTGGTGAAGAGCAGACTGTAGAAATAACTCTGAGCTTTATGTTATTTCTATATCACTGTCCTACCTTAGAAAGCTAGAGATATAAACAAAAATGCTACAATCTTCCAGTTGTCACTGAGCATAAATCATGCAAAGCGATCGTGTAAAGTGAAACTTCCTTTTTCCCTCTTCTTTGACACTTGATATAAAATCAGGCCTCTTTCCTCTGCACAAGGTGGAAGAGACTCACGGTGATATACGCTTTTGTGGCACAGCAATGCATGCATCAAAGAATCAGAAAGCAACACTCAAAACTATAGAGACTTGGGTATGCAAAGCAATAACCCAACAATGCACATCATTAGAACGGCTTCCGATTTCTACAGGGCTACTCTGTGTTTCTGCTCTAACCACGCTCTCTATTGTACCTTCTACCATTCTCTTCCTCATTTAACACCCACCTACAGCACAGGCTTTTGCATTCCTTGAGGTGGTGGTAACGTTCCTACTCTTGCCATTCCATACACCTGGCTCATTATTACCTGAGATCTTCTCACAGTTGCCTTCCTCCTAACATCAGAGCTCTACTTAATAGGCAACTTCTCTCCAAGGACATTTTTTCTTGACCATTTTCACTAATGTCTCTTTATCCTTGCTGCTGGTTTATTCTTTTCAAGATTTCTTTCTCTAAAACTGTGATGTTTCTATGGGTCCAATTTTCTCATATCTGTCTTTATTGTCGGGCTCAAAAAACTCACCTATATCTCTTTCAACAGCAGTACAACTTTGTATAGCATGGGAAACAGTCTCTGCACAGATGCTGAATGAGGAGTGAGTGTGTGTATCTTTCAAAATAAAATTCTCCCCTTTTCTAATGGAGCCTCATAGGTGATAGAGGCAAGACATATCATTCCAGACAAAAGATAGAATATGATGAATCTGTTAATGACAGGATAAAAAAAAGCTTGGAATAATGTAAAAATAAAACCATAAGTTCACATTGGAAAGAGAAGAGAATTTTTTGATTCTGTGCTAATATAGATTGTTTATGGGCACTATAAACATTTCTTCACCCTAAAATATACTTTTTCCATGATGTCCATTGGAAGCCTGAGCTGTTCAGTACTATGGCCTCCTATAATTTCAAGGCCCCTGGAGACTATTAGATGTTTTAAGCTTCTAAACTGTCACCCTGGGAGGACAGAACATGATATATCTGAGGAGGAAATGAAAAGCCCCTCTTATGCACCTACACTGTGGTTCATTTTCTTCGGAGCCAACACATTTTGGCTGGCTCATATTTTTTTTTCTTTTTGGGGGTACTGGGGTTCAAACTCAGGTCCTTCCGCTTGCAAGGCAGGCAGCAGAACCATTGAGCTAAATCCCTGGCCCCAAAATTCCTCTGTGAGTTTTTCTTTCTCCCTTCCTTCCTACCTTCCTTCCTTCTTTCCTTCCTTCCTTTCTTTCTTTCTTTCCTTCCTTCCTTTTGATACCAGGGATCCAACTCTGGACTCTGTGCTTATGAGGCAGGTGCAGTACCACTGAGGTAAATCCCTTGGCTCATAATAGTAACAGCCAGCTTTGAATATATTAAACTCTTCGAATCATCAGTGGAAATGGGGAGGGTTTAAATTCCATTTTTCTGTGTGTGTGTGTGTGTGTGTGTGTGTGTGTGTATAGATATACAATTATATTTCAATATTTTTAAATAGCAGCATTTTTAAATAAATAAAAGAGCCTAATTCTAGCTCTTAGATAATCCAGGTCAGAACTGAACAAGCTTATTTAAGTTTTTTTTACTTTAATAAAATATAACTATCAAATTCTGCAATAATCAAGAGGGATGGTGTTTTAAGTAATGAATGGCTTAGTTCTGAGGTGTACATGAAGATGGAGTTGAATTTTGCTGGAGACATGGTGATTTAATGAACCATGGAAAACACATTTACTTTAAGAGGACAAAATGTATTCAGCGTGTATTATCAAGAAACTTAGAAGGGGGACTTTTGAAAAAAATCAAAATTGATGACCATGGTGGGATCAGGTTACAGAAGAGAGGTACATATTTGAAATAGCCAATTTCTGGTTGATTACCAAGAAAAGCTTTAGCCTGCACACTTCCATATATTGTTCTGTTGAGATCATCCTAAGATAGAACTCTGAATTTGTCTTGGATGTTTCTCTTATACTCCTTTTCTATAACAATACTTTTCCCCTGGCAGTATTCATCTTTAACCCCTTTAGTTCCAACATGTATTTATTTTTTTACCTCCCAATTAGTTGGTAGAACATTTACTTTTTTATTTTTTTTTTCCCCATATCAGGAATCAAACTTTGGTCCTTGCATTTGCAAGGCAGGCCACCGAACCGCTGAGCTAAATCCCCGGCCCAAAACATTTACTTTTTAAAAGAAACACAGGGCATAGAATTTTAAAAGAGAGAAATGGTGCTTTAGATGGAAGACTTCAGCACATTTCACATGTAGGCAGAAGAGGTATATGATGGAAAAGATCGTCTTCACAATTGTAAACTCTACTGCATTTCCTTCTGCTTCTGCAGGTGCCTGACCACACCACCAAATAACTAAATGAAAGTTACTGTATCTAGAAGTGGCAACTGGATAATAGCCTTCCTCTGGCAACTAAATACATGAGCCAAGGAATTTATGCACAAAGTACATAGCCCTTTTAATTAGTGAGAAACCAATTTCATTGCCTTATTACTAGTGTGCCAAATGACTTGTAAAATAAAATAAATGAGGTCTACAGCACCTCGTAATCTAAGACAGCCCCCAATTCATCATTCACCTGCAAAACTGCACTCTGATGGTCTCAAATGAGGAGAGAGATTAGTTTTGGCCTTCCTTTGGTCACAAGGTAGTGTTATTCTTGGTCTCACTTCCCTGGTTTCTGACGGGCATAGCATTTTTGGTATTGTTTTAGTTTTCTCTCTCTCTCTCTCTCTTTTTTTATTTTTTATGCTGGGGATTCAACTCGAGTCCCTGCACTTGCAAGGCAGGCCACCGAACCGCTGAGCTAAATCCTCGGCACTGTTTTCTCTCTTTCTAAATCAAACTAAGAATCTAAGGGACCTCAGACCTGCTGTCTTGCTGTAGTTTTACAAAGCAAGCTCTTTTATGGCTAATGATGTTATTTGTGTCTGAACAGTAGGCAAATACAAAGCTCTAGGTGGAAACTGCTAGTTCCATGGCTACTCCAGAGACACCTACAACTGGCACTGGGCTTAGTTTGAGAAGTCATCAGTTTGATGTGCCACTTTTAGCCTTTGTGACTAACACACTGTTTTGGAAAGCTAAAAAGTGGCAGTAAGGGAGGAGAGAAAAGAAGAGGACAAATTTTCAAAATATATGCAAAACATGGAAAGACATTGACAGGGTTTGACTTGGCTCCTTAGATGTGGTTTCAAGATCTTTGAAATAAACCAAGCTTATCTAATGGTATGGAGATAAAGGGAACACTAAGTGCATTCACAGGATCCCAACATGCGTATTACTTTCATAAGAATAGCACCACAAGATACAGTGCTGAGTAAAAATCACTCGGATATGTAAATCACATAGATTTGTATACTACTGAGGTTATTCTATCACCTACCTTGGCCCAAAGAGACAACAAATCTTGCTTAGGAAGATTTACTCATCACTACACAGGATCCATGGGGCAGGTACTGTTCAGTGTGCACTCGTTCTTTTTCATGGCCTCTGACTTTGGGCTGAACGCTCTCCACATCTAGTGTGAGTTACTTAGCAG
This sequence comes from Fukomys damarensis, assembly GCF_012274545.1. Lineage (NCBI taxonomy): Eukaryota > Metazoa > Chordata > Mammalia > Rodentia > Bathyergidae > Fukomys > Fukomys damarensis. The sequence goes on from NW_022900922.1 coordinate 19,782,528, forward strand.
GGTAGCAACTTTGCAGCTAGGCAGATCTGATTATGATTGCTAGAATATCACTCACAGGAAGGTTCCTGGCTTATGATGGTTTGACCCCAAAATTGGTTGATTCTGAGGCAGTGAGAAGGTATACTCATAAAACCAGCCTGCTTTCAAATCAGTATTCATTAAATCAGTATTCACTAAATTGCATAAGACATTCAACATTAACTTAAAACCAGCTTTATATTGGATGATTCTGCCCAGTTGAAAGCAATACAAGCATTTGGAGCACACTTAAAGTAGAATAAGCAAATATTTCAAACTTAAATGGGTCTGAAAGGTGCAATCTCTGCAGAGGTGTAGGCTCTGTGCTTTATGGATGGCTTTGGTAAGTTACTTAAAATCACTGTCCTTCATTCAGACTTCCCCTTTAAAGTAATAATAATATTGAAGTATTTGTAATTCTGTTTCTTGTTTGGGGGACTGTTTATGACATACCAGACAGTTTTCTAATTATCTTATATACCTTATATCTCAGTGGACACTCATATTTGCAGCAAGTATCATCCACCAGTTATACTTTAGAAGGGTTGATTGCCTCATTTAGTTTAACACCTAGGAAGTAGAAAAGTCAAAGCTCTCCTCAGTCATGTGTCCAAGCCTTGCCCTGGTCATTACTGTAACAGGGTTAGGATTAGGGAGATGCTACTCAAATATCTCTGCATGGGCCTAGCAATGACCTCATGGCCTTTCCTCCAGGGTACTGCTCTGTTCTTTCCCTGAGCGTGTGCCATATAAAGGAACAAGACACAGAACCTTCCTTCCGGCTAAATTTCATTCCCTTTGCTGCCTTGGTTAGTGCCACAATTCTTTTACAAAATATAAAACCTAGATCCTGCCCCTGGCTTTTTTTTTTGCATGGGTTTCTTCACAGAGGCTAAGATTGAGCACTTGAGTTTTGGACCACTGTTTCTTTACCTTTATCTAGCCCAGTGGACGTGAGATTTCCGTGTCTCTTCCAATCCCATGGGACTGAAATGTTCTATCTCCATTGACTGCTGAGGACACTGGACTTCAGAGCTTTTTCGTGTCAGAGTTTTAATCTCTATATCCTCCTGCTTTAGCATTGCTTTCTTTAAATTGTTCCTATTTTTCCTTGCCTTTCTAGGCATTATACATATGGGTATATGAAGATATATGTTTTTTGTTGTTTGTTTTGTTTTTGGTACCAGGGATACAACTCAGGACCTCAACGCTTGCAAGGCAGGCACAGCAACACTGAGCTAAATCCCCAGTCCAAATTCAAGTGCAAGGTGTAATTCTGTTTTATTTCATTTTAGTTTTTGGTAGTGGGGATTGAACTCAGGACCTTGCACTTGTGAGGCAGGCAGCAGAGCACTGGGCTAAATCCCTGGCCCTATATATTTTTATATGCATATCCTATTTGTTTTGAGACATTTTCTTCCATCCTTGTCACTTCTACAGCTTCCAAAACCCCAGCAGATATGTCCACCTGCCATGCTCTATGAGTGCGCCATTCCAGAGCATGTGGTGCCCTAAAAAATGCCCTATAGATCATGAATAGAAGATTTGCTTTACAATCAATGATTCCTGGTGCTTGCAAAAACAATACAGATGCAATATGACTTATGAAAGCTGTGGAGAAGGAAACACAAAGCAAAGCAAAAAACAAAAATTAAATCCTTTATCATTTATTTGTTTGTTTGTTTGTTTGTTTATTTATTTATTTATTTGGTATGAGGGATCAAAATTAGGTCCTTGCACTTGTGAGGCAGGCAGCAGAACCATTCAGTGAAGTCCCCAGCCCTTCTAGCTTCTTTTTTAAAATCATAGACAACTTGAATTAATACAAAGATTTTTTTTCCTCTTTGATTTACTGACTAGGCTGTGTGAAAAAGATACATTGTTACAAGAAACTTGCTACCAGCAAAATAAAACATAAATGCAGAAAAAATAGGACCCTCTACTCTTGTGAAGGTCAAATTATTCTTTGAATCGGTAGACCTAAGAGTTTTTCAAAACCACAGCTTTCAAGGTCAGTTCAGTTATTTTTATTTTCAATAACAAATATTTCAGTTAAAATGTGAAGACTGATAATCCAAAGTTTTCATCATTTTTTATAAGAATTAGAGAAAAAAGTTGTCCATTTTTCACAAAAAGCAAGGAGGAGGCTTTGTGTGGTATGTTGGTTCCTATAATGTACACATTCTTTTTGAGAATAAATCAATTTAAAACTCTATGGAGACTATTTTTGTACAGATTTTGGGGGGCAGGCTTTTCTCTTTCCTAAACATGGAGCGTGACAGAAGACAGCCATGGAGCCTCAGCTGATGGAAAATCACAGAGTGGGTGCTGATTTCTGAGATGGGAGGGTACATGCTTATAATGAAATACAGAAAAAACCCATCCCATTTTGCAATTTTTAAATAATAAATTATCTGAAACAAGTCATTAATTCAAAGACGTACAAATGAAGGAAAGAGACCATAATGCAAAACCAAGTACCTGGAAATAGAAAGAACCAAAATAAGGAAGTTTGAAACAGACTAAAGGAAGATAGGCCTAGATTTTCATAAATGGGATTCATATTATGTCTGGCTAGTATGGGAGCAGTTGTGGAGGGCTTTGGGGCTTTTATGTTGGGGACAATTTAAAAGGACATTAGGAAATAGGCTTACACCCGAGGACTAGGAAATAGTATAAACAATCCTACTTAGAAGGACAGAAGTAGCAAACTCTGTCACCTGGGAGGTAAACATTCTTTTGAGAGGCCGTTACTCGTCACCTCCTGAGCCAGAATCTGGCTTTGAGATCCTTCACCACACCACACCTCACATAATGACTTCCAGTCATAGGAAAGGACAGATAAGAATTCAGTAATAAAGTAGCCCACTTTTCACACAAACCGAGGACAGTGACTTACCACCTCTGCCTAAAAGCCTCATGCCTTGATAGGGGAGCAGTGCCCAATAAATCGGTGTGGTACATGGCAGCAGGTGTCTACGAGCTTGAAAGTAGCATGACAATCTAGTGAAAAAAACAAATTTCCTACTGAGCAATCAGATTTGTGGTACTGTGACCAGTGTGTCAGTAGACAGTGTTGTGGATGGGGCAGTCACTGAGCCGGGTAAGCAACTATAGAGCACAGGAATAGAGAAGAGGTGGAAGGAGGGAAAGGCTATTTCTCATCATGATTATGAAGTTGGATTATTTGGGCTTGGACTGTAGAAAGCTGTTATGTCTGCTGAGCTGTTTTAAATCAAGAGAGAGAAAGCCTTCCAATAAATGACAAGGATAATTAAAACATTTTATGTGTCCATTATACATATATATATATATTCACACAGAATGAGTAGTTTAAAATAAAAATGTGACCCTTAATCCTGACTGTCAACTTGACTGCACTGAGAAATCCCTTGGGAATCAGTAAAGCACACTTCTGGGTGTGTCTGAGTGAGTCATGGGGTCATGACCTTAGGTACTCCATGTGGGCCCTGGCCCCTTCCTGTTTGGTGCTATTCCCCTGCTCTGTCTCCGGCCACCATAAGCCAAGAGCCTTTCTCTGCCACACACTTCTACCGTGATGTTTTTGCCTCATGGCTAGCCCACTATGAACCGAATCCTCTGAAACTGTGAGGCAAATGAACCTCTGCTCTAAATTGCTGGTGTTGAGTATCTTGTATTGAAGTCAAAAATCCACAGTCAAGAGGCCAGTATGTTTGCTGTCCTTAGGAGACACTAGCAGTGAAAGTTTTCAACACCTATTCCATCTTTTCTTGGCTCCAAGAGTTTCTTGCTTGTGGAATCGGACCCCAGGCTCTGGTTCCTTCAATGGCCTCTGTATGCATCCTGTCTTGGCCCCAGACATAGGGCCACTTGTCATTGGACTCAGGGTTTATTCTAATCTGGAATGACCTCATCCTGATATCTCTACCCTACAAACATCTTTTCCAAGGAGAAGTCACTTGTCCAAATAGAGAGCGTGGGTGAACCATTCACCATCTCACCCACTAAAATCATGTTCAACTCATTTTCTTCTTACCCACATGAAAGCAATAGCTGATTCTGTCCCCTTTAACTGCATTTGACTAAATTAAAAAATTCTCTGATTTGACAGAGTGGTTTTATTCTCTTCTCACTTTATTTACTAACAGATTTAAATTCTATACATCTCCTATCTGAGGACAGGACGTTGTTGTAAATCAGTAGAAGCTTAATCTCATCTTATTCTTAAAATGCTTCAAAAACTAGAAATAGTTGAGAGAAAATCAGTAATAGATACTTATTTTCTTTTAATGAATTATTTTTGCTAAATTGTTCTGCTAGAAAACAAGGATCTAGTGAATTGTTACTGTGTGATGAGAATATTTCAGCAGTAGAGATAATGAGTTACTGTTTAAAGCAAACGTACAAGCTTTGGACAGAAATGGATCTGACCAAGATCTATAGTGCATAACCTCAGCAGTCTCAATTCATTTGACTTAAATACATCACCTAACATTTTTCAGTTCCTATTTTCTCATTTGTAGAGTGGAGTTCCTAATACCTCTTACACTTTTTAATAATAAGGCTTTAATATAATGTAAGTGAGTCACCTACATCAAAGCTTAGAATATAGCATTTACTTTGCAGTGATATAAATTTCTAATTGTAGAAGGCTATAAAGCAATGTATGAAAGGGTACTTTTTCCTATTTATATTATATAAAATCTCAATCATTTTCTTCCCCTCCCTTTCTCCCTTCCCTCTCCCTCCTTTTCCATACCCCTTCTCATCTCTATCATCTGCTTCCCTTTTTATTAACATACCTACTTTATTTTGCTCTTCAAATTACTTCTATTTTAGGGCTCTTATATTAAAAAGACCATGTGATATTGAACCTTTCGTGATTGATTTAGTTCATTTAATATTATGGTCTTAAGATCCATCCATTTTCCTACAGTGATTCAAAGTTAACCCTCGTTTAGTATTCCTTCGGGTATATTTACCATATTTTCTTTGTCTGTTCATCTATTAATGAATGTATAGTCCTCTTTCATTATTTAGCTATTGTGAGTTGTGCTGCTATAAAAATAGGTGTGCATGTATCCCTGTGGTACAATGACCTTAAATCTTTGCAGAAGATACACAGAAGATGTAGACTGGATAGAATTTCTTTTTCTTTTCCATTAAGTTTCTTGGTACATTTTAGGTATACAATACAGTTACATTCATCAATGGGATCTTGTACCTTTAAATGATGTAAATTGATTCTATTTTTTTCCCTATTTCCCTTCCTTCCTTTCATCCCTCCACCCTTCCCTATTTACAGACCTTGTTTCCATTTTTTCCTTTTCTCATATTTTTTTCTTTTCCCTACCCTTCCCACTTCCTCTACTCCTTTAGCCCTTTTCTTCCTATTTCACATTATCAGTTATACAATTTGAACCTTATTTACACTTTTAGTTTTTCACATCAGAAAAATAATTTGGTATTTACACGTGTGTCCTATTTATTTCACTTAAGAGTGTGGCCTCAATATGCATCCATTTTCCTCTAGATGACTCTACTTTCTCATTCTGTATGACTCAGTAGTATTCCATTTTATAGAAAAATATCTTCTTTATCCAGTCTCCAGTTGATGGGCAATTGGGCTGTTTTCAAGTTTTAGCTATAACAAACTAGGACACTATAAACATGGGTGTGCAAATATTGCTGTGGTATGATTTTTAATTCTTTTGGAAAGATACCCATTTATTTAAGCATGTTTTATGAGCTAATATGTGATCTATTTTGGAGAATGACCCATGTGCCACCAAAATGTACCTTCTGATTTTGTGGGGTGGAACACTCTGTAGAGATCTATTAAATCCATTTGTTCATAAGCTTGGTTCAATTCTACTACTTTGTTGTTGATTTTTTGTCTAGTTGACCTTTATATTTGTGACAGGGTATTTAGGTCCCCTGCTACAATTGTATTACTGCTTATTTGGTTTTTCATATCCCTTAATATTTGTTTTGTATAGTTGGGGTCATTAATATTTGGTTCATATATATTTATGATTGTCATCTCTTTCTCTTGGATTGTTCCCTTTATAAGGACGTAGTGACCTTCGTTGTTTCTCTTAGTTAGTTTTGGTTTGAAATTTACTTTGTCTGCAAATAAGATAGCTACGCTGCTTTTTTTCTGGGTTCCTGTGGCATAGAGAACTGTTTTCCATCCTTTTACTTTCAGTCTATAAGTTTCTTTTTGAATTAGGTGGGTTTCTTGTATACAACATACTGTTGGGTTTTGATTCTTAATCCATTCTGCCAGTCTATTTCTTTTGATTGTTGAATTGAGACTATTAACATTGATGGTTATAACTGATATGTACTGACTTATCATTGTCATGTTATGGTCTTGTTGTTGGCTCTTATTAATTTTTCCCCCTCTCCCTTTAGTTTCTTGCCTTGCCTAATTGATTTTCTCTGTTGGGCCTCACGGTGTTGTGACCCTCATTGTCTTTTTTCTAATATATTGTTTAGAATTGTTTGGATTGCTGGTTTGGTATTCATGAAGTTTCTCAGGTGTTCTTTGTCATGGAAGTATCTTGTTCTCCTATCAATTTTGAAAGATAGTTTTACAGGTTACATAAGTCTAGGTTGGAGGTTGTTTTCTTTTAGGGTTTGAAATACCTCACTCCTCTCTCCTTGACTTGAGGGTTTGTGCTGAAAAGTCTGCTGTGATTCTGATGGGCCTTCTTTTGCATGTGATTTGCTTATTTTCTCTAACTGCTTGCAGTATTTTATTCTTCTTTTGGGTTTCCATGATCTTAATTATTACATGTCTAGGTGTGGATTATTTTTTCTTTTAATCATGGCTAGTTGGAGTCCTATATGCCTAATTTATCTGTATGTCAAATTCTTTTGCTCTGTTTGGGAAGTTTTCTGTCATTGATTCTGTGAACAGATTTTTTTATGTCATTTGTACTTTCTCCTGCTTTTTCATAGACTCCTATTATTGTTATATTATTCTTCTTTGTATCACTTAGGAGCTGTTGGATTGATTTCTCATGGTCCTTTACTAATTTTAAGAGAGCTCTCTTTTCATGATCACTTACTGTCAATGTTTTCTACATCTGATATTCTGTCTTCAGATTGGGTCTGCCAACTTTGTCTATTGTGTGTATACTTTCAAAAGGGTCTTTTATCTCCTGTATATCTATCTGAATCTGTTTCATGGATTTTTTTCTTTCCTTTGTTGGGCATTCATGGCCTCTGTCATGGTATCCTGGGCTCATCTATTTTTGTTTTTATCTGTTTCTGTTCTAGACTCTCCAATCGTGTCTTACATTGTGTATACCATCTCTGTAGTTATCTGGGAAATTATTTCTGTTTTGAATTTCACTAGAGCCTGATTGATCTGTTTTGTTACTTCCTGTCATGTAAAGGTACAAGATCCCAATGATGAATGTAACTAACTGTACTGTATCTAAAATGTATTTTGTTACTTCCTGTCATGTAAAGGTACAAGATCCCAATGATGAATGTAACTAACTGTACTGTATACCTAAAATGTACCAATAAACTCAATGAGGAAAAAAAAAAGATTCATTCTTTTGCATGCTGATAACTAGTTTTCTCAGCACAATTCATTAAAGAATCTTTTCTCCAGCATATATGATTGGCCCCTTTGTCAAAAATCAGGTGGCTGAAGGGGCTTAGGGTTGTTTCTACATCCTGTATTCAATCGGTCAATGTGCCTGTTGTTGTGCCAGCACCATGCTGTTTTTACTAAAGTAAGTAGCTTTAGGTAGTAAGTTGAAATGTATGATTGTAGTGCCTCCTGCCTTGCTCTCATTACCCAGGAGTGCTTTAGCTATTCTGTGTCTCTTCTTGTTCCACATAAATCTTAGTACTATTGGGCTGGACATTTAGCTGAGTGGTGCTGCACCTGCCTGGCAAGTGCAAGGTCTCAAGTTTGATCCCTGGTACTGAGAAAAAAAAAAAAAAAGGAAAAAAAGTCTTGGTACTATTTTTTCTAGTTCTATGGAAAAGGTTGATGGGATTTTGATTGGGGTTCAATTAAATCTACATGCCATTTTGGTAATAAAACCATTTTGGTGATATTAGTTTTGCCCACCCATTAACGAGGTATGTCTATTTTCTAATATCTTGTTTAATCTTTCTTGTAGTGCATTATAGTTTTCATTATAGAAAACTTAATTAGGTTAATTCCAAAGTATTTTGTTTGTCTGGAGCTACTATTAAAGGGCCTGTTTTCCTCATATCTACTCACTGTGTTTTTTCTTGGTATATAGGGACATTATTAAGGTTTGTGTGTTTATTTTGTGCCCCACCACTTTGATGAATTGGAGTGTTTTGGAGTTTTTCTTTAAAGGGTAATGTTATTTGAAAAATGAGAATATTTTGAATTATTTTTCTCCTATGTGTGTTGCTTTTATAAAGGGGAAATTTGTCTGTCAGCTCATTCATTTAATTCATTTGCAGACAGTAGCATGGTCTATATAGCATGGGAGGCTTTCTTGGGATTGGCCGCTCCAGTGTCTAGATCTCAACTGTGGTTATTTTTGTAGAATTCCACCTCCACAGTGTATTAGGAAAGAGCAGCTCTTGACTCTCAAATCTTTGTGTATCTCAGAAACCACTGTGCTGTCCCTTAACCTGAAGAAAATATTTTTGTCCAACCCCAGTTTTTTTCCCTGCAAATTATCTGTTCAACCCTCCCTACATATTGAGTAAAACTTCTTTACTGAGCTAACACTTACAAACTTCAGGAGAAGAAGCTGCTTTCAATAGTCTATTTTCAATCCTAGATTTCTGCTCTAGAAAGGTCATGTTATTTGGTTCAACTGGACATAGAAATAAAGTCATTACAGACATGATTTAATGTTTAAACATTTTTTAACCTAACTGTAAGCACCTAAAAATATAGGTATGTCTTGAAGGTTCCATTCCCGGGGCTCTGAAGCAATGAGAGTAGGATCCAATGATAGAAAGATGACTATGGTAACTTGAATGATAAAGAATCCACACGCTCCTTCACGAAACACTATTCATTCTCAGAAGCCATAGTAAATCACATTTGTAGAGACCAGAAAACACTTAAAGTTCTGGGAAGCAAAAATATCTAGAAGGAATCAAGAAGGAGGAAGAAGACATTTTCTTCGAGGAAGTTTGGAGAAATATTTTATTAAAATTATATGAATTAATTTTCTTATTCTCTCTCATGAGTAGAATTAATTTTTTATTTAAATCCATTGCATTGATAAATGCAAAATGCTCCTAATTTTAGCACAATCATTTCTTTGCATGAGCCAACAGCTATTCAGAGTACAGGCAATTGTTAGTTCCTTAGGCTTATAGAGCAATAGTTGAGCCAGCAAAAAGTTGTTTTTGGAATTTAGCTTTGTGTAGAGATTCAATACATGGGAACCAAAGATGACACTCAAACTAAAGAAATAAAAGCTAAAGTAGAATTCCACCAACTTCCTACTATTGACACATGAGTCGTAGGCCTTCTATGTAAAGGCAAAGCTTTAATGTGTAGCTCATGTCATCAAAAGCAGATCCAGAAACATAAGGTAGTATCAGAATAGTTGACTGTTTGATGCATACTGCAACTCTCACAATCCATAAACCTCAATTACCTTTGGTTATGTTGGCATATTAAGCAACATTAGGATACTCATCCTTAGAAAAGTAGAAGTTGAACATTAAAATAAACTTTTATTCATAATGAATACAAATATAAGATACACAGAAATAGCACTCTCATGGAATTAGTACAGTTGGGCCTCAAAGCTACATTTTTAGAAATGCTATCCTTCTCTCCAATTTAACTGTAAGGTTCATAGATATTCGGAAAGAATAGAATGCTCATTTTGCAATAATGTGAGTGTCTCCCCCGACCAACTTCATGCAGTTATGGTAGGTGCTTATCAAACATTTGTCCACTAAGTAAATTCAAACAGTAACTCAGCCACTCAAAAGCACATATCAGTTTGAATTAAACAGACAGGGTTATGTAACATGCAGGAAAATTAAAAACCTAGTCAGTACCTTCACTAATTTTGGCAAATGGAGACAAGAAAAATTAAATAACAACAACCAAGCTTTATTGTCTACTAGCAAAATAATTATGTGTTCAAAGTAATGTATCCAAAAAAATCTTAGTGGCTTAGTTACTCTTTGTGTAACCTGGATCTTTAAATCCTACCCGTTAAATAATTCAAAAATAATCCCAGACACGCTACCATTATTGTGTGGTTAATCTTGATAATTAGCTTAATTGTACTGAGAAATTCCCAGAAAATTAGGAAAGCAAAATCATTGGGTTTTCTGTGAGAGTACACAGGGCAGTAAACTAGTCAGGGAAACCTGCACTAAATGTGTGCACATCTAACACAGTGGAGCCAGTCTGGATATAAAGTGGGAGAAGAAAAATCTTTAGCCCCTGCTTTCTGGTCTTCTGCCTCTTGTTTACCGTGAAGTCAGCATCCAATCTCTACCACATTCTTCCTTCATGATGTTCGTCCCTTGCCACAGACTCATAGCAATGAAACCGGCCAACCATGGACTGAAGGCCCTAAAACCATGAGCCAAAATAAGCCTTTCCTGTTTGGAGTTATTGTCCTCAGGTATCTGTTACAGCAGAAAGCTGTGAAGCACAGTTATCTATTGTCCCAAAGAAAAACTGCAGAACAAACATAAGCCTAGCCAGTTCTACTATCTTTCACACCATTACCAGAGAGAAGGTTCCACAATGTTCCTGTTACTGAATGATTCATTACATGAAAAGAGCTCAGTCCTGGGTGTACTTCCCTCTAGTGAACCTGCCAGTACAGAAGCACTTCCCAGCCCAGAAATACCAGTTATCAAATCATTGCAAACTGAAATATGAAAAGTTCTAGAGTGCTAGCTCCTTATTTTATAAATGGGGACCCTGAGCCATAACCTGTCAAAGTAAGTTGACAAGTAGAAAACAAGTATTAGCTTAGACCAAAAAGTCTTGATAGAACTCCAGAGCTGAATTGACAGATGAATTGACAGATCAACTTGAATAAAAGTTTATCTTAACATCTTATTTTTTAATTATTGTATAAATGAAAACAGGGCAACGCAGGTGGTTAGACTAAAGACATACAGACATGATGCAGAATTCATGACTGGGCTGTGTCATCTTTTTTGTGTTGTACAAATCATATTCAAAGACACCATGATATTAGAGTATAGACACTTTATCCATATCTAAGCATCACATATGGGCTTCTAAGTGTTCTTTGCAAAGAAACATAAATAATCAGATACACTGAATTAGCTAACTAATTTGCTAATGGAATATTTGCTCAAAGGCTAGAACTACAGAGAAAAACCCTGCAATTAACCTTTGAAAACAAAAAGAATTGTTGCCTAGAAGGTTTTCAGAGTTTAATTATTGATATAAACTTGAAGGAAAATCTAAGCCATGACTTCAAACACTTTTTATCTTTATACATCACCTCTTGTTTGGGAAACACGACAGTGCTGTCTCCTGAACTGTTTTCTTATGAAATAGAAGAAACTACAGATCAGAGCAAACTTTACCTTCAATAATTTAATTTCACTGTTACTTGAGTTTAAGAAACGATTTTGCCATTTCATATGACATGTGCATAAGATATTTTCTTAATTACTTAAAATAATTTTCCTTTATAGTAAATTTGAAGTGATAATTTTCTCTATTAAAAAGTTATTAAGATCTAACTATGTTTAATCAAAGGAAACAATGCAAAGATGAAAGTGACATTTGAAAAAAAGAAATTATAACAGATTAATCTGTTAACATGGGCTGTTGGCAGGACAGAGTTGGTCATGGGTATTTCATGGTATTTTCCTGGGTGACATGCTGCTGCACATTGTATATATGTGCTTGTCAACCAAAAAATGACTTTTATTGACCATATATTATGTGTCTGGGACATAGAAGACACACAATAAATACTTCTGAATGAATGAAAGTCAGGGATTTGGACAGAAAATGTATATATGCATTATCATTTAATTTAAACTTCAAATAGAATAAGTTGGCAGTAGCTCAATACTGTTCAGTGATCTGAATTCCAGATTTACACTTAAACTTGTCTTTTTGTAAATCCTGAAATGCTTTTAACCATAAGTGTTTGATGAATATTAAATGTGAATCTAAATTTTCAGGTTAAACTGTCCAGTGTCTTCACAATGTAGATCCTTTATGTAACTACAAGTGATCAGAATGGAGAAATTATTTGCCTGACTAAAATGTCAGGGTTTATTATTATCTAATGGTAGGCTATAATGAATAATGTGAAAGACCATCTCTTTTAAAATCTCTTTCTACATCATGCAATTCTTTGTTTTGCATGCTGTTGATTTCTTTGGTTAATGAAAGATGAATTTATGCTAATAATTTTCTTTCTTCAAAGTGCAAATATTCCGTGGAAAAAAATGAATAGGTTGTCACTGATTCTTTAAAGTGGACTGGTTTAATCAAATTACTTCCACCCTGCTGGGATAAGTCTCACTGAAGAAACAGGCATTTAAATTGAGATGCTTATGTCTTTAACAGGAAGTCAGAAAGGGCCTTACTGTGAGGGCAGGAATGGGCTGGTACCACAAACAGCTCTGTGCATCCAGAGTAGAGCCAGGTCAAGCCGAGTAGATGCCTGAGTTTGAAAGAAGAGAGCAACGATTTGGAGAGGGAGTTCGGAAAGAGAAGCTAGAGTGCAAAAATATGCAGCACATTTAGCTTGATCACTGAGGTCCAGGTTTGTTGTCAAGATACTCAAAAGAACACACAAATCCCTTCCAAACTTGGACTAGAAAATCCTGATGCATTCACTGAATTCTTACCTTGCAGAAGTAGTCACTATTCTTTTGTATGGTATAATTAACTGCCAAAAAAATTACACGTCTACACTATAGACTACAACATACGTGTGAAGGCAGCTGTGCATTTTCAAAGAGGGGGGCCAAAGACATCAAAGCACACATTGATGTCAAGGAGTGTGCAGTGTTATTCATGCATGTCTGTGGGTTTCTACTCAGTAAGCATTGGTTGGTAAGGCAAAAGGCTCACTACATATGAGAATTCAGATTCTTCAGGGTGCTATAATAGAAAAACTATAAATTGGATTTTTTAAAACAACAGAGATGTATCCTTTCACAGTTTTGAAGACTGAAAGTCAAAAATCAGGGTGTCAGCATCATCATGCTTCTTTTGAAATTCTGGGTAGATTTCTTCTTTCCCCTTTTAGAGTTGAGCTGGTCCTTGGCTTGGAAATTGGCACTCCAATCTCTCCCTGTGTAGTTACAAAGCTTCCTCCCTTAATGTCTTTTTCGAAACTTGGCATGTTTTCTTTTCCTATAAAGACACTAGCGTTCATAATGAAAACTCCATTCAGTTACTTGGATATAGGAGTCTCAACATAACTTGTAGGAAGAGATAGACTTCAACTATAAAACCAAGTCATTTCTAACTGAATAATGTCACACATGACCATGTAACTTTGGACTGATATGGAGGAATCCCTGTGACCACCCACAGTGAGACCCTACAAAGATTAGCTCGCTGTTAGTCTAGAGTGGAGAGCTGGTGCCCATAGCTTTCACTTACATTTCCTGTCTTCCATCAAGATCAAATGCTTAAACTAAGAACTGGGATGTTTACACATAGAATTAAGATTATACTAAATGATGAAAAGCAAGATTATATGAAATTTTAATTAACCAACCCTAATATTGACAAATCTAAAAAGTAAAATATCAACACAAGGAGAAAGAGAACTACATAGCATTGGAATGTACTGAACATATATATTTCACTTTTCACAATCTTTTATATGCCTTTTCATATCTTGTTATTTTGGATGCCATTCGGTGCTTGTCCTGTGTCCTCTATATTTCACTATTGCTCCAGATAGGCGTGATCTTCCATTTTTAAATAAATTATTCTCTGTTGTAATTGGTGAGCAAAAGGTCTTCTTCCCATACGAAGTGTCAGGAAATTGTGCCTTGAAAAAAATCCAAAGCAGTCACAAACATGAATTTCAGTGCTTGGATAGATTTCTTGTGGTCTTAGAAGATGAGCACACTGCTACTCATTTTTAGCATGGCTGTATATTATCAAAGACTTCAAATGGCAACTCCGTGGCTTGCGGTCTTTGGAGCTCTGGTAATTGACTATAAATCCAAGTCATCCAGCTTCTGTGTTTACTGGCATATGATTTAATCTAATGTAAGGTATGTGAATGCAGGGTGCACTTGCTTGCATATACAGCCACATACAAGCCATGGACATGCTTATGTACATGTTTAAAACCTAGTTTCTTGTCAAGAGGAATGTTAACAGTATGAATGCTGGAACAGACTGTTTTCGCACCATCCAAATGAGCCTGCAAGTCATAGGGCCATATGCTGTGTTGTTTAGAAGTCTGATTTATTGCCAGCACACATCAACACATGGGGAGCCTACAGTTATGGCTGTCTTTGCATTTCCATTAGGTTATCTCATTCAGACTTGCGTCAGGTGGACGAATCGGTTAGGATTAGACTAGTATTTGGTGCTGGGGGAAGGTGCAAAGATTAGTAAAGCTTTGTTTGGAATAGCGTAAGTTGGTGAAGTCTCTAGTTTTACCTTCATTGCTGTGAATTTGTAGTTTTTTCCTTGCAAAATATACCTGCTAAAGAAGTTAATATAAATGACTCAGAAATAAAAGTTAACAGAAGTTCAAGTTGGGAAGATACAGTGATAGGAAAAAATCTCTACCACACTACACTAATTTAGAGTTTTCATTTATTTTGAACAGGTTCAATAATCTATTTACAGAGTTCTGTGAGGAAAGAGACCATTCAGTGAATTGATAGTGTGAAATTTATTGCTTGGTTTGGTCAGATTTTTGGTAGCCAAGTTTTTTTCCACATCTTTACAGCAATAGAAGAATACCTTTCACATGCCTAAGTGTAAAAACTATAAATGTTTCCAAAATATGTATTAAAGCAGGTCTAATAACCAATATTTTAAAGTATTTTAAATTATTGCCCTTTATTTTAAAGTGTCCTGTAATTCAAATGTTTATTAATCATAACTGACTTGTTTCTGCCCTATTTGAAGCTGTGTAACAGCCCACATAGAACACCTCTTAGTTTTCACGTCACCGTAAGCAGTAATACTGAGGCCATGCATGTCCAGGCACCCACAGAGGACACATCTGTAGAGCAGTCACCACTTTGGGGTCTGGGGCTTTCCATTGATTACTGGATATTTTTCCAGGAGATGATCTGCTTTCCAAATAATAATTAGAAAACCTGGAAAATGAAGATTAAAAGAAAAAAAAACCACATGAAGCATAATTACCCACAAAATGCTACTGAAAGGAGTTCATGGTTTCCTTTCTGTTTGCTTTTACTAGAGGACCAACATCCCCAGTGCTTCATATTATCTGAGAAAAAAAGTGAAAAATGAGCAAGTCATGGATTTTCAGTGCTCTAATGACTTATACTAATGTATTCCTTCATCTAAATACAGATTTCTATTTAAAATTCAGTATGCAGGGGTATTATGAATTCCAGTTTAATGGATTCCAAATAATTGCCCTTTAGAAATGATGAATAGGTGTTTAAATTCACTGATAAGAATATACTATTCCTCTCTGAACAATAGGCCTTCCACATTTACGGTGACATATATTCCTGAAATTAGTTTATTAATTTTTTATTGATATGCAAAGCCAGAATTGATGACAGATAGAAAATAACCCTTTTCTAAGAAAAGCTCAATTTTTCCCTGAAAATGTTTGTTGGTCTTCATGCCCACTACAAAGAAGCTCAGTGGCAGTAGCGTTCCTAAGGGAACGAGGCCCACGGAATGCACATGATGACCCTCTCTTCCCTCTTTCCTTTTCTTTTCACTTTTCGTTTTCGCTGTCCAATAAGATATGCTTCTAACGTGAGCGTAATGACCAGCAATTTCCAAGCCCAAGAAGACGGAGCGTTTTGTACTTCCTGATAGTTAGCATCTGATGCCTTTAAAAAAAGACTCCCAGGACTTGCTCCTTACTTTAAAATGGAAGCAAGAAAGGCAGAACTATTCAAATTACAAATACATTATTCATTTCCCTTATGTAGCAATGACCTAGGCTTTTTAAATTTTGTCCCTTATTAGAATAGATGATTTTCTGTACTGGTTCAAAATAATATTGTGAAAGTCATGGTCAGAATAGATGCAATAAACATCAGCTTCTGTTGAGGTAAAGCACTTCCGGAATGTTAGTATTTTCTGTACTAGTAAATAATTTTATTATACTACAAAACCATTACATTTTTTGGATGTATTCAGAAAAGTACTCACTCTTTCATATAGAAAAAGGAATGTCTGAGCAGTTTCTAAGTGAAGTTACTATAAATGGGACAAAGGACAAATCAAATCAGCTGTTACTCTGTTGATAATACGTGCCTCCACCATCTTTAATTGTATGTCTCTTATATTTCAAGACAATCGTATGGGAAACAAAAACTGTTCTTCACAAAGAAAAAACAAATATAATCTATGGGAAGTGCAATGTACTTCAGAATGTGTGCGATTCTTTGTTCCCTGCAGGCTGATTTATGAAGTCATTATGCTTAAGGCAGTGTGTATATTTTTAGGACAGTCTGGGAACGGTGCGTACAGAATATGTGTTTCTATATACGGATTGCTGGATATATTTATGCCGATCAAAACATGTAAAACACAGGCAGACTGCAGTGAAATAGAGATTTCCAGCTTGTGCCCAGAATAGGATAGAGGAGAATATGAATTATCAAGAAGAAAACCCCTCAGTTTCCCATTTCACCTCTGCCATCCATATTAATAAAATGCACTCATTTTCCCTGTAAGAAATACTAGGCAGGATACAAATGAAAAGGAAGAGGGAAGCAAAAGCTGGTGTTGTTTTTTGTGAGTAAATAACACTATTATTTTCTTGCCCTAAATCCCATCTAAGATGGAGGGAAAGGAAAAAATGTTTCTGTATATTAGAGTCACTAAAAACATAGTAAGAAGGATGAAACTTGTTTTTATCTTTTCCACATACTTCTCCGTAAACCCCGGGGCTAGCGTTATTGAAAATTTTTTTCTTTCTCTCCAGCACAGGGTGATGCCCTTCTTCTCCGGCCTTTTCAGTCTTCCTGGCCCTGCTGCCTGTCCTCCACCCAGCCATGCCAGGAAAGAATGCCCCTCTGTTGTCCTGATGCCTGAGCTCTGAGTCCTCTGCTGCATTCAGCTGCCCTTTCAGGTCTGCTAACTGCTGCTGTACAACTTCGCTTTTATGCTCTGCTGACGGCTTTTCTGAAGCCAGGCAATTTCTGAAAAGGGAGTCTATTTGCATAAACAAAGCCATGTGAGGAGGTCTGCTGAAAACAAAATCAAAATTCACTCAAGCAAATCTTACTGATCAACTTTTTCTTTTCTTGCAACTAACACCTCCTCTAGTTACCATCTGTATGGCAAAATATGGCTGAGAGTTTGAACATTTCTTTCCCTCTTGTTCCTGTGTCCAGTTTTCTGAAACAAGCCAAAAATATATTTTATTTTCTTAGTTCATCTGCAGAGAATCCATAAATAGACTATGGGATGAGGAATGTACTGTGTGTTAAATGAGGGCAGGAGGCCAGCTACGCATCAGCTGGCCACAGTTTTCCATTCCATTTGTCACGGGAACCTCATCAAAATGCACACTCAGGCCCAGTCCCTGGGCTCTGTGATTGCGGGTCACTGTGCAGAGCCGCCTCAGCTCTGGGGATCGCGCAGGGTAACACATCTCTGCTCACTGCAGCCCTCATCTTGGTGCCTACCTGCAGAAATCCACCAAATGGATCGAGCTCACAACAGGCTGGAGAGAGCAGTTCAAATAAGGCTGCATAAATAAAATGAAGAGGAACATTATGAAACCAGTTGTACCGATGGCTAAACCATGGGTGGTTTGTTAAGATCTTCTTAAAGAGAATCCAGTTGTAAAGGGAATCATAATGGTAACACTGAGAATTTTACACACAAGAAAAGGTCAGGGGTTGTGTGCACTTAGGCAAACCATAGCTACTCATCTGTAATACAGGAAACAATGGATGTACTGTAATTTGGTTCAAATCTTTCTTTTGTTTTTTGGAACTAGATATCACTACATACCATCAAACATAGAGTAATTCTTATAACGCTTTTTTATCCTCCAATCTTCCTCTGTCTAGTTTCAGACATAATCCAGTATTTTGCTGGTCCCTTGGACTGCCCAGTCTAGAGAGTTTCTTTTTTGCTTCTTAAAAATGCCATAATGTGGGCCTATAAATGCTACTTCCCATAAAAGATTGTAAGCCTTTCAGAGAATGTGGCTGATTCCAGGCAGATCTGCAACAAGAAATATACAAAATGAACATAGATATCTTATCACGCAAAAAACAAAGATGCTTGTTCATCCAATGACCTAAGAGTCAGTTTGGATGAACTCTCACCAGCCAAACCTAGAATAATGGAGCCATCAGTAAGCCCAAGTCCTGCTATGATTTGATTTGAAGTCAAGTTTGCTTATGTTCATGAGCTTAGAATTATATTTCAAAATAAAAGCCAAATTAGAAAACTTTGGAAGATGCTAAAAGATCATTTTGATTATTATGATAAGTAGCAAATAAAAGGAAAGGTGAATGAAATTATTCTGCCTTTACATAATTAATGTCAGAGGGGAACTTAAAAATTGATAAAAGTTTCTGAAATATTAAATTAACAATAACTCCAAGTTGTGCCCCTTCGTGAAATACTAAGTTTAGCACTGACCCATGTTAGTTCCCTGTTTGTTCCATGACTTTCTAATGGCCCTCTTAGTGAGAGCACTCTGTCCCACCTAGAAGCTCACGCTATGGTTGAGATCTGAAGATCTGCAGCATTCCTTGAAAGTTCCCTGTGTTCCCATTAGAGGGGTGATAAACTCATCAGGGGATTAGCCCACTGGTGAGTCGGAGCTGACTTGCTTTTAGAAAGTGGCACCAAGTTGGATCTGTCCCTGAATCTGTGACCCCGGAAGGGTATCTCTTGCTCCCAGGCTTCTCCCGCTTCTCTGTGACCTGGCCTCCATGACCTGAACAGTTTTCTTCCACCCAGGGTCTCCCACCTTGTCCTTCTTGCCTGGAACCCATCAACCACAGACCGTAGCTATGAGCCAAAGCAATCCTCTCCTCCTTTAATTTGGGGTTGTAGGGTATTTGTTCCGATGATGAGAAAACAACAAGACGCTTAGCCAAAACCAACCACAAAATGAAAAGCAAACCTGAATTTGACCACACCAGGTTTTTAGATGTAAGAGACACAAGAGATGGAGAAAAGTGACAAATGATACCATAAGGATAAAAATTAGGAAAACCTAGGATTTATAAAACCGCACAATGGCTGACCTATCACCTTTAACAAAAAATGTCCCAGCAGGGGAGAAATGGATCCAAAAGAGGACCAAGATATACAGATCCCCATACAGGAACCTTATTTAGATACCAACTCACATTTTTCTAATAATTAAGTAATTACTAACTAAATGGAACTACATAAATGTTAAGGGCAATCTGGGAATTGCGAACTTGACCAGATATTCAAAGATACTGAGAAATTCTCAAGTTTTAAGTGTGGTTAAGGTATTATAGCTGTATCTTTAAGGATCAGTCATTAAGATTCAGAAATATTTACTGAAACACTGCATAGACAGGTAAAATAATATTTCATCTGGAATCAGCTTTAACATAATTAGAGTTAGGGAAGGTCTGTGTTGTGTCTTTAATGCCACGAACCAATAATTATTGAACGTGAGCTATTAGGTAAATCAAGTTAGACTCTTGTCTATAATTTTATATGTGTGTAAATGTTTCATTATTAAAAAATGAGGCTCATTTAAGTACAAAAAGAGGTGCTATTTTTCCTGCTAAATTTACATAAAGATTTAAGTCCCATGACTAAGATGAGAGATTGGGTCAAGGAAAGGGGTAACTGATGGTCTAAACAAATTACTAAAATGAAAAAAACAAACATTTATAATATGTACAGCAGACCAATATACCCTAGGCCATAAGAAACTTGGGGTCTAAAAAACAACAACAACAAACTTATCCTTTTTCTTTAGTAAAACATTTCCTACTATTATATTAATTATGTATTTATTAATTTAAAGCATTCATTTTGAACTGTATGGCTGGCAAAATTTAACCATACTAAAATGTATAAACTTAGTGTAAGAATTTAAGGACTCATCACTATTAAATTATTCCAGCCATAGAATTTTCTGTATACCAAGACTTGAATATTGTTTTCATATCCTTTATGCATGCATAGTTCTTTTGGTTTTCAGAGCATTACATGTATATGTTGTTGTACTTCTCACTCAGAAGACTGTTAAGCAATAAACTAGCATATCTTCAAGTAAAATAAACCCTTTTGCTTTTCATTTCCTTTCTCGAAATAATAACATGAACAAGAATGATAGCTAATATGCATTAAATGTTTCATAAGCCAACCTGTCTAATTTCATCTCAGTGACCGATAGCAATTGCACTATGAATTAGGTATGGGGAGACTATGCTTTGTAGGTCCCTCAAGTGTCTGCACATTTTAAGAGCAGATGTGCTGACTGTCCTTTGTTACAGTCATATCATCAAGGCTGCTTGTACAGTGAGTAGCCTCAGAAGATAGAGGCTATCTTTGTGTTAGAGAACAAGTTTGTTTGCCATCCGGTATAAGAAGATAATGGCTCTTTCCGGGGTAAAAGTTGAATACCTTGGCTCGCTGTGCCTTATAAGAGATTGGGGTTTCTGAAGCTCAGAGTCCCTCAGCTGTGACCCAGATTCACTGTGTGCACAGCACCCACCGAGGCTGCTCTGCCTCACTCTCATGGCACAAATGAGAATTCGCTCAAATGTGAACCCACCCTGCCAGCTATGTCATGAGTATTAAAGCCTTGTTTCTAACCCAAGAGTCTCACATGTTCTGCAAACACTGTTAAACTATAGTAGCCTAAGCTGTTAGCCTGGAAGAATGGTGAAAGTTTAGTCCCTGCAGTGTGAATAAATATTTCCAGCGACGACGATGGGATTTTGATCAAAGCTGACTTTTTGGAAGTGGAAGATGAATGGCTACAGCTTGGAGACAAGACTGGACCTCTGGGATCCAGAAGCAAATGCTGTCCTCCAAGCAGTAGATGAAGGAGAAAGACTATGAAGAAGGAAGAGGGGCACCCACTGCACAACCTGACAAGGAATGTTTAGAACTTGAGTGATACGAAAGACGATTGGAAACAAAACAAAACAAACAAACAAACAAAAAAACAGAACTTTAGCTTTTGCTCATTCTCCTTCAGAGAAGAAACGAAGCATCAAAGAGTCCCCAGAATTCACACTGGGGGGTGACAGGCAGAAAGCACTGCGAGTTTGTCTCGCAGAGCTGTGTGCAGCCACAAGGGAGGCCTTGCTTCCTGCATGGAGCTACTCTCTCCCTCAGTGCCTCTGCTCACTTCTCTCCCCCTTGGCCTTACATCTTGAAGGAGAAAGACAGGTAGGGGCTGGGCCAATGCGTCCCTGTCTCCAAGGGAAATGAAGAGAACATAAATGAATGTGGCTGAGTATGTTGGGCAATGTCTGACTTATGGAGGTTTTGCAACTCTTCCCCATGTCATTTGGGGTCCATCCAACTCAGACTCCATGACTAATGATATGGCAGAGGCCATAAGGACTTGCTTTATCAAATTAAAATGGACTATTTGAAAATACGCATGTGGTACCATAGACCTATCTTGTCATTAGCTGAAAATGTGGCAGCTATTCCAACTCCTTGGAATAGCTCATCCCTCACCTGCAACTGAAAAAAAGTTGGTAAATCAACGGGGCCCCCTTCTCTGAGTAGACTAATTGAAATCAAGCTGCTGATCAAGACTGCATCGCCATTCCTCTTGAGCACCTCCACTGTTGCCTGGTCTCCTCGTAGCACCAGATAGGCACACAAACACCATCCAATATTTGGTTCAGAGTAAAGGAATCAACGTGTCTGAGGCAGAAGCACTGAATGCCACGTTGTGAATCCTGCCCAAAGCCATGCCATCTCTCCTGCACTGAAGGTAGCTGCATCACACCCACTCTAGGCAGGTAGCCGCAGCTGACTCCCGATACCTCCAATGGCCACTGGCGCTGCCTGATCGCTGTTGAACTTCTTGAAGTCATAGTGTTGCTGTTCCCATGTAATCAATAGCTCCAGCCACACAATTGCAGCCATTGAAACAAAATTGTGGTGTCTTTGTCTGGGCCATTTGCAAGCTTTTATTACAAAATCAACTGATAGTGAAAGTATGCAATGAATATTCAATGCTTTCTACTATTTACAGGCTTCTGGTATTATTTCCCAGTGAATCAGTCTTTTCCAAGATTGACTTGAAAAAATTTCTGTCTGCCTCCTTATCACACTGTGGTCCATACAAAATAGTAAGGCCAGTCAGTCACTGACCATCACTGTCCTCACAAAGACTTCAGTTCTTTGACTGCTTCTGGCATAATGATCAGGACAAAAGAACGTTGAGATTATATATTTTGAAAACTCAGGATTCTGTCTTACTCAACTTGGCATTTCATAGCTTTCTTTCTTCAAAGAGCAACTCTGTTTCAAGAAGGTTTATATATTCTTCATGAGAAAGACTGGGTAAAAATAACCTGGTTGAAACATTAATCTGGTTGTGTTTTACAAAGATGCTCTTGCCACACATGTATCAGGCCCTCCGGACAAAAGTTCTGAGTGTGGGTTGGGGATAAACTGTTGAAAGGTGACATTATTGCTATATTAATTAATTGTGAAATAGAGAATTTCAATTTTAAGATAATGAAGGTAGAACAACAATCCAGCAAGATGAATGAGAACATCTCAGATCTGGGAGGTACAGGAGACAGAAGGCCATTAATGCTCTCCTGTCTTCCAGAATCACGCTTGCACCCTCCCTCCTGAAGGAAGATGCCCTGGTGTGAACCTGCTGTGTGTGCATCAGATGTAACTGGTTATTGGATCTGTAATCCCTACCAGATAATTCTGACCTAGAAGTCGTTACCTTTCCACTTAGCCTTGCCAAGAGTCTACTGGCAAAACAGACAGCCACAGTTCCTTCTTAATGAAAATCACCTCTAGGTGTTTCCTGCCTCTACCTAGCCAGACAGATGCCAACCAGGTGGTACTTCAGAGGACTGGACCCATTGGACTAATGCTCTTCAAAGAACATGAAAATGCTCAGGCATTGGAAGAGAATTAGGAATCTCAAGGCTTACCAGCCAACCCCGGGAGCTACTTTGAGGCCCTGACAATCCGTGAAGGCCCCACTGGGCGATCCCAACAACTGTGAAGAACTATTTTCACTTCAGAACCACTATAGGTGTCCTTGCATTGTAGAAGCTAGGCACGAGTTTGCCTCCCTCCCCAAAACTAAAATATTAGCTATCCATTTACAAAATCTGGAACCAAATCTGAGATTCCTTGATTTCAACTGAATTGATCAATCACACCACCTTGGCAATGGAAAGAATCAGCCTCAAAGCACTGATCAAGTTTTTTATAAATGTTGCACTTTTCTGAAGGCAAAAGCAGAGTCTGTTCAATGATTTGCATACTGTGCACTATCTGGATTATTGTTTTGAATCTAAAGAGAAATACATATAGAAACTGGAGGGGACCCTAATTGACTTGCCAGAGTAAATCCTGATGTCCCTGGAATCTGTTTAGCTGGTTGGATCTAGGATCATGATGTGATCATGGTCAAGGCTAATGACGAATTAGCTTCATCCTCTGTTTGGAGTCCTGTTGATAAAAACCTTAATTCAGTACTAGACAAATTGTACAGTTTTGGTCCCAGTTTTGTCATTCATATTACTTGGAGTGACTGATCTAGTGGCAGACTCATGGGAAAGTTTTCCAGAAGACAAAACATTACAAAAATGAGAGATGTATAGAGGGGAGTAAGCTATGAAAGAACTTGTAAGCACCTTCTGAAATGTGGATTTACATTAAGATATCATTCTGCTTACAGCAAGTTAGTTTTAATCATTTATGCATAATTTGGGAAATGAAATGCCTTACTTCACAGAAAATGTGACAATAAATGCTAAATTTTCAAACCAACATACAAATCCTTACTTAAACCTGACAATGATTTAAACACAGTATTATATTTTTGGTTTTAAATAGTTTTCTGACTTCTAAAATTGGATACATACACACATACAAACGGATTTTTAGTTCACTGACATTATAGGTAAAACAGACTTTGAAAGATGACAAATGAAAGATGGCCACAATTTAATTCATTTTTCTTTGGTAAAGTGACACCGTAGGCAGGCATTCTAACTTTTCACAACTACAGAACCCAAAACACAGAGGAGATGTGTCACATAGATTTAAGAAATGCTCATGGCCACCATGGTTTGGGCATCCCTAGAAGTATCAAAGAGGAAAGGAAAACTCAGTTAGAGGAATACTTCTTTCTTTAGAGCTTGGAAAAGTCCTCCGCCCAGCAGGTACCAGCCAGGTAATGCACAGAAGTCTGGTATTTATTATTGGTACGAAGTGCTCTGTATTTTAGCATTAGCAAAAGGTTATCAAGCTTGAGTTCAGTGAAAAACTATTAAGGCCAAAATGGAATATTTTTTAACAATAATTGCTTTAACTGGAGATTATTTCTAAAATTCTATTTAAGCTAATGATCTCCTTTTTTCTCTCATGATAGATAATCCTACATTGGAAGTAGGTTTCAAGGCTAAGTAGCTATTACTGCTTTTACTGGAATAAAATCTTTAATATGACACTGAAAAGAATTAATAATAAAGGAAGGTAAGATGTTAACTGCAGTGGTTCTGAAACAAAGTCAGGATAATAAGCATATCCTCAGGGAGGGAATCACATGCACAAACTGATATTTTAATTACCTTAACATATTAGGCTGTTGTCACTTTAAAGTGTCTCTCGTGAAGTGCTCAGACATTTGTTCTGTCTTTCTTTATTGAGATGAGGGGTGAAAGAATCATGTATAAATTCTCTTCCCAGAAAACCCCCCACAACAAGTAACAGTTACACAGTACTTTTTTGTGTCCCAGGCACTCTGTTGTAGCCTTGACATGTATTGAATCATGTAAGCATCAAAACAATGGTGTGAGATATGTAGTATTACTCTATTCATTTGTCAAATGAAGAGATAGTGGCACAGGGGAGTAATGACAATTGTTGTACATAGCACTCTAGTAAGAGAGAAAGACTGGGATTTTAACCCAGGCATTGTGGCTCCAGCATCTACCTAAATACACCATGCACTACCCTCTAGTGTTTCACATATGTGTATGTACAAAATTGTATACACACACACACACAATTTCAAAAGGTTTCCCTCAACTTCTTAAGCCTAGCTTTCAAAACTCCAAATATTCACTCTCTTAGAATATTTGAGAACCATCATGTCATAATCAGAAGCCCCATCTAAGAGAAAGAACTGTAAAAAAACGAGATTGATAGTTGATATTGTTTCCAATACACAAAATTAGACAAGTACAATAGTTTCTCCATAAGAAACAAGTTCTCAATATTTCTCCTGTATTAAAAAAGTAAGATTTTAGTATCTCTTCATGTCCAAATGTTTGTTAAATCTTTGTCTATCAGATATACCAATGCCAATATTACGTCTTTTTTAATCTACTTTGGGCCATCTCATCAAGGCACGCTGGGAATATCCCAGTGGTCAGTTGAATTACTTGTTGCTATTCTTTTCATTTACTTTTTAAAATGCAAAACAGCTCAATGGATTCTGTCACCTAAACCCAGCACATTCATTTTATTTTCCTACATGGCTTACAACCTCACTGGCCTTATTACAAGTCCCCCAAGTATACCAACTTCATTTCCTCTTCCTTGGGCTTTCTACCTGCAGATCTCACTATCCAGCAAGTCTTTCTTCTCCTTTTCAGTGAATCAGCCCAATAACACATTCCAGAGAAGGGTATACAAATGATAGTGTAAGGCCCATTCGATCAGGGACTGGGGACTTTGACTATCTCACGATGTCACTGGTGTTCATAGAATCAATTGAGTAAATAGCTATTGAATAAGTAAATAACCTTTGTGCTTTATCAGATCCTACATAGCTTCAAACTGAAGTCTTCCAAACAGTTTGGGGTAAATAAATAAGTAAATAATCAGCAGCTCTCTCCATCTCCTTTTTCCACCTTAAAATAAGACCAGGAGTGAGACTATATGATAGTATTAAATATAGGTTTCTTTATTTCTCTGCATTGAAAATGTTAATAAAGAACATATTGGTATCTGGAGATCCCACTTTTATCAACCAAAGCTATAAAGTTAACATATCTACAGACAGCTGGAACTCTAAGTGAGCACGAGTTCAGTGAAGTATTTTGCCCCTAGAGGACAGATTTTCATCAGGCAGAGCTTTTAAAAGATACCTAAAAATGTCCCCATTGATACAAAATATCAACAAAGTGTAAATATTAGATATGTGTTCACTACAGCCATTTGGGAAACAAAGAAAGTTGTTTGAAGTCTGATCATTGTGACCTGCAAAGGAAAGAACATGAATATTATGTCACTGCCCTGCAACCTTCACAACTTTGAAACCATTGAGAGACACGAAGGAGAACTGAAAAGCCACTTGGTTCGGATGTTCAACTGGAGTCATGTGGCCCTAAATGCAAAAATAAATCTTTAAAAATCATGAAATGCAGACTTCTCTTTTCAAAGTACAATTGGTTGATTGCCATAGTTGTTTTACTCTGTCTGTTTCACCTCAGATAATGATCTCATAACCTAATGCATCTGACGTCAAGCTGCAGGGTGACAAAGTATACATAATAATTCTTAAAAATGGGTCTCAAGAAAAAACCTGTCATCCTGTTATGATCTTGTTCATGCTGAAGGCATACAACTGTCTTTGGGGGATATTCAAATTTGCAAAAAATTAAAAAGGAATAAAATGACACTTTTGAAAAGCTGCTACTCAGAGAACAATTAATAATTATAGCATTTATCCTAATAACAAATGACAAAGAGTTAGGTTTAAATTAGATATGTTTTATCACTTATAATTTGGATTTTTATTTGAAATACCATGTCAATATAATAAATGTCTCATGAACTATTAAAATGGTTGTGCATCCTATAGAAGTCCTCACTTTTCGAATTTACTTCGTGTTAATTATCACAACTCAATCTTAGATTTCTGTTAGGTGGCTTTTGCATTCACCCTCCACTTGTCTGACTTCATTAATCATTGGGTCTTAAATCTCTACTCACAATTTGAATCTTTAGTAAAAGATGATGACAAGTTAAAATTGTCACAGCCAAAAAAAACTTGGGCTCAGATAGTGTTCTCTGTTTTCTTGGGGCTTTTGGTTTGTCTTGTTTTTTATCTCTGTAGCTAAGACAGGTGGAAAGAAGTTGAAAATAATGATCAGATTTGTCTGTTAGAGTAGCAATGGAATCAAACATGACTGAGAAAGAAGTTGATAAGGGTTACAGCACATACATAGCAGTGCATACTATGCACAGTGCTCTGGGTATATATTTCTGCATATAAATATTATGACATTCTTAAAAGACAGGCAGGACTGATATTATTATCCCCATTTACAACATAAAAAATGAAAGTATACAATTCCTTTAACACTTTTTAAAAGGCCACAAATCCTAGAAAATTGTGCAGTCTGCCATAGGACACAAGAGTTCTTTCTTTGATTCGTACTGAAATTTCCATCAAATAATTCTGATCTTAAATATATATTTTCTACTTATAATAAGCTTAATGATAATAAGCAACTTATTTTATATGCATCAAATAAACACATGCAGTCAAATAATGTTAGAGCTCTAGTTACAATGATAATTTTAGGGGTTTTGTAATTTAGCCACTTACAGACTCAATAGTCTGTCCAATGCAAAGGTTTGAAATGACTCTAAAGTTCTAAACATTTGTGATATATGTTCAGTCATACTTAACTTACCGATTCAAAATTCTGAGATTGCTTAGTATTGCTTAATTTGTCTATATTTATCGCAACACAGATAGTATTCAAACTGCAAAATATAATGTACTGGATAAGATATATTTTTAAAACCTCTTACTGAGATCCTGTTGGAACTGGCATATAATTGAAAACACTTAACAGAATATTTCAGGGAATGTTGCCAAGGAGTGAATAAGAGAATCACATTTCATTTTTAAATGCCAGACAAAAGTCACCTAAAATGATGGTAACCATGGTTAGAAGACAGAAGGAAATTGGACTGGGAGAAGGCATAATTTACATAAGGTGCTTTTTATCTAAAATTTTCTTTCTTTTGTTGAATTTGACAATTTACCAGAGCCTTTTCAGAAGTGTCTGACATCCCTTTTAATTAAGCAGCAAGCAGTAAAAAATGACAGGCAATGTGTTTCTGGAGTATTAGTGCACATCTTGAGTGAATTCACCCCCTCAAGAAGAGCTAATTCTCGAGAAAAAAAAATTTAGTTCTCTCATATAGAACATTAGCAGGGAATACGACTGCAGAGATGTTTTTATTCCTTTATGCTAAATCTCCCTCATGTCCAGATTAGAAAAGCAGTTTCTTTTCATGCTTCAAAAGTGTGTCATGCTTTTGTGGGTGGTGAGATGTCATATATTTCCAGCATAATCACTCTGTGTTTTAAGAGGTCAGCAAGTGCTTTCAACATGCTTATGTAGGAGTGTGGGCTCAGAAAAGTGAGGATGCATTGCTAAAACAGATGCTATCAGAGTTTGATACAAGTTCAGCAAAGTGTATGAGGTGATATGCAAAATAATAGGCCCATGGATTTCACTTCAGTTTTCCTCCCTTCTGGTTCTTGCCTTTCACTTTATTTTCTATGCACAGACCAGTGACTCTTCCCACTGATATGTTCAGGGAGAAGGACAGAAGCATAGTGGAGAAAAACAAAAAAACCATCAGAACTCCTTCGAAAGGGAAGGTGATGAAAGATGGAAATAAAAGTTGTTCCAGTGCTTCTGCATATTGAGTCCCCATGAAGACTGACCATATAAAATTCAGTTCCCATGTTTCATTGTATTACGATATCTTCCCTTAGTGAGGCTATTTCAAGTGTATTCATTGTAATCAGAAGACAGTGCTAAGAGAGGAGGGTGACTATTTCAAACATAACATTACTGGGTAATCCAACCGGATGTCAAGAAACACCTCAGCACCATCGAGCAGGATAGTCACTGTCTGCCATTACTCATTAACGTGTGGCTGTTTTGATTCTTTGGGCTTCAAAGAAGTGGAGATTTTCTGATGAGCAAGGCCATGAAAAATTGCCAACATTGGGCAATTCCATTCAGTAAGGGCTTACCTAGATGTCTGAAATATGCTTTAATTTAAATGGACAACACTAAGTTCTATTAAAAATCCTGGCATGTGTGGAGTATTGACCCTGGGAGGATTAACTTGTCATTTGGTTTCATAACCATTCTCAGTCCTGGCCTGAGAGGAAATCTACAAGGACTTCTGAGCAGAAGCCTTCACCTCTGCTAGCTGCTGTGCAGATTTACAAGAGTATTTTGGCTTAATAAAGCTTTACCAGTCTGTTTCCCAGTGGCCCAGGAATCCTGCAGCCTTCCTGACTATATATCTGGAGCAGAAATTTTAAAAGTTGCTCTGCTTTCTGAGGTCCAGGGAGTCTTTCATCTAATAATGAGAAGCTCAGGGATCTAATTGCTCAAAGGCACAGACACACATTCTTGGTGCACAGCAAGAACCCAAGGGTCATCCTTAAGCTCCTTATCCGTATCTGTAAAGAGAAGGTAGGGATAGTGTGCGTCTTCCATTTAGTCGTTTTAGTTCTTCAAGGCACCTCACATTCTCTTTGCAAACCCCACCACTACTTTAACTCCTTTTCTCCTAGAATTATCTGTTACAGAATTCACATCAGTTTATCTTATTGAAGATAATTTGGACTGCAAGAGACAAAGCAATGGATATGTTATTTTAGTTGCCCTTTTAAATAAATGAAGCTTAAAGCATCTAGATACCCATTTATACACATTATACAAGCAACAATGAGTATTGGTAGGAGCATAAAGAAATTAGAGCCACCATAACATTGATGATAAGACCATAAAATGTTCATGTGCTTTGAAAAAAATTGGCAGTTACTCAAAATTTAAGATAAGTCTGCCATATGACCCAGTAATTTCATTCTTAAGTGTTTACCTAAAGGAAATGAAAACATAAGTCCTTACAAAAAAAAACATAATTCATTTTAGATAAAAATGAAATAGGGCAAGTGCCCCTCAACTGATGACAATAAAATGTGAATTACTCATGCAGTGGACTATTATTTGACAATAAAAAGGAATGGAGCCGGGGATTTAGCTCAGTGGTTCGGTGGCCTACCTTGCAGGAGCAAGGACCCGAGTTCAATCCCCGGGGAAAAAAATAAATAAATAAAAGAGGAATGGAGTACTGATGTCCGTTACTACATACTTGAATCTTGAAAACATGAATGTAATTGAGAGAATCCAATAACAAAAGACTGCATAGTATGTGACTCAGTTTATTCAAATGTCCAAAGTAGGAAAATTTATTAGGGCATAAAGTGTATTAGTGGTTGCATAAGAAAAGCAGATGGAGAGGTAAAAGAGGATAAAGACCAAAAGCTTATGGTTTTCATGTTTTTGGTAAGGGAGGTGAAAATGTTTTTAGATTCGGTATTGATGATGGTTTTACAGCTTTGTAAATTCATTCTAAAATATTAAATTGTGTAGGTTAGATAGATGGGTTGTGTGAAATGTGTTATATCTTAATTAAGATGCTAAATACCATTCACATGAACAAATAATGTTTCTATGACTATCTTAAAAAGAATACCAATATTCCTATTCATAAATGTAAATGGACTGTAAAAATGAATACTAAGTTGTGAAAGATGAAAACGGAGGCCATCAATTGGGAGAAAATATTTGCAAGATATATATCCACGGAAGAAATATCTATGTGGAAATTGAAAAACACTCTTAGAATTCAATTAAAGAGTAGCAAACCTATTAGAAAGTGTGCAGAATATATGGCTAAACATGTCTCCAAAAAGGATAAATGAACCAGTACCTGCAAAGATGCTAAATATTATTAATAATTCGGTAAACAAAAATAAAAAGCTCAAAGAGAACATTTTATACCTATTAAACAATTGTGAACATGACTCTGACAGGTGTTCACACAGATGTGCAGAAATGAAAACCCTTATCCATTGCAGATGGGAGTGTAAAATCGTGCAACTACTTTGGAAATAATCTTTGGCAGTCTCAAAAAATGAAGTACCATCTATAGCTGCAGTTCTACTTCTTAGTTTCTACTCTAGAGAAATAGAAACTCAGCTAGGCAAAGATTTGCACATGAGTATTCAAATTAGCCTTATTCATAAAGCCCCAAACTAGAAACAACACAAAGGCCCCCTCAGGAGTGAGCAGGTGAACAAAAAGTGGTGAGTACAGAAAGTGGAATATTGTTCAGCAATGGTGGGGATGGAGCGCATTTCTGTTCCTGGTAGGCTGCATTGTAAATGAACCTGCAGAACTTCCTGCAGATGGAAAAAAGCCAAATGTGGGAGACGGGAGACCGCATCAGTATGAAGTTTACAAAAAAGGCAAATGTAGAGTGAAAATGAATAGGTTGGTATAGGCTTGGTATATAGAGCTTGGGTGGACAGGAAATTATCTGTAAAGGAGTATGAAGATGTCCTTTATTAGTGGGAAAATGATGCTCTAAAACTGGTTTATGGTAATAGCTGCATCCCTTACTAAATCTCCTAAGTACGTCTAAATTAGCCCTGAAAAAGTCGATTTTGTGACACTTAAAGCATATTTTCATAAAGTTTTTTTTTAGAAAAGAAGAGGCTTCTCTAGAGTGACACAGAGTGAAGCATATAATCTAAACACTAAAAATAATATAAAATTAAGTGCTACGATTATGGGTACTGCTATTTCCAATTGTCATTGCAGGGAGCTATTGGGCTGAGTGCAAAGTCTCCCACCAAAGGTTTATCTGATGTGTACCCATGAGAATAAGGCCCAGATACAGGTGAGTTCCCAAGAATTTCCAGGGCATATGGAAAGTTCTTCTTTTAATTGGCTGTTCCTGTAAATTCCCAGAGTCACCTTCCTTGGGGAGGAAAGAAAACATTGTTCAGTGATTTTGTCCCAGCTCTGCTTTGGACATAGGAGATCCCGCGACTCTGAAGGCTCTGTATTTCCTTTTTGTATTTTATTTTTATTGAAATATATGATTACGTTCCTCATGGGGAATTTGTATGTGTACCTAACACATCTTAATTCTTTTTTAATTCCCCTTCCTTTCTAGCCATCTTTCCCTCATCTCCATGTCTTGATCCCCTTTCCCTTTTGCGAAAGATCTAATCTCCCTGCTTCCTATCATCTATATTTTATTTTGCTCTTTAATTTATTTATACTTTGGGTTTTCATGTAAAAGAAAGCATGTGATATTTGCGTGACACGTGTCTGGTTTATTTCACTTGACATTATGGTACGCAGGCGCATCCATTTCCCTTCAATTGACTCAAATTTAGCCTCCTTTATGGCAGAACAGTCCTCCATTGTGTACAAATGCCATGTTTTCTTTCTGTTTCTGTTGATTGATATAAAGGCTGCTTCCGAGATTAGCTCTTATGAGTTGTGATGTTATAAACATGAGTATGTATGCATCGCTGTGATGAGATGCCCAGAAAACTTCTAGGAAGATACACCTATAAGGGGAGTAGCTGGGTCAGTTGTAATTTCCATT
Organism: Fukomys damarensis; assembly: GCF_012274545.1. Lineage (NCBI taxonomy): Eukaryota > Metazoa > Chordata > Mammalia > Rodentia > Bathyergidae > Fukomys > Fukomys damarensis. The sequence goes on from NW_022900922.1 coordinate 19,815,364, forward strand.
TTTAGTATTTTGAGGAAGTATGATTCTATGTTTCCGAGGAGGGGTAAGGAATTCCCTAAATTGGTTTAGTATCTGTAGTCGGGTTATCTTGAACTGATTTGCTTTTTGAAAGATCATTTTACAATTGGGAAATACATTTATAGAAAAGAAAAGCAAGAGATCTAGCTGTGAATCATTTGCAATACTGTATCTTGAACGTTAGGTATTCAGCGATGATGGTGGCCACACTGAGATACATCAGCAGAACCTGATGATGGGGTGGAAAAAGAAAGATTAAGAAAAACAGAATTAAATCTAACTTGTGTTCTGAATTGGGCAGATATTTCACCATTGAACCATAGTTACTGTACATCTGAAATATCATCATTCATTTGTCATGATGAACTTTATTTTGGAAAATATGCATAAATATATACAAAAGTAAATATATGTCAAAGTGCATATTCGTGTATAATAATTTTGTACTACAAATTAACTATAGAGTTAATAAAAGGCAATGTTAAGATATAAATATTAAATATATATATATATATAAATAAACATATTAAATTCATGCAAAGCATATCTTTACACTAGTAACTGAGCTGGTGCTGGATTGTCATTAATGTCTTTGTCATTAATTCCTTCATCTGCTTGGAAGAAGATTTGACTGGAAGAAAAGTCTTTCAAACACCACAAAAAAGACCTCACCCTGAGTCAGCTCTATCTGGGGTCTTGCAGCTGAGAGGTGGATTGGTGTTTGATCTTCCAGCCTGTGTGTGAAGTTACAAAGCAGGGCTGCCCTGCCTCAGTTGGCTGCACACTCTTCGGGGAGGTAGCACTTGAATGTTCTTGTTTATTGAGATAATGTCACATCATCCAGTAAAGAATGGGCACACTCTACAGCAGATGGGCAAACTTCCTGTCTTTGAAGATAAATACCGCAATTTCCCAATTATCAAAGATGAGAAAATACAAGAGGGGGAGAAGAGTGAGGGCGGGACATTTTTCTCAGACCTCCAGAGTTTGCCTTACTTAAGAATAATTTTTGCAGGCCTGGGATTTAGCTCAGCGGTTCGGTGGCCTGCCTTGCAAGCGCAAGGACCCGGGTTCAATCCCCGGTACCAAAAAAAAAAAAAAAAGAATATTTTTTTCTACTGAGAGAGTTTAAACCAGATCCCACTTGTTTTAAAAAGCAGTGGTTTTCTGTGCCATTCACATCTGAGAGGGGCAAGGCTGCTAATAGTTATTGCATTTTCTGTGCATCGAGTAATATAGTGGAATTGTATGTTATCTGTTCCTCAAAGTATTCTTGCTTGCAAATTATTCCCACACTAAATGCACAGATGCAAAAGCTACCTTTTGATTAAGCAGCTTACCTAAGTTCAGACAGCTATTAAGCTGCAGACTAGAAATTCACATGGTTACATCACGAAACAAGGGGATAATTAGCCACAGTGTCAAAAAGGGTGATTGGAGAAGTGGGTTGGGGGAGGAAGGAGGCAAGAGGAGAAAAAAGGATTTGGAAGCATCAGAGCATTAGACACAGTTATTTTCTTTTCAAATTATATCTCTGATGATCTTAAAGGTTTATAGATACTTTAATTCTTAAGAGTTAAAAAATATTAATCCAGAAGACATAACTTTCTTCACTCGATTGCTATAAACTACAAATTCCGCTGCGTTCCCCACCCTATTTTACTTTTTTTCTCTCTGGATAAGCTCATTACTATGATGCTCAGAGCCTGAGATGAGAGTGGGAATTAGCCTCTTCCTAGGCTCCCTTTTTCCTTCTGTTCTCCCCTTCAAGGTTCTTAATCTCTCGGGCTCCAAGGAAACTGAGTAACATTAGTACGAACACAGAGGATTATCACAAAGATTAAATGAGTTTATATTTCTAAAGTGCCCAGAACAGTGTTATACACAGCAATCACTAAATGAAAGCATTTCCATATTTGGCTTTCTGTATCCTTTTCCCCCATATTTTCTCGATATATACACATATAGGTGGTCAATAATTCCAATAGAAAGCAGGCCTCAGAATCTTCCATTCTTTGCTCATCTTTAGGAAAGCATTTTAATAATCATCATTGCTGTGCTTTCTTTAGCCCTTATTTTATCACTCTACTTCCATGAAACAGCTCTTCCCATAGAATTAGAGAAATAAAAGAACCCTGGAAAGGCCATTATTTTTTTCCTTACCTCTGCCACCCCTTTGAAGATAGACCACACACATAAATCTATGCAGACTTTCTCTTTATTGCTTTATTTCATCCTGGTCCACTTTGCATTAGGAAGCTGTTTGGATACAGGGGGGTGAGATCAGCACTAATGTCATTATCCTATGTTTTAAGGAAAACTTCAGAGCACAAAATAACCTCCTTAACATGGCCAGAGTTACATGTTTCTTCTCACTTATCAAGTTTATTTCCTTGTGATTGTTGGAAACACAGAATTCAACTTCTTACAATTCATGTTCAAACTAAAAATCAGAGTCTCAAAACTCTTAAACTGCTTCTGTAAAGCACTTCCCCCCTTTTTAGATCGTGACTACAGTGTGAAAATCTACTATTTCATTGTTACTAAGGCTTAGCTTTAAGAGAAAAATATAGCTAGTCAATTTTAAAAACTAAAGAGTTGGGCCGGGGATTTAGTTCAGCGGTTCAGTGGCCTGCCTTGAGCGCAAGGATAGAGTCTCAAAACTCTTAAACTGCTTCTGTAAAGCACTTCCCCCCTTTTTAGATCGTGACTACAGTGTGAAAATCTACTATTTCATTGTTACTAAGGCTTAGCTTTAAGAGAAAAATATAGCTAGTCAATTTTAAAAACTAAAGAGTTGGGCCGGGGATTTAGTTCAGCGGTTCAGTGGCCTGCCTTGCAAGCGCAAGGACCCGAGTTCAATCCCCAGTATAAAAATAATTAATTAATTAATTAATTAAAAAATAAACAGTTATGTGAGATTGCAAATTGTAAGCTGGTTATTGGAAATTTTCAGTATTAATTGATTGATTTAACAACACAAGAGGCAAAGCCCTCTGGTTTAAAAAATGCTTTGAAATACTACCTTGTGACTGTTATTTTCTTTTTGATCATATTTTCAGCAGCTGCTGGGTATAGGATTATAGAGTGTGAGGCTGTGTATCTTCTTTCAGACTACCTCCCATACTATTCTTGAAAAACACTTCTGATTGTATCTGACATCTGCGTTCTTCAGAGTTCATGTATTCTTGGAAATCTTCCTCAATTTGCTATTCTAGTTATACAGAGCAGAGGACAATGATTTCCCAAGCAGTGCAGTATGCAGTCCTTTGGAAATGAAGATAGGAATATAGCTATACCAAAACACTGGCCCTGCTGATGACTGGATTTATAGCACGTGGAATTTATTTATTTGAGTGAAATTCCTCACCTCTCAATTCAATGAGAGCTATAATAACTATTACACAAAAGCAAAATCCCTTCCATGTTTTATTCCACACAAAGAGAAGCTAGCACAGATATAAAGCAGAAAACATCAAAGTTTTATTTGACTTATTTTTTAAAATGGAAGGAGATCCACTGATACAATGAATTCCTTGGCACCCACTATATGATAGGTGCAGTCTGGGCATGTAAAAAAGAAAGAAAAAAAGTGAGGAAAAAAGACAATGTGATGATTCAATATTGCCCACATGGGTTTCAAGGAAAGAATCTAGCATTCATTACAACTGTATATACATACATTGTATACAAGGTACGTGGGGAGGAGACGAAATGATATGTGTAACTCTGTCTGGAGAGATAAGAAAAAGATTCCCCTGAATAGGAATTATGTAAGCATAGCCTTGAAAGATCCATAGGAGTACATCAAGGTTCACTATAAGGAAGACAGCTCAGGCAGCAGAACAGAGTTAGGTGCACACACACACAGTGAAGATCAAAGACCAGCCAAAGAGCCACAGACAGATTGTCTCCCTCACAGGAAGAATGACAAATCAGGTTGATGAAAACTTCCGTGAAGAAAGTTGCCACAGGTCAGTGTTTCCATGCTGAAGCTTTGGACCTTTTTCTTTAAATCAATTCTTATTTGAAAATCTAATTAGAAATTCTGTCCCCATTTGTCCCATACTTACCTGGACATATCCTTACCATTGCACGACTCCAGGGAAAATAGGCACAACTTCATCTTACTTTTTCCTTAAAGCTTGGAGCCTGACATAATTGTTTAAACTAAGAGAAGTAAACTCTCCTGCTTTGCCTTTCTCTCAGGCGCTCCAGTAAAGGTTCTAGTCTAATCCCTCTCTACTCCTGCCTTCTAACTCCTGACCACCGGAGACCCCCATGGTGCTCTAAGTGGCATGTTCTATTCCTGGTTCCAGGACATGTTACTATGATAAATTTTGCTTTTCCAAGCCTCTTCTGGATATTCTCTCATGGCTACATTTGACCAACCATCCCATGAAAAATATAAAGCAATACCATAACTTAGAATCTCCTATTCATCAAAACATGAGTCATTTCAAAATGTTATGTGTAAAACAAGCATATACTCAACTCTCCTCACACCAGCATGCCAAGTTAGCAGCATTAAGAAGATTTAAATTGTCCTCTTAGAGGTGAAGAAAAGCAGTACAGGGATTATGTAAAAAGAAAGACAAGCTCAAATTGCATATGGCAAGATTGCTGTTTATAAGCGGAAGAAAGGATTGAAGAAGGTGAAGTGTAGACAAAGGGTACAGCAGAGACGCTTCCAATAGACTAGACCTGTTTGCGCAGAGAAGCAGAAGCACCATGAGGAACGTCAGGGGAAAGTCTTGCACGTCGAGAAGTGTGGGTGGTGTGGGAGAGGAAAGACTGAGAAGTCCAGAGAGACACCCGTGGATCAGAAGCTGAAGGAGCCGAATGCATTCACGTTAGAAATGTCCATACTCAGGTGGGCACGAATTCATATTTTCCCACTTTGGGTTTTTAGAAACCTAGTGAGAGAAGGAAACATGAAGTATAGACATCAAATGGTACAATTACAAACACTGTACTTGATCCTTATAGGACAGGCTTTGGAAAACTTTCTACAAAGGGAAAGAGAATATATTACTATTATTTTAAAACTGATGATATGTAAGCAGCCTTTATTCAGAAAAGATAACAGGAATTAAAGGAATGATTAAAAAGTACAGCGTGTGTTTATTTTTAATTTTTTAATTGAGTTTATTGGTGCATTTTAGGTATACAGTACATTTACATTCATTATTGGGAACTTGTACCTTTACATGACAGGTCTTGGTTCTCATTTTTCCCCTTGTCCCTGCCCTCCCTTTACCCCCTCCTCTCCTCCCCATTTACACATTATTTCCATTTTCTCATCTTCTCATATGTTTTTCTTTTCTCTTATTCCCTCTCCCCTACCCTTCCCACTTTCCCTATACCTTTAGCCCTTTTCTTCCTATTTCACATGGTAAATTATCTCATTAGGATCTTATGTACTATTATAGTTTTTCAAACCAGAGAAACTATGCAGTATTTACACATGTGTGATGTATGTATTTCACTTAGGAGTATATCCTCAAGATGTATCCTTTTTCCTATGAATGAATCTAATTTCTCATTCTTCGTGGCTGAGTAGTATTCCATTGTATAGAAAAAAAAACCACACATCTTCTTTATCCAGTTTCCACTGATGGGCAAATGGGCTGTTTCCAAGTTTTGGTTGTTACAAACTGTGCCACTATAAACATTGGTGCGCATACATCACTGTGATATGATTCGTTTAATTCTTTTGGAAAGATACCCAGCAGAGGGATGGCTGGGTCAAATGGAACCTCTAGTTCCAGCTCTTTGAGATATCTCACTCCATATTGATTTCCATAGTGGTTGCACCAGTCTGAACTCCCATGAACAGTGGAGAAGGGTTCCTTTCTCCCCACAACCCTGCCAACATTTGCTATTGGTTGATTTGTGAATAGTAGCCATTCTTTGTGGGGTGAGGTGGAATCTCAGTGTTGTTTTCATCTGCATCTCTCAAATGACCAGTGATGTGGAACATTTTTTCATATGTTTACTTGCTGCTTTTACTTCTTTGTCTGAGAAATGTCTGTTCATTTCAGATGCCCATTTTTGAATCAGGTCTTTATATTTGGGGGGCTGATTGTTTTGAGTGCTTTATATATTCTAGATAATAGTCTTTTCTCTGAGGAGCAGCTGGTAAAATTTTTTCACACATTGTAGGTTATCTCTTAGTTCTGTTGATGGTTTCTTTTGCAGTGCAGAAGCCTTTTAATAGGATCAGATCCCAGATGTTGATTCTTCCTGCTAGTTCCCATGCTACTAAAGATTTGTTCAAAAAGTCTTTTCCTATGCCAATGTCTTCAAGAGTTCTTCCTAACTTATCTTCCAGCAAGTTAGTGATTCTGTTTTAATATTTAGAGCTTTAATCCACTTGGATTTTACTTTAGTGCATGGTGAAAGATAAGGGTCTAGTTTTAATCTTTGGCAGGTTGAGATCCAGTTTTTCGAACACCATTTATTAAAGAGGCTATCTTTCCTCTAGTGGGGATGGTCAGCTCCTTTGTCAAAGATGAGGTAGCTGAGTACATCCGGATTTGTTTTTGTGTCTTCCAGTCTCTTCCACTGATCCTCAGGCCTGTTTCTTTGCCAGTGCCATGCTGTTTTTATCACCGTGGCTTTGTACTATAGTTTCAAATTGGGAATTGTTATACCCGGTGCCATGTGTCTGTTGCCTAGAATGGCTTTTGCTATTCCATGTCTCTTATGGTTCCAAATGAATTTTTGGATTCTTTTTTCTAATTCTGTGAAATATAGTGTTGGAATTTCAATTGGCATTGCATTGAATCTGTATAGCAGTTTTGGTAGTATGGCCATTATCACTATGTTGATTCTTCCTACCCAGGAGCAGGGGATATCTTTCCATTTTCTTATATCCTCTTCGATATCTTTTTTCAGAGTGCTGTAGTTTTCAGTGTAGAAATCTTTTGCTTCTTTTGTTAGATTGATTCCTAGATACTTCATTTTTTTGGGTGCTATTGTGAAAGGAATTGTTTCCCTAATTTCTCTCTCAGTGAGTCTGTAAATTTTTATAAAATGTATTACAAGGGCTGAGGATGTAGCTTAGTCATAGAGCACTTGCCTAGCCTAAACAAGGCCCTGGGTTCATTACCCCACACTGCAAAACAAAATTGCAGTACAGTAAAAATCACATTGCTACTAATCTCCCTTAAAATACTCCATCTTACTTCAACACACTTGTCCCATCATTCTTGCCCCTTTCTGAAACAGCTCTGGAATTCCTCTTTCGTGAGTGTCTTTATGAAGAGTGATCAAAACTGCTAAGATGAATGCTGCTTCAAAGCACCATCTAATGGAAAGGGAAGCTCACAAAAAGCACTATGATGTGTCCTCATCATCCTTATTCACTAGATTTGGTGCTGTGAAACGCTTGGCTCCTCGCTAATGTCTAAATGATCATGAAAGGTGAACCTTTTAAATCCACTCGGGCCAGAGAAGTGTGATTAGAGAGCACTTCTAGAACTGCTTCTTAAAGTGTCAGGAAGAATGGGATAATTATCTTCAAGTCTAGGAGAAGTCTTTGAGAGGGATTAAGGGCAATGTGCCTTTTAGTGTAACACAGTTTTTTAAAAATTTAAACATTAAGTGTATTTGTTATTACACTTCATATTTTTTTCTGGAATTTTGCACCAAGGTCATACTTATTATCATTAAATGAGATTACTGTTCAAGTAACCAAATATCAAGGGCATGGTCAAAGACTCTGACAATTTTCTTTTCATTGCAGATTCCTATCATGTAGGTACATTTTTTCATAACTAAAGACTGCAGCAGACAAAGCACTTAGCAAATTACATTAACATGTATTAAGTCCATTTGAATGAGTCAAAAACTTACTTTCAGATGAGAAATATGTGTATATACACATGTATCTGTGAGTGTATAAAACAATATTTTCTTTGAAAATATAAAAGACTCAATTATGTGGTTAAAAAAAGTCTTCACAGACTAAGTAGTAGCTCATCTCTCCTAAGATATAGAAGCCAAGAATATTTCTCAAATTTTAATGTCTTGCAAAAGTGATTTCTAATAAAAAGAAATGCTGCTAACAAAATCTCCAAAGATGGTAATTAGAATGGTAATCTCTCTGTAGTGAGTAACTTTTGAAAAATTTTCTTGTGTACCAGGTAGGAAAAATGTGATTTAGTCCTTCAAACTGTGCATTCAGTACCACTTCTTAATAAGCAGCCAAAAATAAGTTGCATAATGCAATGTCCTGTTGAAACTCTCTTTCCACCTTTATGCCCTTAGTGGTTTCCTGTCAAAAGATGGAAAAAAAATAATAAGTAGCTGTCTATACTTCTTTTCTTATCCTTATGTAACTTTTTCTTTCTTTATGACAAAAAAAAAAACACATAAAGCAAAGAAATCTAGAACAGTACAGGGATATATTCTCAGCCCATATTTCCGACTTTCCTGAGATCTAGTTTGCATCCTTAGAGTCAAATGAAGGAAAACACTGAATAGACCTGTGGTTTTCTTTTGCTGAGATATATGGTGGTTTTAAAATTGTTCATGAAATCTGTTGTTGGTATCTACCCCCATGGCAATGGAACTTCCTCATAAGTATTTTCTTGCTGTAGGTTGGTCTGATTTTAATTTTAATGAACTTAAATTTTTTCTTGAAAATTTATCATTTCTCCTTGGTACAAAGCTTGTTTCTTTCTTTTTAAAAACATTAATAATGTAGTAGTTCCAGACTGATGATTTCCTGGCTTCTTAAAAGAGGTCCTTCTATCCTGTATTTTCTTTTTTGCATTATTTCCCCTTTAGTAGGAGCTCTTTTGCAGTCTTCTTATTTGCCAATTTCTTGCTTATGTGTAAATTTTTTACAGTTCACCTGGCCATTTTTAAAAATTGAGTTTATTGGTACATTTTAGGTGTACAGTACAGTTACATTCATTATCGGGATCTTATACCACCTGGCCATTTTAAAAAAGAGCATTTATGCATTAAGCTCTGGGTTCAATCCCCAGCAACATTAATTGATAAATTTTTTTAAACAATGAGGGAGAATGTAATACTTTAAAATTAAATAGATACTTTACAATTAAATAGATAAGTTGTTAACTAGCAATTGACAGAACTCCAAGCAATGTTTTCTGCAAAGAGAAGACAGGAATCATTTAAGCTTCATGGTATGACCTCTACTCAACTCTGGAAAACAGAAGGTGGCAACCTGGAATCCAAGAATGGCCTCAGTGTGTTCCATTACACCTTTGTTCACACAAAAATGACAGCATTTAGCCCTTAAATTGTAATTTACTACAGTAGTCAGCGTTCTCCAGAGAAACAGAATCAGTAGGGTATATGTAGATATGTACAATAAAGGATGTTTTCTTTGAAATTGTCTCCCACAAATATGGAGTCCATGCAGTCCTCAGTACGCTAAACTGGAGATTCTGGAAAGCTAGAGTATAATTAAATCTTAAGTCTGAAGACTGGAGAAATAGGTAATGGTGGAGTCCATAGGCTGGAGATTTAGAAGCTCATCAGTCTAGAGACAGGAGCAGATGGAAGCCTCAGCTGCAAGAAAGAAACTTTCCTCTTCTGCCTTTTTATTCTATTCCAGTTCTCAATGATTTGGATGACACTTGGCTATCAGGGAGATGGCGATCATCTTCATGAACTCAAATGATGTCTTCTGGAAATGTCATCACAGACACAACCAGAAACAATGTTTTCTGAGTATCCCTTAGCCTACTCAAGTTGACATATAAAATTCCCATCACATTCGTCAACCCTGTGGAGCTAACAACTTCAGAAAGCAGCTTCCATTCTTAGGGTCAAGGAAATAAAAGGAATAGAGTGGACTGTTAAAGCCTGACAATTTAGAAGGTATGCTTTGCGGGTCTTTTACCCAGATCTCTTTGGAGGGGATACTAACTAGGTGATCCTGGTAGTATTTTTGTGGAGGTGTGAAGAAACTGATTCCATAAATTTGGAAAAAGTATACAAGGTACTTCACTGGAAGGAACCACCACTTTCCATGTGAAGACACATTGCTGGGTTGACATCCCCTAACAAGTCAACCGGCCTGCCAGAAGTTAGTAAGAGAGTCCCCCACAAGGGCTACAGCTTTCTAAGCTGTCAACTTTCTTTCTCCAGGCTTGCAGTTCTGCATTGCATCCCCTTTGGAGCTGAGCAAGCTGGCAAGAGGATATAATTTTGCAGAGTCTCCGCTCAGTGTCATGAAGAGTGAAGAGCAAGTCTGGAGCTAAGAAACAGAAATTTAGCAAGTGACACACACATAAAATCCTGGTTTCTTGTTTAGCTAGTCTTTTATATTTGAGTTACAACTTGAAATCTCTCATATTATCACCCAGTAACCAGATAGGGTACTATCCCAAACTGGTATTATGATAAAAAGACCCTCCAAAATCTACCAGATACAAATACTTATTGGTGGTTTAAAATGCATAAAAGTAGAGTTGTGTGTGAGCATGAATACATGTGTGTGCAGGTTTACATAAACACCACTAAAGTCTCAGTTTTCCTGGAATAGACTATACTTTAGAATATATCTCTATTTCTTTTTTATTGAGTTTATTGATACATTCTAGGTATACAATTCTCCCTTCACCCCCTCCTCCCCTCCCCATTCACAAAGTCTTTATTTCCATTTTTTCATTTTCTCATATTTTTTCTTTTCCCTTATTCCCTTTCCCCTACCTTCCCACTTTCCCTACACCTTTAGCCCTTTTCTTCCCATTTCACACTCTTAATTATCCCATTAGGATCTTGTGTACTATTATAGTTTTTCACACCAGAGAAACTATTCGGTACTTACACATGTGTGACTTATTTATTTCACTTAAGAGTATATCCTCAATATGTATCCATTTTCCTATGAATGAATCTAATTTTTCTCTCTTTATGGCTGAGTAGTATTCCATTTTACAGAAAAAACACATCTTCTTTATCCAGTTTCCAACAGATGGGCAGATGGGCTGTTTCCAAATTTTAGCTATTACAAACTGCTGCTATAAACATTGGTGCGCATATATCTCTGTGGTATGATTCTTTTAAATCTCTTGGAAAGATACCCAGCAGAGGGATGGCTGGGTCAAATGGAACTCACCCAATTAAAAAATGGGCATCTGAAATGAACAGACATTTCTCAGACAAAGAAGTAAAAGCAGGAAGTAAATATATGAAAAAATGTTCCACATCACTGATCATTCGAGAGATGCAGATGAAAACAACACTGAGATTCCACCTCACCCCACAAACAATGGCTGCTATCAAGAAATCACACAATAACAAATGTTGGCGGGGTTGTGGGGAGAAAGGAACCCTTCTCCAATGTTGGTGGGAGTGCAGACTGGTGCAACCACTGTGGGAATCAATATGGAGATACCTCAAAGAGCTATATCTCTATTTCTTTATTGGTGTTAAGCTACAATTTCATCTAGTAAATACTGTGATAGTACATGGTATTTCATGTTCTTTCAATTTTTGTTAGGAAAGTAAAATATTGGGCAACTCTATGTCAACTCTCTTTCCCTCTCCCTCTATTTCACTGGTTGGTGAAATGCAAAAGCTCTGAAGTGGCTGCTTGTGAGAAGACCTGATCTGATTGACTGATTGATGATGGACGGAATGATTTATTGGCTGACAAGTGACAAAGGGATGCTACAGTAGATCAGGCAAGACTATTCTGAGAAACATTCTTCTAAGATATTTTAAAAGTTAGACAGATTGTCACTCAGGAAGAAAATCTCTGCCATGATGCACTCACAGTCTGGACTGTCAGATGGCTCTGAGTGTACATGAACTTAATTTTTTTGTGTAGAAGTCTACACAATAAATACTCTATACCATATGAATTACATTGATTTGAGTGTGTAAATACCTGTTACTCTTGAATAAAGCGTACCTTTCATTATTTTATCATTGCCCTGCTTTATATTTTAAAACAGTTTCTCTAAATAGTTTATTTCAACATCTTGCGCACTAGTTAGGCTTTAGCCTTTTCTTGAATAATGTTTTCTTGATGCAGCAAAATCATAGACCTGATTGGCGATCTAACTGTCACTATGGCAGGGGAAAACCCAGAGTTCGACTAAAACAAATCTAAAGCCATTACAATATCATGTGCCCGGTGATGGCTCATGGGTACTTATTTATATCTTCCTCAGAAATCTCCTATCTTTCTACTGCTGATAAGAGTTAATCCACAAGCCTTCAAAGGATTTTTCATAAGTGTACATAGGATATCATTTCTGAAGTTAAGAATGCCATACATCGTTTTCATTACAGAAGGTTGGTAGAATCCCAAGAAAAGTTACCTAGTGAATAAATAATCAAGAAGATTTATTAGGAATCACTCACTGTGGTACTATATCAGAGACTTTCTCATTTTGGCCAGGGGGAGCACATACACAGAGTCTTGTGTGTTTATTCTGAAGTTTTGAAATAAAATGTCCCCTCCTCTCTTGCCCTAAGAAGAGTGCATATATTAATGGCTTAATATTTGCGAGCTGCTATATATTCTCACAGCAAAAGATGGTGTGTCTCATTTTTAAAACATAACCTTAAGAAATAGAACTATATATGAAATAAGCCATGCCAAAAATACATTTTGCTTTCTACTAGGAGAAAACCAATTTGCATTATTAACTAGCTTCCGTAATGTTGTTGATTTTTATTAACTCTCTCACTGCTTGACCACAGAAAGAATTAGGATGTTTTGATCATGGTCCTTCGGTCATGAAAAAAGCTGAGGGCTTCTTCCATGGCTAAGTGCTTTTAAAATCTCGCAAAACAGACACATTTTTAGAACTCTGCTTATAAACATAAGTGCTCCAAACTGAGCACATTTTGGAAGCCATAATTTTCCCAGCTAGCTGGAGTAGACAGCCTTAAGAGGCCTCCTGGATTGTACCACATTGTCATTTATTACAATGTTTTAACACACTACAGAATTTACGTTGTCAAGATCATTGGTGCTGTGATTTATTAGCTAGGATTGATTATGTTGCTAATAACCCAGATGGCTTGAATTTAGGAAGAGAGAAAATTTCTTGTCACTAAGCACGAAGGAATAAACGCTAAGTTGCCAGAGACAAAGGAGCCTTGATTTAAAAAAGACTCATTTACCTGCCATGTGCAGACAACTCAAGAGGCGGTTTTTGTTTTCCTTCAGCAACACATTAAACTCTGCTTTGTTGCCTGGAGGAGCAGTGGGCATTTTATGTGTGTGCAATGTTTTTCTACAACGGAGCAACTTTTGTCAGTCCTCCCTCTGGGACAGCATGGGCAGTGCTTTCAGAGTTTGTCTTTGGTTTCTCCTGAAAGGACCGAAAATATGACCTTGCCTGCAAGAGTTTTGCAGCTGAATGTCTCCAGCTTTGACGTTTCTGTTGACTTTGCATGATTTCTTGTGGGCTAACACCTGGAAGCCATCACCTGCAGATGCCCCGCCACCCAATCCCGCCCCCAGCACAGCAGCACAGGTGTTACTGGAGAGACATTGACCTCTCTGGTAACAGTAACAAGACAGACACCAGATTGTCTCACGCAAAAATGTCACTGCCTATCCATACCTGATCATTGTGATTATTCAAAAATTCAGATAAGGGTGTAGCAACAAGAGAAGCAGAAAAAAAAAAAAGCCCCCATTAATCAGCAATTCTTCACTTTGCTTTTTCTAGGTGATATGTATTTAAACAGACCCTGTTCCCCGAGATACATTAACAAGATAAGAGGCATCCTTCCTCCCTTTTGATTGCATTCCATTATTTTATAGGCCAATCCTGAGAAGCAGAACTTTGGGCTTTCTCATCCTCTAGCAGTCAGGATAGTTGTCTGTGTAGGACCCTTTCCTCTGGTTCGCAATTTTCATATTACAATTAAAATATCTAACCATAAAGTGACAGTGACAATGCTCCAGAAGAGTGGGATGGGGGCCCTGCTTGCTTTAAAGAAGTCTTGATATCTTAACAAGTTTGAAGTTGGCCTCATGTGGCATGGAATGAAACATTTTGTGTACAGCTTCGGGTCACATATGGGATATTCTTGTTTATTCATAGAAATGTAATGAATCCCTCATGTCTTAAAAATTAAGTCCTGATTAAATAAAAATGTGTATGTCCACGGATGAAAGAAAACTCATGAAGGAAGAACACTGGTTCCTATGGATAGATACAGAGCTTGAGACCTTTCTATCACTGACAGCATCACTCTTTAAAAGAATGAGACTTCACAGGTCTGTTCTTGTAGACAGTCACTCATCCATACAATGATATGGGTTCTGTACAAATTTGCAGTACTCTATTTTAAAGCTTCTCCTTCTTCTGTACACAATAGGGATAATAAACATGCACCTCTCTTTGAAGTAGAAAGGAGAGTGATTCCATGAAGTCAAGGACCATTGTGAAGGAATGTAAAGCGAAAGGTGAAAAACTTGACTAACAACCTTTTGGAGATGAAAATGTGTTTTAGTGGGATTCCATTAACTGATCAAAGGGGCATGTGTGTGTGCACACATATTTAGGCAGGCTTTTAAACTGGAAGGTTCAATTTGTCTTTCCATGTGCTTTATCAAATGGGTTTGGCCAACATCTTACTGATGTCAGCACTCCAGGGTCACATCAAAGCAACTATGTTCAATGCATCTCTGTAATTCATTACCTGAATTTCCTATCTCATCTTAATTGTATTTGTTCACTGGCTGAGGTTTATTTCTTCCTAAGAGCAACATTCTCCCAGTCTGTTCAGATGTGGGCAATCACTTCCACTGGCAAAACCACACAGAAAAGGGTTTCTTCCTCAAGACCAGAGAAGCCTGTCAGCAGACTCACCGGGCAGCAGGAGTCTGGTTTTAGAGATTGTTTTAGTATCTTTCTGAGACAGAAATCTGGATCTACCAAATTGATGCTCAGAACTAGCAACAGATTATTTTCATTGAGTGACCTTGCTGGTAAAGTAGATGGATTAAAAGTAGTTAGGTAAATATTGGGGCCCCACTACGTGCCATGTATTGTATTATGTATATATTGTGACAAACAAGATAAACACAATCCTTGCCCTTGTGAAACATTCTCTATGGTAAGAAAAGCATCTATTGGTTCTCATGTCTCATGCTAGTTCAGCCCCACGTGCCTAAATTGCCCCATACTGAAGGAGAGGTCGGGGCATCATGAAGGAAACCAAGGGAGAGATCAACAAACCTGAAGCTATTTCTGATATCCACCCCCATTTTCACATCAGCTTATAGTCAATGGCACCATTGTCTTACTAATCCTAAATGAATTAAAGCCACCATTTCATTCTTTCTATTGCCCAGGTGTCTGTGTCAGTAAAATAGTACATAAAAGGCTCCGGCCTCTGTCAGAGAAGACTGTGACCCATGTCCTAACTGGAGGGCCAACTTGGGAGAGCTAACATGGGATGTCATCACAGAACTCAGGGCACACAGATAGTTTTGCTTAGCTAGGCAATGTTTATCTTTGATCTTGGTTAGATTAATTTAGGATGTAAATTTTCTTTCTTCTCCCCTTTGATCACCTGTAAAAACAAATCTTAGTCAAGCTAACAAGCTAGGAAAATTGTACAATACTTAAAGAGTGAAACGTTTAGCATGTCAATGTGATCATGCATCCAATATTTTGATTCCAAAAAAGAAAATAAAAGAATTTTTAAACTTATTTCTCTTTCTGTTGCTTAATACATGGGCTATTTGCAGGTCTATGAATCAAAAATTTTTCAGTACTCTGTTGCAATGAAGCCCTCATATGGTGAACACTACCTGGAGATCAAGTCTTTTCCATAAGAACGTCAATAGGTGAAATAGAAAATGATCAGTAAGCAAGGCCCTTTATAATGGAAATGTCATTTAAAATGAAGGTTTCAACATCTGTTTCACTTTCTAATTACAAATGCAACACTCCCTCCTGACACTGAGACCCACCATCGCCACCATAAGTCACAATCAAAAAAGTTTGAAGAGGAAGTGATTCACACTGTTGTATACGCTTCATGCACATTCAGTTATATTGCTATAGCTGTGTACCAGATGAAATCAGGTGGGGTGGAGTGAGGGAAAATATAGTGTTTATCCTAACTATGCAATTCTTTCTTCCACAGAACTTACTAAAGTCTCATGTAAACAAAAATTGTCCTGGGAATAGGAAAAAACACCCAACTGAGAAGAAATCAACTTTGGAAAGTTCTTTCACTCATGTATCAGAAAATATTTATTAAAAACCTACTATGTGATCCACTTGGTACTGGCCTTAGGGGATAGCCAAGTGAACAAAACAGATACTCCGAAAGCTGACAGCTGAATTCTACAAAGAGACATTAAAAAAATGATTGCACCCATAAATATATAACTACTTCTGTGGTATTTCCATGAAGGAAAGTTGCAGGGTTCTATAACAATGAAACTTTCAGCAAAAATCCCCAGAAAACTGCAAAGCTCTAAGGAGACAACAAAAAGACCCCTTGAAGTATTCTGCAGCTGACTTTCAGAAACATAGAGTCATATTCCCAGAAATGTTCCATTTCTTAAAAATCAGTAATGGAAAACAAGAAACAGCCAGAGTTATTTAAATACGACATTGAAGATATAATATAT
Organism: Fukomys damarensis; assembly: GCF_012274545.1. Classification (NCBI taxonomy): domain Eukaryota; kingdom Metazoa; phylum Chordata; class Mammalia; order Rodentia; family Bathyergidae; genus Fukomys; species Fukomys damarensis. Next base: position 19,831,988 of record NW_022900922.1, read on the forward strand.
AGATTTAAATTTCAAAAATTGGAGTTAAATGAGAACTCTCTGTAATTCACATGCTAACTTTGACATCGAGAAGAAACGTGTTTAATATTGATTAGTATGGGAGAGTCGAGTACACAGAAACAGGGCTATGAACTTGATGCACAAAGAAGATTCAGATTGTAGCAAGAGAAAATGCATTCTTAATCAAATGAAGGGTTATACTAATTTCTTAGAGAAAAGATATCATGGAAATAGCATGGTAGAAATATGCATACTATAACTTTGTATGTACATTTATAAATACATGCATACTATAAACTCTATGCATCACACTGATGATATTAATATAAGACAAGTTATGTTGTTGTAACAAATAATTCCTGAGTCTTAATGGCTTGAAAGACCCTTATGCAATCAATCATTTTGATTTAGGGAGACTTCATTCCTTGTTGTCTCACAGATAAGCTCATGATAAGGGCTGAAGATGTAGCTCAGGAGTCTAGCACCTGATTTTCATGTACAGAGCCCTGTGTTCAATTTTCAGCATCAAAATAACTCTTGGTTATGGCTGTTCCACAAGTTGAAAAATTTCTGGTCACCTCGGTAGTGAAGGAACTGATGGATTTCCCACTGGTACTCAAATTCTTCCATCTAGATAGTCACCTGATTTTATTAGTTATGTTAAAGATAAACCAATATAATTGGTTAATCCATATGATGTTGTTATCTACCCACCACTGACCAGAAGTACAGAGGAACCAGATATTTCACTTCATAAAACCCATATGCTATAGTCAATGTACATGATCCTATATGCTACATGAGTACATTTCATTCTATCATCTATTTAAATAATGTTTTGTTAAGGAGCGATAGCTGCACTGAGTTCACCTCGTATTTACAATTCAGACATTGAACCTTATATCAGGTAACTCTCGTAAGCAGATTTTGCTTCCCTCTTCTCTCGTACAAATGGTACCCAGACAGGTGAGCAGAGCTTAGTTCTACATGAGAACACAAGATATTACGATGAGGAAATAGAAATGAGAAGGTCTAAGATGTTTAAGTAAAAGTGGAATGCTCCTAAGACTTCAATTCACACCAGCAACTGGAACATGACAGTGTATTTACGGGATGGAGTTGGTGACTGACAGCCTGCAGTTATTGAACTTGAAAACAGTACATTTGGCGGAGAGGGTAAGCCCAACTAACGAGGCTTAATTAACACAGACTCCAGGATGTGAGGGCAATCTGGCTGCGACATCTGTCACCCCATTGATCGCCAGGGCTGATTCCGCTGATCTGGCCACCTAGGCGGGTGTTCTCTTCCTCTCTCACCGCTCCATGTGCCTCCCTCCCGAAGCTGCGCGCTGGGTCAGAGTGGACGACCACCCCCGACGGAGGCGTCAAAGGTATACAGTAGCTGCCCTACAGGGCTAAAACCTCCAAATGCTTAATATAGACTCCATTTGTTCACTAAAACAAAAGTTTCCCCTGAAAACAGCATGTTATGCAGTTATTGCTCAGCTTTTAGACACAAATGCTCTAGAAGGGATGGTACCTGTTAGCTTTCACTTACAAGGAAATAAAAATGCATTTCACAAAAGTTTTACTTAATGTATACAAGAGCACTGTAGCTTCTAAATCTGTATTTTAAAATAAAATACATACCGTGCCAGAGACCTGCTATTGCCTCCTAAGTGCCTTAGGAAATCTATTATTTCAGTGAGATAACATAAATATTGAGACAATAACTAAGCAAACATGAACACTTAAAAGACAGACTGACACTTCATATTTTTCATAAAGCAATGATTTTTCTATGACTGCAACATATTAACATTGAATACATTTTTTTTCTTCTCTATTATTTTCTATTATCCTTCTCTTTTTTCAGAGTTATTTTAAAAACAATTAGTAACAAAATGGGGGCAAGAGACAACAGTGTTAAGGGTTCAAATGATATTGCCTAAATACAGTTGGGTTTTTTATTATATTTTCTTAACCTGGTAAAATGTATCCTTCTCTATAATTATATAACTCATCAAATCTCTCAAATATCAGTTGTTTTATTGTCAACAAACATGAATGGAATTTATCACTATAAAGGATAAATTCAAGGGCATTTAGTACATTAATGTTATAAAATCATCACTCTTAGCTAGTTCTAGAAATTATTCTTCATCCAAAAAGGAAACCCTGAATCTATTAAACAGCTATGCCTGACCTTCCCATCCTTAGTCTCTGGAAACCACTGATCAGCTTTTCATTGCTATGAACTGACCTGCTCTAGATAGTTCATACAAATAGAATCAGAAAATGTATTTTCTTGTATCTGTGTTCTTTTAGTTAGAATAATGTTTTTGCAGTTCATTCATGTTGTAGACATATCAGAGCTTCATTCAAAATTTCATTCTTTTTGTAGCCGAACTGTATGGATATACCACATTTTAAAATTCATGCTTTGGTGAATAGTTGGCTTGTTGCCACTTTTTTATTATTGTGAATTGTGTTTCTGTAAATATTTCTGTAAAACAGTATATATATTTAATTACTTTGGCTTTATACCTATGAGTGGAAATCATGAACATAAGATAATTCTATGTTTAATTCTGAAACAGTCAAACTATTTTCAACAGCAGTTACAAGCTTTTACATTCTCCTCATCCATATATGAGATTTCTACCCTTGGTTATTTTCCATGTTTTTTCCTCATACCAGCAAATGTGAGATGACATCTCGTGTAGTTTTCATCTGCATTTTTCTTCAGACTATTGATGTTGAGAATCTTTTCATGTATTAGTTGGTCATTTGCATATCTCCTTCGGGAAAATCTCTACTTAAGACATTTTACTATTTTTTTACTTGCCATGTTTGTTGCTTTATTGTTGCATTGTTAGAGTTCTTTATGTAATTCAAATACTAGATGCTTTCACACATTTAATTTGTAAACATTTTCTTCCTCTCTGTTAATTGCCTTTTTTCCCCCTTGAGAACTATCTTGAGAATGTCCATTTATATGCAAACGTTTGAATTTTGATGAAATTCAATTAATTTTTCCTTTGCTGCTTCTGGTTTTGATGTCACATATAAGAAATAAATGCCAAATGTAAAGTCATAAGGAGTTTCCTGTATTTTTTCTAAGAGTCTTATAGTTGTAGCTGATGTATATATGTCATTTTCCCATAAGGTATGAAATAAGGGTTCAGTTTCATCTTTTTGTAATTTTGTATGTCTAGTTATTTCCAGTATTATTTGCACCAAGGAGAGTATTCTTTCCCTAATAAATGATGTTGCAACCCATTTCCACATCAATTGTCAATCTTTTGATTCACAATTCTAAATCAAGATTTAACATGTATATTCTTAGGCCGTTATCCTATTTTTTCTTTTACTACTAAAGCACTGCTGTAAATTTTGAAATAGGAATATGTGATTTCTCCAACTTTTTTTCCCAAGATTATTCAGGTTCATGAGAGTCCCTTGAAAATCCATATGAATGCCATAATCAGACTTTCCATTTCTGCAGAGTGGTTATTAGCATTTGGTCAGAGACTGCACTGGATCTGTAAATTTCTTGAAGATTATTGTCATCTTGACAATACATCTTCAGACTCATGAACAGAGGACATCGTTTGTGTAAACTTTAATTTTTAGTTTACATTAAAGATAATGATTTTCTAAATATTTCAAGGATTTGATAATATATCAGTCCTTACATAAGACAATGCTAGATATTTTGAATTTTAAAAAATTATCATGTAATAAGAATAAACTAATAGTGTAGAACATAAGAGTTTACCAACACCACATAAATTAATTAAATGACCATCCCTTCTAAAGAATAAAAATAAAGTGAGACTTACATATAATAAAAGGCATAAACACAAATGTATCTTGAGAAACTTCCAAAGTCACAGGTCTGAGACTATCTTGATCATATTTGATTTTTGTTGGAGTTCAAGTTACTAATGTGTTGTCATTTCCTAGGAAACAAAAATTATCTCTTTCTCTTCTTACCAAACATAAATGCAAGATATGAAGAAAGTAAACTCAGGAAGTACAAATATTGGTTTAATTTGTAAAAAAAAAAAAAAGTTTACTTTTGGAAAAGCAAGTGAGATAAAACTTTGCCCATCTGGCTGGTAAAGAGATGCAAAAATGTGGAAGAGAGGAGATGAAGGAGGAAAAAGGAGTAAAAAGGAGAAAGACATAAAGAGGAAGACAGAGAGACAGAGCAGAACATTGTGCTCAGTCCTGTCTTTACCATTCACTGATGAAGTCAGCTCTTCTGCCAGACCTGAGGATTTAAGAGGCAGAAACCATTAATCTCATACTATCTTCTCCTCCTAACAGTGCATTGTACTCATACTCTTTCTTTTCTGTCAGGATAGGAGTAGGGAAAAGTGATGTCTTCATGTTTCCCCAAGACTTACACATCAGATAAACTAACCGACTTTGGATCTTCCAGTGTAATTTTATTTCATTCTGATGGGTAAATGTTGAACAAGCACTCCATCCCTGTGTGAGTTTCCTGCCTTCTTTAGGATTAAAGCTTATGCATTTATGGAATGGATCAAACCACCACATATATCTTCACTCACCCTAAATCACCAATTTAGGTTTCTGACTTGATTTTGCGCCGGATTCCCAGGCCACACTACAGTCTCTGGGCACAGCCCTGGGTGCAGAGTGTCAAGACTAATGGTCTGACCCAACTCAAAACTGGGCATCTGAAATGAACAGACATTTCTCAGACAAAGAAGTAAAAGCAGCAAGTAAACATATGAAAAAATGTTCCACATCACTGGTCATTCGAGAGATACAGATGAAAACAACACTGAGATTCCACCTCACCCCACAAACAATGGCTGCTATCAAGAAATCACACAATAACAAATGTTAGCGGGGCTGTGGGGAGAAAGAAACCCTTCTACACTGTTGGTGGGAGTGCAGACTGGTGCAACCACTATGGAAATCAATATGGAGATACCTCAAAGAGCTGGGACTAGAGGTTCCATTTGACCCAGCTATCCCTCCACTGGGTATCTTTCCAAAAGATTTAAAACAATCATACCACAGAGATATATGTGTACCTATGTTTATAGAGGCACAGTTTGTAATAGCTAAAGCTTGGAAACAGCCCGTCTGCCCATCTGTTGGAAACTGGATAAAGAAGATGTGTTTTTTCTACAAAATGCAATACTACTCAGCCATAAAGAATGAGAAATTAGATTCATTCATAGGAAAATGGATACATATTGAGGATATACTCCTAAGTGAAATAAATAAGTCACACATGTGTAAATAAATAGTTTCTCTGGTGTGAAAAACTATAATAGTACACAAGATCCTAATGGGATAATTAAGAGTGTGAAATGGGAAGAAAAGGGCTAGAGGTGTAGGGAAAGGGGGAAGGGTAGGGGAAAGGAACTAAGGGAAAAGAAAAAATATGAGAAAATGAAAAAATGGAAATAAAGAGTTTGTAAATGGGGGGGGTGAAGAGAGAGTAGGGACAAGGGGAAAAAATGAGAACCAAGACCTGTCATGTGAAGGTACAAGATCCCAGTAATGAGTTTTACTGTACTGTCTACCTAGAATATACCAATAAACTCAATTAAAAAAAAAAAAGACTAATGGTCTGAGATGAACACCTGCCCCTGAAGGGGTTGTCCTTCCCCGGCGTCAGTCTATAACGTATCATCATTACTGTGGTCGCCCAGACTCCAGGATGTGTTTCTCCTGTCTACCTGTAACTCAGTGTCCGTTAGCCACTTCTCCATCCCTTTCTACCCTCTCTACCCTTCTCAGTACCTAGTGCTTTCCTCGGTACCATTCTACTCTCAGTAGTAGTAAGATGAGCTTTCAGGAGCTCTGCATCTGAGGGAGGTGAGCCGCCTCGGGCTTGTTTTTCAACTCCTTCACAGGAGCTGCAGCTCTCCTTTGACCACTCCACGCTTTCAGTCTTAATTATGAAGCCTCCAAATGGAGACCGCACTCTGGCCTGCCTGCCTGCCTGCCACAGACACACGTGAGAATTACCACGGTAAAAAACTGAAGAGAGGGAAGAGCTTCAACTTTATAGTCAGACCGTACTACCTTGAAAGCACGGCAGCATGCTGCTGATGAAGCTTTTAGATACTGCTGATCTGACCCTGAGACCCCGTGTAAATTCCTAGTTATTTCTCTTTGTGCTGTTGGCTGACTTTTTTCCTCCTGGACTTTCTCTATCCTAGTAAGGCAATGTGTAGAGAACCAAGGAATCAAATAATAATTTGCTTTAATGTCATGGCAATGCAAAACAGAGCTGTTGTGGCTCCAATTACATAGCTAATTATATCTGTTTTCCATTCCATGCTGTCTCTTTTTATAGCCGGTCTTTTCCACATGTGTCCACGGAATTTGGAAAAGACATTAACAATCACCAAGACCAGCGTTTTCATAGTAATGTGGATTAAGAGGTTGTGTGGTCTTAGAAACTCCCACTGTTTGATGGTTTATGAAAGCCCAAAAAGTCTAGTAGTAAATAAAACTGTTCAACTCCCCTGAACAGGTCTTTCTCAGAGCTGTGTCATGATGGAACTCTCCCAGGGCATCTGCTCCTACATCCATAGAGTCTGTGCTTCTATGGATCACACTTGGAAAATGTTAGTATCACTCAAACTGTATTACTATATGCAAAAAACTGAATACCAAAGCAGTTACTTACTTTCTCCTCAACTCCTTTCTTTTGATTTTTTTTTTTTAATTTTTCACATTCATCCTCATGCCCGTGGGAGGAAAACATAACAACTTGATGTACGGCACTTATGCCACCTTTATCCCACAGATATTTCTTATTGCATTTATAACTAAAATGATTGAGCATGCCTTCATCTCTGCTCAACAAAGGCAAATAATAAAAGTGTAGCTTGCTGTTCAGAAATCATTTGCACCTATTCCTTAAGTGTCTCCCTTCCATATGCTTTCAAACGACTTATTCATACAAACGTGTCAAGAAAAATGTGCATTCTTCAGCTGTGGGGATGTTGATCTATCTTTGAATGTGGATGTATGTAAGAAGGTTTACTAGCTTCCGGGCCTACCAATATGTGAGGAAATGACAGTATGAAGTCACCATGAAGTCATAAAACACCTGGAATCAATCAATATCAATTTATGAATGCACATTTAAGGTATACCCCTTTTTTTCAGCTGATGATTTCTATTACCAGCGAAAGCCTTGGGTAAGAGAATTAAAAATTTTTCACATTAGCCTTGAAACTGAAGGCCAGGTGATTCGTCCCTTTAAAAGACAGAGGTCACTCTTTATTATTGTGTGACCCAAGCACTGTCTTTCGTGTCTTCAATGCCTCTTTAAAGAACAGCTCATTTAAAAATCACTTTAAGACCCTCGCGTAACACAGGAGAGCAATGTGCTATCAAAAACCTGAATGAAAAAGAGCTTGGGAATTGATTTTCTCTGTTGCTGTGACCAATCTGCTTTTCATTAGTTCCACTGACATCAGAACTAAATATATAAAAATGAGAGTTGTTTGTGAGTATGTAAGTGTTGTTTTGATTTAGCATAAGATCATCCCCAAAGAGCTGTAGCTTTCCAAGGAAAGGGGGAAGGGGGAAATAGTCCTTCGCCCTCTCCTTTTGGTTGCAGGCTTGGATTACTCCATTTGCTCAAGTCTGCACATCCCTTGTCCATCTGAAGCACTAACTTCAGTTCTTCAAAATACTTCCTGCCTGTTAAATCACCCACACAGGATGTGCCCTTAAAGAGCCAGGCATGCTTTCAAATTTACTACCACAAACTGATGCATCTTTGCAAGGTCTGCCATTCTTTTGAGCCTTTTGCCCAGCCAAGTACTCCAATGTTTGTCCCTGCAGAGGGCAACCAAGAGCCATGTAGCCGTCCAGATCCAAGCTTGCACCCTCAAGGAGCAGAGAGGGAGGATTTTTCTGGCTCTGGTCTTTGTGGATCCTTGGTAGCTAATCCAAGTCATGTGAATGGCTTTAAACTGATCTGTCTTTTCTTTTTAATTTAATACTATGTGCAACTTCTTGAGAAAGACCAATTAGGCTAACTTATCATTCCTTCCAGTGCCTGATTGTTCTGATGTTTGGTCAAGTACACAATCTACCTTTAGATAAGCTGTCAAAGCCACATTTCTACACAGTCCTACGGGTGTTCTGTTTGCCTGCCATCCAGAGACGCCTCTCCCTGAGGGACATATCATCTCATGTGACTGTATCTCAAAGTCTGGCCCAACTCATCAGATTTCTTACCGGCTGTTTTATAACAGGTTTGTTTCATTAGTTCACCTCCTTTTGTTAGGTCTGTTAGTCAGAAGCCAGAATGATCCTAGCTTGGAAGCAAAGACTTTTATAGCTATGTTATGGCGTATTTCAATTTTCCAGCTAAAACTGACTAGTGTGCTCTTGGCATTACCATTTACAGCACAGCAGATTTGCTTTGAAGCTCACAGTGTCCTGCTCCTCTTCATCACTCTGAGCCAGCACTGCACCATTAAACATGCAGGGGAGGGAGGACTGCGGGAGGGCCTTTGCGCTGCTGCTTCTCAGGCTGCAAATCAAAGATTACATTCACTACTTCCAAGGCCAAGAAAAGTAAGTCAACTCATCATTTGAAGAAAGCACAACGTTTAAAATAAAATTTCTTAAAGATTTGTGGGGTTTCCTCACAGGAGATCTGTTTTCTACCTTCTAATTCCCATTTGGCATTTACTTGACAAAGACCTATGCTTCCGGATAATTTTTAAGCTACTGTTGGTGCACTCTAAGACTCTCAGAATCTTAGATCCAGGAGGTATTTTAGAATTTTTGATTCAGAAGCAAGCACAAGGACAGTATGCAAACGGAGAAGTTGGACCATTGTATAACACCTAGCCAGGGTTCTCAAAGCATCATTACCATCCCGAAACCTACCTAGGTACAGACACTTCGAGGCCTACTGAAGAAGGGTCTGCTGCTGGGTTTCAGCAAGTTCTCCAGGTTAGTCTGGCACAGGCTAAAACTTTGAGAACCTTTGCCTTGGACATTCTTGAGGCTTGTGAACTTTTCAAATTATTTTACACAGGTTGCACTTATTTGCATAGTAACGTTCTGAAATAGGCAGAGGAGTTTTCCAACTCTCTGAAGAGGAAACTGTAACATAGAAAGGGAATACAGTCAAGAGCAATGTGATGCTGAATTGTGGGTTCCATCACAGAGCACTTTATCCCGCACCCGTTCCTGCGCTCTGCACCTCTGCGGGGCAAAATTGCAGGGCGCGGAGACCCCCTGGCCCTAGTGACTGCATCACTGGACTGGCCAGGTACGAGTTCCAAGGGCTGATTACCAGGAAAGCAAGCGAGGAAGGGGGTGGAGGGGAGGAAGACAGAAGAAGAAGAGGGAGAGAGGGAAGAGGAGGAGGAGGAGGAAGAGGAAAACAGAAAAGAAAGGAGGGATGGGAGCAGGAAAGGAGGGAGGAATGAAGGAAAGAAGAGAGGAAGGGAGAGAAGTTTATGGACTGGGTTAAGGATATGAAGAAAAGCTAAGCAATGAAAAGAAACGCAAAGTACCAGCAAATGAGGATGAGAGAAAAGTCAAGACTCCATACAAATCTGGAAAAAAGAAAAGGGCAGCCTATTTAAGAGACGGGTGAGGTAGTAGCTTGGATACTTTTCTTAACATTTGTGAGTGAGAAGATTTCCACTTTAATAGACGTTCTGGACAGTTTCAGCAGGCCACTCTCCATCACAGCAAAATAGGAAGTAAAGAGTCATGAAAAAATCAAATGTGAGAAAAATAAAGAAACTACCACAAACCTTCTCTTACTGCTTGGTAGTGTTCCCCAAATGCCTGTCTGGCAAGAGCTTTGTCCCCAGCCCATGTCTCTCCTGGGAGGGGGTGGAACCTTTAGAAGTGTGGCCTAGTGAAACAAAGTTGGGTCATGGCAGGTATGTCCAGAAAGGAACATTTGGACAACGCAGTGCTAAATCTGCCTCTGGAGACCACCACATGCACTCAAAGTGAAACCCACATGATCAGACATTACACGCACTTGTGAAAAATGGCAAAGAAAGCACAGAAATGACTGATAATAGTATTTGAACCTACATACATATGTCTGTGCTTGTGAAGTCAGGTGTTTATCATTACTGAGCAGATGTAAGTTTTCTGAGTCACCAGCCTTGGATTTCGCATTATCCTAGAAAATAACTTAATAAGATAAAATACTAAGAGAGGAATTTTTGTTGCTTATATACGTTGACTGTATCCCATGTGGCCCAAGACAATTCTTCTTCACTGAGTGAGGCCTAGGTGAGCCAAACTATTGCACACCCATAACTTGAAACAATGGGTGGCCACATAGACTCTCATAACTAGTTTAGTTAATTGGTTTGGGATGTGGTCTGAGTTTCTGAATTTTCAAAAGATTTCCAGGTGTTTCTAATGTTCAGATAAGTTTGGGAACCATTGCCTTAAGATAATATTCTACAATAGAAATAAAGTGAAAGTGACTGTTTCTAGTACTTAAACCCAAATGGCTTCTTTCTTAAAGCTCTTCGCTGAGTCTTCTTTGCTGACTCTGTCAGGTAACTCACAGGATAAGCCCCAAGTCGTCAGCAGGGAAAGCAGGTCTCCCACTACCTGACCACGCCGTGTCCTTACTGTTTAATTTCTGTCTTCTCATCTAAAATTCATACTTAGAGAATGGCAGCCTTTTTACAAGGTATACATTTAAAATTTTATGCTGCTGTGCCTTTTAAAATAAAAACTAAATGAACCTCTTCACCTTGTTTCAGTGAGTGAGTCCCTATTGCATGGAATGCTTTTCCTCATTCCTTTGACCTGCCATTGCTATGGTTCTTAGTTAGACATAAAATCCTCACCCTGTTCTACCTGGGGCTCCATGCCACCCAGGTGAATTTTTCCCATCTCCCCATAACATTAGGTGAGCAGCTCTGCTTTACATGTGGCCCTTGCTACCTCCCACCAGAATGCGAACTATGTGCATTGGGACATATCCTCCCTATCTGAATCACAGGGTGTTTAAGCAACCAGAAAACATACATATTCTAAAAAAATGTCATCTGTACTGAACACGTACAAGTTCTTTTTCTTTTCATTATTTCCTACACAGTGTAACAACTATTCACGTAGCATTTACACTGTATTATGTATTATAAGTGATCTAGAAGTGGCTTAATGGAAAGGAGAACACTGGCCTGTTTTTTAAATTATAGGCTGAAGTGTCCATAGCTTTTTCAAATTATTTTGTTATTTTACCTGAGATTTCTGATATCCTTAGAGGGTCTTGAATTAATCCCCTGCAGACTCCTGAAGTTGACTACTGTATCTTATGCAACTCTGGATTTCCATACTGAGCACAGTAACTGGGCCACAGAGAGCCCTCAAACAATGTTGAATAAGCAAATCAACAAGGATAAAACAACATTTCCTTATGGAACTCTAGAGCCATTCTAATGTGGACCACAATTCAACCTGGGACTTCTTTGTGAATGTTGGGAGAAACATATTATGGATTTATCACTTACCAGATGGTTTGCTTTCATTTTGAAAGTAGGATTCTCAAGTATTCCAGAAGTATGGCCATGTAGTTCTAAATCTTAAGGCATGTTAGAGTTAGAGAGATGTGGGACATGATGAGTATCCTTCCGGCTGTGTCTCTTTTGGGTTGGATTTTCATCTTCTGTTCTTACCATTTTTCTGCAACCTATAGTCACACCTGTGACCTTCTCCCCAGAGAGACAAGAGACTTGTCTTCATGGGAATGTGTTATTTTACATTTTGTGGAATGAACCTCAATGTTAAGGTAGAGATAATGGTTCCAATTACATTTGTTAAAATCCTTTGACATTGTACCTATATCTTCACTGACTCACACTTTAAATCCTTGAAGATCCAGGAACCTTTCTCCAAATGAAGGTCATGATTTTCTGTCATGTCCTTTTTTGTTTTGTAGCTTTTCATAGGAAGCACATCTTGTCACACCCAGGCATTTCCTGTCCAGCTCACACATAAATCTCAGAATAGCTGCTCATGTGTATCTAAAATAACAGCCTAAAATATCATCCCAGAAAAACTGAGTGGCAACTCTAACCTAATACCTGGTCACTGTCTCACCTATACTCTTCTTGACCTCTAGTTTCTGCTATCTTTTGTTGATTGTTTTTCTAGCTCTATACACTGCTTCATGGAAATCTAATTCTCGCTTGTCAAGTGAAATTGAGGACAAGTGAGATGTATTATTTCTAACACGGTTACTCCAAAGAAGGGCTTGAATCTTTTGAATTCTACAGAAGAGGTTTATTGGTGACCCTTTAACTTAACAAAGTTACTTTAAAATCAAAATAAACTTGCTGAAAACCATCAGAAATTGTTACCTCACTGGTTAGTTGGCATCCAGCCCTCTTGTCTACCTGAATATACATGTGCTACACCAAATAGCACCCTTACATCAGATCTGCAGGAGTCCTCACAACCAACTCAATTGTGTTAATCTGCATACGTGTGGTAATAAGTACATTTGAAATGGAGGTGTGCACACCTCTCACCACTGAATATTATACCAATGAGAAAATACAGACAGAGGCAAATGCAGAAATTGAAATCTTTAGTATATGTATACTGGAATTCTGCCATGTCATTACACCTTATCCAAGATGGCTCAGGAGCTAATGCATTTACTCCTGGTGACACTTAACGGATGATGTATTCATCCTCATTGAAGACATAAAAAATGATCTGGACACGGCACATTTCAGAAGCTGAAGTGATTTTTTACAATAGTTCAAGGAAAAGGCTTTTTAGTCTTATGGTAAAAGGAATTAATACCAAAAATGAACAGGTTTTGTTTACACAATATAAGCAAGCATATTGCGATAATATTGATATTTAAAAGTATCTAGACTAGAAAAAATAAGATCAATCAAAAATTTTTGAGAGTCTGTGTACCTCACCTGGTGTGAAAAGCTGCAATGAATTCCAAATGTGAAATTTACCTTGTTAAGTTTCCCTCACCTCATTAGTTAGAACTAGGAAGTTCTGTGGTTAATGTTTAGAGTACATTTCATTTTCTAATAGATAAATACTGATTTTTCCTGTATTTTTAAAATTTTATTTTTTTGTTGGGGTATTGTTTTATTTCATTTGGAATTGCGAGGGTAGAATAGGAAGAGAGAATGGAGCTATAGAAGACTCTTCACCCTATAATAAAATCGGTGAGACCATTAGCTAACTGAGATGTTCTTCATAAGGCACCTTGTAAACTTGTCTCTGAGATTAAGAAAATGACTGCTTTTTCTCTCAAGTTATTTTACGTCCAACATCTTTGGTCTTCATCAGGCTAATTATGTCAATGAGACTAACTATAAATATGAGAGCATTTTTTAAAAAGAAAATTCTACATAGAGGAAAATTGCTGAAACCAAAAATAGAAATGTAAATATTTTATTCCTGTGGGTTGGGACAAGACTATTTATTAATTTAAAGCTAGAAGCTGAAAGGAGTCCTTTGAAAATAAGTAATGAAGCCAACCAGTCATTGATTACTCTCTCATAATGCAGTTTGATAAGGGAGAGATTTGGTTTCTCATTTACTCAGAAGGAAGGATAGTCCCCCTTCCTTCAAAATGAAACCAACCACAGATTTTTCAATTACAATGATAAATATATAGATATATAAAGATAATTAAGATTTATTAAAAAAAAATCACAAGCCAAAAGGCATACATACAGAAGGCTATCCCAATGATATTAAATGGTGAATAGATTAAAATTTTATAAAGAAATTTTGTAAAAAATATCATTCTCCATGAATAAGAAATTAATTTCAATCTTATGTGACAATAAAGGAGAATCAAAGTGTTCAAGGATACTGAAGATGAGAGAGACTGAAAAAACAAAATGAGTTCTAAGTTTTTACACTAAAATCCTGTCTTTTATTTCAAAAAAGAAATAGGACAATAAAATGTGAACATAGGCTTGGAATAATTATTCAACCCAAAAATACAAATAAAGAGGATCTGTACTAACAACAAAGAAATAGATACAACTGAGAATTCAAAGTTTTGGCAGAAATTGGAGCAACAAAAAGTCTCTTGAATTGCTGGTGGTAGTAATAATCGATACAATGGCTTCAGAAAAATATTTGACACCACCTAATAATTGTACATACTCTATTACTTGTGATTTCACTGTGAAATCTCAAAAGATTTCCTTATCTTCCAAGAAATATATACAATAGTGTTTATAGCAGCTGTCTTTACAATGGCATTTGGGCAGAGGGAAGGCAAAAATCAAAGGAGTTAAAAAACTGTGGCATATAACACAATATAAATAACACAACAATGAAAACAAACTACTGACACATGATCACATGTAAGAACCTCATGAATATAATAAGTAAAAAAAATTACAAAAATGTACATTCCATCTATTTCATTTATATGACATTAAAAAGCAGGTAAAACAGAATAGTGGCTTCCATTTGGTGCATATGGAGTGAAAGGTAGGCTAGGAGCCTCCTAAATTGCTACAAATGTTCTACATCTTGATCTGTGTGGTGATTAATAAGGTTTATAAATATGAAAAATTCATAAAGATCTTCATTTAAGATCTATGCACCTTCAAATACGTAAGAGGTAACTCAGTTAAAAATGAAGATACTTGCCGGGCATGGTGGCACATGCCTATAATCCCAGCACTCAGGAGGCTGAGGCAGGAGGATCACTGTGAGTTCGAGACCAGCGTGGGCTACATAGTGAGTTCTAGGTCAGTCTCAACTACATAGTGAGACCCTGTCTCAAAAAACAAATAAAACAAATTAAAAAAAATGAAGATACTTTTTCAATTTTTCAACATGTATGCCCATTTATTTGGATCAGCATTCTTGATATTTATGTTGTACTTGGCCATTTCTTGAATCTTTTGTTTTATGTTCATCAACTTTACTATCTGATGGAGTTTAGCACATGAAGATTGCTTTCATGAAAATACTCTATTACATAGTTATCCCTCTGAAAATAGGAAATCGAAAATGTTCCAAAAGTGAAGCCTTTCTGAGCAATGGTATGATACTTCAATAGTTTCAGATTTCAGATTTCAAAATTTAGGTTGGGTATAATCAACTGATAAAGTCCATGAAAGCATTCTAAAATCTGAAAAAAAAATCCAAACTCTGAACCACTTCTGCTCCCAAGCATTTAGTATAAGAGCTCCTCAACCCTTGCTCTTTTTACAAAACACAATTATACAAACGATTTTCACAAAGGCATAACAAATGGAGGGGAGTCTATGCAGAGCTCTAAGGGCAAGCGTGACCAGATTTGATTTAACAAAATGAGAGTGAGTCGAGGAGTTGTAGCTACCCAAGGTTCCATGGGCCACCATTAACAGTGGGGTCACAGCAACAGGCACCCAATGGACCCAGAATTGACCCTGAGAATCTTTTCTTTTTATGTAAGAACTATGACGGGTTTTTTTTCTCCCCGTTTCCTAATTCCCACTTTTTACTTCTATATGAGTGCTAATGGCTGGAAATTTCTTTGTATAGTAAGTCTTCAAAGTAGATTTAGTCTTCTTTAGAGAATATATTGAGCTCCTCTCTGTTTTACTTTTTGGATCATGGAAGTATCAATTTCACTAGTTTAAACCATGACTTGTGCACCATGGATATTTTTACCCTATTACGTGCAAATCTTTCACATTTTTTCAGGAAGGAATCAATGCATTATTAAGATTATAAAGAGAGGACAGTCTCACTTTTGCCCAATATTCAAAAAGTGCAAAACTAAATAAAACAATTAAAGATATAAAACATCACAGAAGATTACCTGTTTTCTTGCCTTTTATAGCTCAGATGTCTTAGACTTAAACGTTATCTTAGCAGTAATCTTCTCTGTAGAAGGAAGATGATTTTTGTTCATCACAAGAACAAGACATCCAAGAGTAAAGAACAGTTGTACCCTACCTTTCAAAAGAAATTTTTAAAAAGACTTCTGAAGCAGAAACAAAGCCAATCAATAGTGCTTGGAATTAAAGAGTGACTGGTTTTATATTTGAAGCATACCCTGGGGATCTTGGTAAATTCTGACCATGACCAACAAATAGAGCAGTTTGTTGAGGGAATAGCACTTTTCCTAGCCAGACTTTTCCATTCTATGCTGATCTCAGGTTAATTCAAGGTCAGATGTCCACACTCCATTTTCTCTAACACCATGGACCATAAACACTTTTAGCACAAGATGCCAGAAAGAAGCCTGAAGGTTTAGAAGAATGAAAAACAAAAGTAATTCCTTTTTCAAAGTTGGCTTCCACCCTTCCTCACTTTATATTTGGTCTTTCTTTGTTTCCTTTTGTTTAAGTAGTCTGGACCTGCTAAACACATTAGTCACTTAGTCCTGCAGGGTGAACTGTGACCCGTGACCTCAGACCACTTGAAAACAGACCACTCTCATTTGGGAAAAGACCAGAGCTGCCTGGATTTTGCAGTCCAGATCCTCTGGCTTGTCTTTCCTCTGTGCCACTGCCTGCTCACAAGCAAGCTACACAGGCCAGAGAAATTTCCACCTCCATAAAGGGCAGAGCTTCTATTTAAGAGTAATGGCTGGGGTAGGTGTTATTTGTACCCTGTGTCAAGCAGTGATTGTTCCCATCTGGCTGCAAGCTGAATGGGGCTTTAGGTTAGTCCAAGCAGTTAAAAATGGTAATAAGAAAGGAGGAAAAGGTGGTCCTGACTTATCTTGTATTTTTTCCAGTGAACAATGAAGTCAGCATATTAATAAAAACATATTCAAATATATTCTCTTTAATAATAAGTGATCCCACGGACATCGACTCCTACATACCAAAGTTTCAAATTCAAAAGAATTAGCCCAGGTAAATTATCAAAGTACAAATGACATTCTTGCTTTCAAGCTTTTCTGAGAATGGTATTGATTGAGACTCAACAAAGAGGTGCACAGACGCACACATGCACAGCCACGCTAATGCTAGCCATGGATTCTCATCTAATCTCTTTAAACTGGAGACCAATCACATTTAAAGATTTTGTTTCTACACTCACTTTTCCTTTTTTTCTCATCCTTGGCCATTTTGTACAATATAAACAGAGTACATATTTAGGGCTCTAAACCTTATACCCGAGGATTAAAACGGAGCCACAAATAAAAGCTATGTGAATACTGATAGTCTGTAGACATCCTGACCACTGCTTTTCTTCCAAGAAATCTCCTGAGGTGAAAAGCACACACAGCACTGGTTGCAATTCAAATATTTCTGCTCATGTGAGGTTGCAGAGCTGCATAAAAATGTATGTGGTGTATACACAATTCAGTGTGATAGGAAAATGGAAATTGGAATTATAATTAGAGTGAACCTAAAGCAATTACTACATGAGAGGTTACACTCAGATTTAAAAAGTTAAAGAAATAGCTAAAAGGAACAACAGAATTTCAAGTTAAAATATGAAGATCTGTTTTGTGTTTTCTCATTCCTTGCAATATATCTTTTCCCCTGCAATGTACCTCCAACTTTAATTTGCAAAAAGAAAAGAAAAGAAACTGAGTTAATCCAAGAGCAACAGATAGTGAAATATGCAAAAAGTATGAATTGTCCTGTCATTCTTTTAATATCATACAAAGAAATAATGTAAATTAATCAGGTAAGGAGATGTTTAAACATACCTTTTAAAAAAAAAAAAAGCTACACAATTGCACATTCCATACCAGTGGATAAAAGATTATTTTTAAGCCGTCATCTTGACAGTTGCCCTTTAGCTGATTTTTAGGCAGGACTTTGCACAATACATAAGAAAACAGGAGAACAAAAGCTGTGAATGGTAGTGTTCTCATGTACAGGGTTGCTCTGGATAATTGTTTGCCTCGGTAGCACTGCAGGCTATGCTAAAATACATAAGATTCAGTGAGG
Source organism: Fukomys damarensis (assembly GCF_012274545.1). Lineage (NCBI taxonomy): Eukaryota > Metazoa > Chordata > Mammalia > Rodentia > Bathyergidae > Fukomys > Fukomys damarensis. The sequence continues at coordinate 19,849,912 of NW_022900922.1, forward strand.
GCTGTACACTATTTTCTTTTATTTTATAGTTTTTTAAATGAGAAGTCAGTGCTAAGAATAAAAATTTTGCAGGAAAGCACACATGTTTTAAATAGAGATTATTTCCACATCCATTCTGATAATTCTAGAGCATAATTTGCAGCGAGTATAGCAAAACTCATTTTGTTCACTGATATTGAAAAAGATGATTTCAATCAAACTAATTAATGCTCGGGATGACAACTGAAATAGCCTTTACTCCTGCAGGGCATTTTTTTCCCTACTTAGTCCATCCTTGGGAGACTTAGCATCAATCAGTATGTGGTGGTCTTTCCTTATGCATCAGTACAAACTGCAGGAGAAATAGAAGTCTTGTGACTCTGTTTTCAGACTTGGGTCTCTACTTGGCAATCCTAATCCTAAATATTGTTTTTTGCCATTGTTACATCAGATGCCCCAGTGGATCGTGCCTTCTAGTATTTACACCCTCATTTATTGTCTTGCCTATGAATGTGTTCCAGGCCTGAAAGTTGTTTAATAATAGATTAAGAAAGAACCACTGCTATTCTAACTTCAGACCTGGACCCTAAGAAGGCCTGGCAGCTTCTGCCTTTGAAAGCTTCATAGCCCAACTTCAGTATGAGTTTCCTGCTAGAGAGACTTCATGTGGGGAAGCCAGAGAAGCAGAAACCCTGCAACTGAGCACTGAATGAGTTCAGAAACCAAGGTGGTTTCTGAAATGACAGAAATCCTAGACCTGGGATCTCAACGAAGTCCTTCCAAACCACACATTTCAGCTGTATGTGTAAAAAAGCCATTGGAATAGAATAGCGTGACCCAACCATATGACTCCCGAAGACACGAGAAGTGACAAAGGAATGATAGTTTTAAGCCATTGATTTGTCTAAGTTGCTACATAGCTACCCAAAGCAGAAATATTTATATTCCTTTGACTGACTTTGCACTTACAGATATAATAGAATTTACTTTTCGTAGTGATAACACACAGGGTCCCCTGCCAGTCTGCTATTCTGCTTTCCCCTAGCACTTCCAGCCTCTGCTCGGAGCCCTAGCTTGAGACTTACTGAAGGGCCTGAGCATCCCAGTCCTTCAAGTCTTAAAAGAGAAAGTTTTATAGAGGAGTTTACTATTTTTTTCCCAAGTAAAAAGAATTTTTCATAATTTTTCTTTTATTACTTTTTTTGTAAAAGAGAACAATTCACTGATCCTAAATTTTCCTGAGACTAGAAGAAGGAAAAAAAAAAGTACTTGAATTCAATACAACCCATCTCAGTCCAGAGCATAGAATTTTCCTTAGCACCAGTGCACTTCCTGGGTTCAGAATATGCACCTAAATGATATTTCATTTTTTTTCTCATCCACTCATTCATCAAGCTTTCAGCCAATTTGCAGAGAACTCTGCAATGTTTCACAAACACTATTTTACTATCTATATCTCGTTTTACTAACCTTTGTTATAGCAAAGGTGATGAAATTAAAGTGCCTTCTATCTCTCCTAGACCCTAGAAGGCAACTTTGAAAATCCATGAGAGTCGGAACATTATTCTGTATTGTTGTGCTCATTCTCATGCTTAGTATCAAGCTATTCAGAAATAAAGCACATGAAAAACTGACGAATGGATAAATACAAGTGATGATCAGAAGCTGCGGTGAATATTTAAATTAAAACATAAATATTATAGTGAAAGACACAGTGCCATTAGTCTCCCTCGAAATATTCTCCATCACTTCAAGCACAATCATCCAATCCTTCTTGACTCTTTCTGAAGCAGTGCTGGGAGTTTTTTGGGGTGTGTGTGTGTGTGTGTGTGTGTGTGTGCGCTTGTGTGAGATTTTTTTTTGCTAGATGTGATCACAAAATACATGAATGCTGCTGCTGAGTGCCATCCGATGTAAAAGCAGGATGGTAAAATCATTAATGTGCATCCTCATCCATCTTATTCCCTGGATATGACACCCTGGAATTTCTGCCTCTACCCCAAAGTCAAAATGACTACAAAAGGTAAATGTTTCAAATTGATTTAAGATATTGAGACAGCTGGGACAGCATGACTAAGGACACTTCCAAAAGGACTTCCAGCACCGCTTCAGAAAGGGTCCAGAATATGTGTTCAAAGCAAAGGGGGATATTTTGAAGGAGATTAGCCAGTGCGTCTTTCACTGGAATAGTTTTTAAATTTAAATGTATGTCTTATATTTTATCACATTTTGCATGTAAGTAAATGTATGAATGAATGAATGAACAATGCAGAATTAAGTAGCACAAGGGAAGTTTCCCTGTGACAATTTATCTCATATTGAATAATGAGTCAGATTCATCAGCAGAAGATAAAATAAAGGCATGATTGGAACATAAGAGTAATAATAACTTGGTGTAGATTTTTCCAAAAGAGAAGATTTTCTCTTATTCCTCAAACAGATTATAGTGGCTGAAGTGTTGGATTAAGGTTCCCCAAAGTAAAGTGATGACTCAACCACATGATCTTAAAACAGAGCTGGAAGTTTAGCAGGATTTAAACTAAAGTGGGAAGGACAAGTAACTTCCCCAACACTGGGACTGGAATTATACAGATGCTAGAAGAACTTCTCCCTGGAGGTCTTGCGTGACCTCCTTTGGAGTGATTCTTGTGTCTTCTGAGTTTCAGAAAGTGAGCAGAGCAAAATCGAAGTGGAGACGCTTGTCTAAACCCAACACTACTAGACAGGTCCTATTCTACTTCTCAGTAGGGCCCACTGAACGGTTTCTGTGAGGATAAAGTTTCAAATCCACTGCTAGAAACATTATAAAAGCATGAACAAAAGTTAATGATGACTGTTTGTGTGTACAGTCATTATTATCAAGTGACGAGTATAAAGCAGAAGGTGAGAAAGATAAATGAAAAAGGAAGTTCTGTGCTTTGTTGTCTAGAAGAAAACCTCACACATGGATAGAAGATGATAGGAATCCAAGGAGCCAGGGTGATCTACCATGTAAGTCAAACAAGATGAGATGGTAGTTACCAGGGTAGATCCTAACCTGCTCTGCGCTGAACATAAACATTGCAAATATCTATTGCTGCATAACAAACTACTCTAAAACTTAGTGGGTCTAAAAAATGCTAATTTGTTTTCTTCTAGTTATGCAATCTAAGCTGAGCTTGTCATTGACATAAGCCCATTTGTGGTGACACAAATGGGCTCTTCATGTAATAGCCCACTTGGCCCACAAGTTGTTCCCAACTATTAGCCAGAAGACCTGGGCTGTCCCAAGAGCCTGGGTTTTTCCTCACAGGGCCTCTTCATGTAGTGAGGCTGACCCATCCTCTGGCCTGAAGTGATTCTGAGTCCTTTCCTCATGCAAGGTATGCTTGGTTGCTCAAAAGACCCCCAAAATTCATCTCTCCTCACACAACTGTAGTCTTGAAGACCAGGTTCCCCTCTCTTACCCCAACTCAGGTGCGGATGAGATTCATCAGGTGTAAGTAAGTCGTCTTGATCTAAATATCAGTGAGCAATGGAGGCAAGTTGTCTGCCCTTCATCTCCTCAACACGCAAATGTACTCAGGGACAGCATAATCACAACAGATACTCTCACTTAAAAACAGGGGGAATGCGAGGCACGCGGTAATCACTGGTCCAAAGAAATTCTTAAATCTTTCACGGTACACACAAATATAAAGTGGCATAAAAACTAGAGTGAATGTTAAAATTTTAAAATGTAGTACAGTAAAAGACACATTGCCATTAATCCACCTCTAAAATACTCCCTCTCATGGAACAGCATTCCACCATTCTTGCACTGATTTCTGAAGCAGTTCTGAAAGTTCTCTTTCCTTAGTGTCTTTTAGTTGTGCTCCCGGGGCTCTCTCTCCCAGATGGAGTCCGAATGTTTACTTTCCAGGGTCATGTTGATTCTATGGAAGAGCCACAAGTCACAGGTACCAGATGGGCTGAATAAGGTGAATGAAGACACACAGTGACGATTTACGAGCCTGCCTATCTGTCAGATGACGATGGGCAGCAGGATTCAATGAATTCTTTTTTTTTTTTTAATTTGTAAAGACATTCACAAAAGAGAACTTGCAGAACTGCTTCAGAAAGTGGCCAGAACAATAGCATACGTGTGTTTTAAGTGAGAGCAAATATTTTGAGGGAGATTAATGACAATGTGTCTTTTGCTGTAATAAATATTTTCATGTAAACACTCACTCGCTATTTTGATCACTGCTTGTGATTTCTGATTAGATCTCACATCTGCTCCCTGGAAGTTTTCTACAAATGGCACTGGTTCCACACTCTGAAATGTCTTTCCTTTTCAACAACAATCACCCTATATTTTCATATAAGTTTTCTATACTTGCTATATATAGAAATTAAGAGTCTTTAGGACTCTGCTAATTTTGAGCTATCTCTATGCATTTTCATCCAATCTGGCAACATTTCTGGTAATGCAATTTCCTTAAAAGCTTTGTAGTATTTCAGTAAACCTTTTTGTAGTTCCTTTTATTAAAATAAACTAGACAAAGATCAAGGCAAATATCTTCCTAAACTCCCCTTTGTCATCTTAGTTGTGGGCCACTATCTCAAGATTCTCAGAAGTCCTTTACTTCCAGGTGAGGAACTCTCTGAGGGAAGCTTTTAAGATTCTTAGCACCCTACCATCCAGAAGATAAGGTCTCAGAGCTTTCACTTGAGATCTTTTAAAGGAATTTGCAAAGGGTTTTGAAGTCTGACCTTAACTGGGATGTCAAATTTTATAGTCAGCAACGTGATTTGATCTCTGTTCTCAGGCTATTTCTTACTTTGAAAATTATTTGACAGCTGGAAAAGCAGGGAATGAGAAACAGATTTATATTTGAATGAAGCCAAGCCTGGCTTCTTTACGCCGATTCTTAATTTGCTTGCAATCTACAGGGTGTTAAGCACTTTTTCTACCATCCACCTTGGTGCATGTGCGTGTCTCACACTTTTGTGCCAACCTCATTTTTTCCACCACCAACAGTGATTTCCTCCATCATTTTTTCACCTATGCATGAAGTTTCCTTGAATGCCTTTGGGAGGGTTTTCTCTGTCACCTAATCCCAAAACTGATTAATTTCAAATGATTCAGTTTTTGTCCCAGCCATACATGGATTGCAGGTCCCAATTTTTCATTGTATTTCCTTTTGCCACCTTAAAGAAGCACCTCAAAACATAGTGGATGAAATAAGAACGGTTTATCATACCTTACAACCTTAAATGGACAACTGAGCTTTTCTCCTTTGCCTATGTTAGCCTGTAGCTCACAGGCGAGATGGCCTCAATACAGACAGGTCCACGGTGACAGGCAGGAGCCTTAGTTCTCCCTGCTGGCTGAATCCCTCAGTGATCTTCATGTTGCATCTCCAAGGGATCATGTTGAACTCAAAGGTTTCAAGGTGATTGCATTTTTCATATGGTGGCTGTTTTATAAAAGCACGAAAGTAAGAGCTCCAAGGTCGTCTTATAGCTCAGGTCCAGAAAAAGCATGGCATCATTCTGCCTCACTGTAAAATTAAAACAGGTCCAGGTCCACAAGCCCAGACTACAGGCATGAAAAGGGCATTGACACCAGAAGGTGAGATCCACAGAGGATCACATAAGTAAACAGACTAGCACAGTAAAAATCACATTTCCAGGTTGACAAGAAGGCTCTAGGACAGTGGTTCCTAAAGTGTGGTGCCCAGTGCAGCACAATCACCACTGGCATAAAAAATGATTCACAGGGCTGGGGATTTAGCTCAGTGGTTCCAGTGCCTGCTTTGTAAGTGCAAGGACCCGAGTTCGATCCCCAGTACCAAAAAAAAAAAAAAAAAAGATTCACAGATTTTTGGTCTGTGTCTCATATCTAGTAAAAAAGAACATCTGGGGACAAGCCCACAAATCCACAAATCCCAGGTGTTTCTGATGCAGAGAAAAAGTTGGAGCATTAAATGGCAAAGAATTACATTGAATGTATACTGTATATGAGAACTGTTAAAGCATAACCAAAGAGTAACTTTTCATCTGAATTAGTTAAATCATGTTCTTAACATGGTATTAGTTATAAAAAAAAAAGATTAGTTTTGCTAACAATGTTCCTATGACTGTTAGTATAAATCATCCTTTGTAATAGTGGTAGCAAGTACATTTAATAAATTAATCAGCAAAACAAAATCTTAAAGGAAAACCTATAAGAAATAACAATAGTATCCTTCTTATCTCTTTCTACACACATGTATGACATCTTTTTTCACTCTTTTTTTTGGCTTTTGAGTTATAGTCTCTTTAATAATATTTTGTGTTTAAATAATACAATGTTTTGACATAAATAACTGTTTATTCTCAAGGATATGAATGAAGAGGTAGGCATGGTAAAGAAGGACATAGATAGATAGATAGATAGATAGATAGATAGATAGATAGATAGATAGAATAAATATTGCCAAGGTGAGAGAAATTTTGAGGAAAATTATTTCTGATGCAACCTGGAATTGTAAATTTGGGAAAAATATATTGAGTCACTGGAGAATTAGCAAGTTGTCCTTTGTTGGAGAAAAGATTCCACTTCTGTATTGATCACTCTCTGCTCCATCCACTGGGGTTAAGCTCGTGCTATAATTCCAGGCTGCTCTGTAATCTTCCAAAAGTATCCAGGTGTTTTCAAAATTAACCTTTCAAAATACTGCAAGTGGAAATGTCCTATTTAATTCCATTCATTGATTAAATTCTACATGCCATTAGAGCAGCACTTGTTTGCCAATAAAAATGAATCAAGGAAAGTAACTTGTTAGGGATGAGAAGGTAAAAATAGAACAGATTTGAATCTTATAGAAAGGATGAAAAACTTGCATTGCTGATTTCTATGCTAAAGATCTAAGGTCAAAGGATATTTGTGCCGTTAGATAGTTCATTAGAATACCAATGAGAGCAGTTTTGCAAATAAAAGAGTTCAGCAGGTTGCATTTTATCTATCATTTTATTTTTTATTCTCTTAATTATGGATGCCAGGCACAATTTTGTACCACAGATTCACCTATCAATGCTGTTCTGTGAACGATATTCTCCTCCATCTTTTGCAATGGTGAAAGAAAGTCAAATAGCAAAATTGAGATTTGAACTCAGGCTTGCTGGATGCAGGCATAGCTCTTTCTCTTATCCACAAGGTGAAATAAATTCTTTATCTTGACTTTAGATTATCCTTTTGAAAATTTAATTACATGCCAATTATGATCAATTCTGAAAAAGTCAAAACAATGTGCTTAAAATTTAGTGATCTGAAACTGAAGTAGTGTCTACCTCCGAGTAGAAGATAATCTCTGTGTACAGTTGCTTCTTAAAGGACTTACATATATTCTGCGTCATTTGATTCACAAGATTCTCAAAAGGAATTTGTTTCAATTTTACCACTTGTGCAAAACAAAACAAAAAACCCCCGAAGCTAAAGAACTTAGTTCATGCAACGTGTCTCAGCCAGAGCTATAATGCCAGAATTGAATGTCAAGTCCTATATTTTTCTGAAGCCCCCCAAATTTTCAAAGGTCAAATAACAAATCATAAAAAAGAGAAGAAACTGGGATTTTAAACAATTTCCTTGGCCATATTTACACCTCTGAGCAGCAAAATTTCTGAGAAATATAACCTTTCAAGTGTAGGGTGAATTTGGATGTTATTCTAAATAAATTTCAAAGCTGTGCTTCTAATCTTTTTTTTAATTGAGTTTATTGGTACATTTTTAGGTATACAGTACAGTTACATTCATTATTGTGATCTTGTACATTTATATGACAGGTCTTGGTTCTCATTTTTTCCCCTTGTCCCTTCCCTTCCTTTATCCCCTCCTCCCCTCCCCATTTACAAACGCTTTATTCCCATCTTTTCATTTTCGCACATTTTTTTCTTTTCCTTTATTACCTTTCCCCTACCCTTCCCACTTTCCTTATACCTTTAGCCCTTTTCTTCCCATTTAACATTGTCAGTTATCTCATTAGGATCTGATATACTATTACAGTTTATTCATACCAGAGAAACTATTCGGTATTTACACATGTGTGACTTATTTATTTCACTTAGGAGTATATCCTCAAGATGTATCCATTTTCCTATGAATGAATCTAATTTCTCATTGCTTATGGCTGAGTAGTATTCCATTTTATAGAAAAACCACATCTTCTTTATCCAGTTTCCAGCTGATGGGCACATGGGCTGTTTCCAACTTTTAGCTGTTGCAAACTGTGCCGCTATAAACATGGGTGTGCATATATCACTGTGATATGATAATTTTAATTCTTTTGGAAAGATACCCAGCAGAGGGATGGCTGGGTCAAATGGAACCTCTAGTCCCAGCTCTCTGCGCTATCTCCATATTGATTTCCATAGTGGTTGCACTAGTCTGCACTCCCACCAATAATGGACCAGGGTTCCTTTCTCCCCGCAAACCTGCCAACATTTGTTATTGTTTGATTTCTTGATAGCAGCCATTCTTTGTGGGGTGAGGTGTTTTTTTCATCTGTGCTTCTAATCTTCTAATGTACCACTTACTCTTCATTTTGACCTCTTTTTTTTCTTGTTTGAGTGGGAAAGATGGTGATACAGTTAGAGTAAGAGATCTGGGAAACGACCTGGGTTATGGGTATTTATAGGCAAATATGCAATTCTTAGGAATGTGATTGTTCCCAAATATACTCCAGCAGACAAATGGCTGATAGGCGTAACTATGGGTACAAGACGAGATTTTTGCTTCTTTACACTATGTAGACCAGCACTGAGAGATAGGTGGCATATTGTGATTTAGCCTCCTGATGTCTCAGTTTCTAAGATACCCCTAAATCCTACGACTCGATTCCATTCCCTCTTCCATTCAACGTTCCGAGAAGTTGCTAAGTGTAAGGAAACTTGGAGCAAAAACACAGAAGGGAAGAAAAGAGCGCACACAAATAAAAGCTTGACTCTTGGAGAAGGCATTCAGCAGAAAAAACAGTCAAGATTTGAGTGATTTGAGTGACAGATAAGTAAAAACTAGTGGATGGATTTAGAAGAAAGGCCAAGTCTTGAGAAGATTCATTCTACACAGTGTCAAAGAAAGGGCCAGATCTAAGTCCTTGCACTATTTTGACTCAGTCTGTGTTCATTAGTAAGGCAGAATATAGACTGTTTCTCTCTTAGTTGAGATAAGAAGAGGCTTAACCCATTTGTGTGAATCTATGTCTGTAATTTCTCACCTGGGCGTTCAGGGCAAAGAATGTTTCCATTTTTTCCCATTTCGTGCATCGTTTCAGAGTTGTACAGCCACAATATAGAAATTGTGGATGTCAACTCCAAGGAGTAAAAGAACAAGAATCCTAAAGCTTTCGTCACATGCATCTACTTCTCTCCTTTCCAAACATGAGGATGGCAGGTAACAAGAGAAACTAGAGCTGGGGATTTGGCTCGGTGGTTCTGCTGCCTGCCTCACAAGCACAAGGGTCTGAGTTAGATTCCTCCAATTTCCTACTGAACCTGGGATTAAGCTCAGTAGTTCAGCTGTCTGCTTCACAAGCGCAAGGACCCTAGTTCGACCCCTGGTACAAAAAAAATAAAATAAAATAAAAGAGCAACTAGTAACAGTGAATCCCGTGTTTGCATAAGTGTGCTGTTTTAACTAAGAGGCAACTGTATAATCTCTTCAGAGTGCTGGATTGCTGGTTGGCAGGCCTCTGCAGCAGGACACCTGCACTCTGGAGACACACAGTGTTCCACAAAGGCTGACAGCTTGGCCACCCCACGTCACATGCTCAGCATCTGACCGAGGACATCAGTTGTTTCTGAGGGCCAGTTGGCAATGGAAAATAACTGCAGCTCTGTTGAGACTCTCTCTCTGCTCTTCTCTCTGAATCTGACTACTTTCTTTCATACTTTTCCCTGCCTTTTGAGGCTTAGACCAAAGCTTGAGCCATTTAACCAACTTATAAATATTAAATGCAGAGGCGTGATGCAACAGTTCCTGGAAGCATCAAGAGAGCTGTATGGATATCAAAATTGGATGGTACATTGCGGAGTCCAGTAGTCAAGGGTAGGGCCTCTCTTGTGGCTTCAAACCCAGTGCCTTGTGTGGCAAAGTTCTTCTCTGTCACTCTCCCAGCTCTTAGCCCATGCCCGGTGGAATGAATGAATGGCAGGAATACCAAAGAAATTGATAAAGAGCTGAATGCTAATTTATGTAAATGTTTCTAGATCTGGACTTTCATTTTGCTCTTATAGTCAACTACTAGGACAACTTCAATAAGCAGCTTATTCGTAAGTACTCTACTATTTCTCTTTCTTTCCCCTGTAATGTATTATAAGAAGGCAAATTCTTAGATAATAGACCCAGTTCTGCCTATGACACAGAGTACTTAGATTTTAAAGGCACATTGGGCAACTGGATCCAAAAAGACTTGTGCTTCTTAAAAATATGGATGTCCTTCCTAATGGCATTCACCTCCTCTTCAATTTATTGAACTTCTAGGAAAAGATGATAATATCAGGTTAATTATCTGCTCTAGATCTAAGGCAAAATTACAGCCACTAGAAACCTTTAGGAGAAACTTAGAAGTTTTAAACTCTTCTAACTCCAAAGGCCTTGAAATAAGAAGTCAGACCAGACCATCTCTATAGCTGTCTAAAGCCAGCAGCCAATGGGAAAGCAGATACTGGGCGGTGTCACAGGTGGCCAATCAGCACACATTTTCACTGATCACTGAGCCTGAGCGTTAGAAAGGAAAGCGGTGTTGGTTGTTGCGTGCAACGACTAAATGCATTCATTTCTGGAAAATTCTCAGTAGTAAAAGAAAAATTCATCAGATCAGAAAAATAGCTCAGTTCACACACATGACATCCACAAAGTTCCAGGTTGTTTTTCCAGTTCCCAGCCTCAGGGGAGGCTACAGTGTGTCTAGCTCAAAACATTACTGTGCACTACTTAAAAAGAAAGCTGCCATGCAGTGCTTACCAATAAAGTTATGAGCCCATGTAGCTCTAAAATTATCTCATACATTTGTAGGCAGAATATAATACTTAAAAGGGGAATGGGCTTCTGAAGAACGTCTCTTTCCAGGAGTTTTACACGAAACAAGATACTGTCCAGAGCTGTACTGTTTATTTAGTTCCAAACTCTAAAAACAGTCCCAAGATAAGGCCCAGTACAATATTCTTTCTTTTTGTAGCTGTGTGGTCTTATGCAAATCACTAGACTATTTCTTCTGTAGAGGGGTCATACACTGGAGGGAAAATAAACACTATATGCCCCCAGTTCTAACTGTTTTTGTTTGTGCATTAACCAACATGTCACAATAAATGAACTTTCTTTTAAAGTAGTCATATTGCTGGAAAATACAACACTTGATTT
>NW_022900922.1:19861350-19863738 GCF_012274545.1 Fukomys damarensis
ATTTTTTTTTTTTTTTTTTGCTTTAGTAACAACACAGCAATCCATATGACACTTGTAATCAGGATATCTTAACTAGGTTAGGAAAACCAAGTTAGAAGTGTGACTGTTAACGCAATACAACTCAATCAAGAAATCAAATAGAAAATTTTAAAAATACATAATACTTAAACTGATTTCATTGTTTTGGACGGGTCTTTAGAAATCGTGACCAAAGTCCCTGTGATCTATAGGTTGCATTTTTATTCCATCTGGAATTACGTATTTCCATCACCAAGTCACATGGCATGTGCATTTTTTCTGTTTCTTTTCCAATTGCTCTCCTAATTTTATTTTATTATGTTGAATCAACACGAGGAAACGGTGGTATTCCTTCCTTCCCTCTGTCTTCTTCCTTCCCCTCTTCTTCCTCATCATCTCATTTCTCTTCTTCCCCTATTCCTGCTTCATTTTTGTTTTGTTTTGTTTTGTTAACACTGAGTTCATTTTCCCTGAGATATTGGGAATTTACAATAGATTTGTATTAAAACCCCGCTGATTGCATTTATTTTAGGGGGCTAACTGGAAACACTAACAACTTACATCAAGTTAAACTAATATATCTAATATGAACATTGCCTTAAATATTTCCCATTTGGAGAAAGTCATAAAAGTTTGGGGGGTACACGGTAGAATAGCAAAGTTGTTCAGATCATACCGTAGGCTGAAGTAACAGAAGACTCATTATCTTGAATTTCTTGCTTGTCATTTCTCTAGTCCAAAATAAAATTTTATTTTACAGTTTTCAATATGGTGTTAGTGCTGAGATATTTTCTAAACTGATCATGACACAAATATTTCGAGAGACACTAGTTTGAAGGAAATATCTTAGAAACTACAGCTACCAGAAGAATCATAACACAGTTAGCTTAATGATTAGTGTTATTTTGATGTTTTAAATATAGACTGGGAAAAGAAAAACCTTTAAAGTTTACAGCACTTTTTATTCTGGATAGAATTCGCTAAACTTGGTAAATGGAGTACTACTCAGAGTATTTGCTACCCATGAAAACAGCGAGTCAGCCACAGAAATGCCTATCTTATTCACTGTGAAAACTGAAACACAAAGAGAAAATATAATGTGTTTTAAATATATTTATTCTGGCACACGAGGAAGTGGAATGTATTTGTAAGGTCGTAAGTAGCATTTCTCCTTGCTGTTTTCTACAATGTGTATTACAATAAACACATCACCAAGATAAGGCATAGAAAGCAAACTGATACTCCTGTTTTGAGGGTCTGGGAGAAAGATATTTAAACACAGTATTTTATTTCTATTTCTGGGAGCTGAGGAAATATCTTCTTGAAGAAAGATTTTCTCCACAAAACATATACAAAAAGGGTTACAATTAAAGTCTCCTTACTATAGAAGTGTGTCCAATTTTCTGCCTTGGAAGCTACAGCATATGCATTTCTAAAAAGGATGTATATATATATTCTAGCAAACCACAAACACATGTATACACTGGACTGCTGAATAGTTTCTGAATGCCTGAATGAATAGTTGCATTTATTTACTTCTGAGACCTTATTTGAATACAAATGTATGCAATCTGATCATTTTTATGTATAAGCGAATAAATAAACCTGCAGAAATGGGAAGGGATTGAATTTAAGGCTATGAGTCAGGTCAAATTCCATTGCTCTTTTCCACTTAATTAGAATAACTGCTTTCTTTCTGTCCTAGAGGAGAAAAACTGCAATATACTCCCACCCATTGATTGACATGGCTATCTTTCCAGCATGATTTATTTCACTGAGTTGAATTAAAATATTTAGATATTTTGAAATTCTGTCACTAGTTTTCATAAATCCAAGATATGAGAAGGTATTGGCTGAGTTTAATCTTTTTGGCTTATACATTCAGGTATCTATGAACAGACAAATCATCTAGGAAAGATGAAGATGAAGCTTTGAATGCCCATAATACTCTGATCCACTAATTATAAGGTGAATTTAAAATTAATCATTCAACACTTTTCCTTTATCAGTGCTTTTGTCTAAGTATTTTCAGAGCTTCTTATTGACAGAAACTTAATTTCCTCTTCAACGGTCAGAAAATCTGAGTCGCAGATGTATTTGACAATCTCCCATCTACTCTGCCTGTGGTCAGCACTTGTCAGAATCTCATTTTCCTTACTCCTCCCTCCACACCATCATGTCTCATCCCTCCTACTGTGGCCACACACTTGTTTGAGTAATTCACAATGTTGGGTACCAGTGTATGCCACCATTTCCCTCCCATAGTTTCATTTTAAAAGAGCTGCAAGCTTCCCATGCTGAAAAGTATAGAGTCCTGGCAAGCACAAGGGCCCGAGTTAGATCCCTCGTATGAAAAAAAAAAAAAAAAAA
>NW_022900922.1:19864064-19906723 GCF_012274545.1 Fukomys damarensis
AAAAAAAAAAAAAAAAAAAACAGTTATAAAAAATGAAAATTAATGAAGTAACCCTTTAATGGAGGAAAGACACAACACACACAGTGAAAAGAAAAAAAAATATTTCAGGAAAGAGCTCTTAGTAAATTAAAAGCTGAAATAAGCAACTAAATGTAAATTAGGCTCCGGGGACTGCCAGAATTTCGTCACTGGGAGTAGTTTGACTATGTATAGGGGCTGTAAAGGCAAAAAGTGCTAAGTGGGCAGTTAAAGACTGGGTAGAGCTAAGGGGTGGCACTCAGCGGTAACCACATGCATAGCAGGAATGAGCCCCTAGTCTAAATCAGCAGCAACAAAACAACAAAGAGAAGCCCAGGGACATTTGAAAAATGTGGATATAGAAAGTCAGATTTTAAATTAACTCGGGCAACGAGACTTACCAGCTCATGACATAGTGGGTGTGGTTATTTATACCCAGGGAAATTGCAGACACTCTCACTCCAATCCGGAATTTCCTTTCCACCTTGATTCTGAAGATCTGTTTTCTGTCATGCTGTAGAAATTAATAATACATGTTGACTAAATGAATCATTTTCACAATCACTGCTCTTATTCTGCAGATTTCCCCAGATATGTGAATGCCCTTTCATTGAAATGCATACTGTCATACATTCATAGAGCACACTGCCCTGTCTCAGTGACAGCTTGGAGAGAAATAGATACACATACATCTGGATTTTTAAACAGAGAACATTCCTCCCTCCCCAACTGATCTATACATAGAAAAGACTATAGAGAACATTTAAAAATTAAAACAAAAACATGCTCCATCTCTTAGTATAGTTGGCCTTCTATATCTATGGATTCCTAAACTGTGGACTCAACCAATTGTGCGTTGTAAATATTTGGGGGATTGGGTCAGTACTGAACATGTACAGACATTTCTCATTATCGCTTAAGCAATGCAGTACTTACACAGAATTTGCATTGAATTAGATATTATCGATAATCTACAAGTAATTTAAAATGAATGGCAGGACATATGCTGGTTATATACAATTCTGAAGTGTTTGATGTAAAGAACTTGAGCATCTAGGAATGTTGTTATCTGAGAGGCCCTGCAACTATTTTCCTGATGGTATGGAGGATGCACTATGCTTTCTACAGAACTTACAGGAAGCAACTCATTATTTTGATCTGATCAGCCCCAATTACAAATCAAGGGTAATGAGCCCTTGAGGTTACTTACACAAACCCACATGATCCTTTCCAAAACTAGGATAGGAGCTCAAATCTGCTAACTGTGACCTATGAGTCTTTCTGGTACTTCAGAGTGTATTTATTTACCTTTGGACTTTGCTCTCTTTGTCTTTGTCATTTTTGATTTGTTTGTTTGCCTTTTTACTTTTAGATTATTTAGGTATTTTCAATTTCTAATAGTTCTCTACTTTCACAAGTCTTTTAGAATGTCCCTAAAGTCTTGTTTATATTCTTGCTAAAAAGTTTTGATTGAATGTAGAATAAACAAACAGCTAATTTGATCAAAAACCCAAATGAATGTACTTGAATCGATCACAACAAACCATGGAGTTACAGTCAATTGTGAAGAAAAAATTCTATAAAAGCAATTTACTTAAAATGTTCCATATTTGATTTCATTGTTTTATAAGACTGAAGTCAATAGTGACACAGTTATGTTTTCATAATTAATTGAAAGCTCCTACAAATTGGTGATTTTTCTAATGATGAATCCACTATCAATAAAAGATAGTAAAAGGACCTGAGACATCGAAAGTGATTTTTAAAGAGAGAAAACAGATGAGAGAGTTGGTAAATATGCTCTTTATATCTCCAAAACAAAGTTTGAATTAATATTGTCTCCCCTGAACAAATTCAAATTTGATCCTCAAAAAAGAAGTAAAAATTATTGACGTTGTTGGGAAACATCAAAATGTCACAAGTTGGATTGGCTCAGAGTCCTAAGCATAGATCACTGATAAAAGAAAGGGACTGTGCTATTCAAAGTCACTATATAAAAAGAATTTGATTTCCAAATTACCAGCTACCACCTATAAATAGTCTACGAGTATTTAAGCACTTCCCTCAATCATTTAATTTGAGTTTCAAAATAATCTGTGAAAGAGTATGACAGACTATATATTCTTCAAATTTTATTTTTATGAAGTGCTATTGATGTCTATGGAACATGCAACTAAACTCTGCATTATTCGTTGTGAAAACCTGTCCAGGTGGTGGTGGTTGTCACTCGCATATGTGCGTAGGTATTCATGTGTGTAAAGATGCTACAGAAAATACAGAGGAAAGGAACAGATTGACTTAAAATCTTACTACCCTTGGTCCTTCATGCCCCGAATTCTACCAAGCACTGCACCCTCTGTCACATACTGAAGCCAAGCAACGGCAAGACACCGTCTCAAGGCTAAGAGTGCATGTGTCAGTCAGAAAGCAAGGCGGCACTCTGGGAGGGTCAGTTTCCTCTCACACTCATTAGATGAAGCTGTCCAGTAAATACTGAGATGAGAAGGAACTCAGCTCCCACACTCTTGGAAACATTATGTCTGCCGGTGCTTTTGCCCAACAGCATTGCTGTGCACAGTCTAGGGCCATTTCTTATAAAGGGAGCAACACGTAGTTCTGCCTACTACACATCAAGACCACATTTTCAAAGGTCTACTGCTCTAGAGCTGGGGATTTAGCTCAGTGGTTCCAGTGCCTGCCTCGCAAGCTCAAGGGACTGAGAGTTTGATCCCCGGTATTGGAAAAAAATAAATAAAATAAAAGGTCCACTGCTCTGAGAACTGCATATAGAGCAAGAACATTATTTTCATGAAAATAGTTCAATAAACATTCCATCATATTTTACAGTAAATACTTTCTACCCATTGATATAGAACCTCCAGGTTTCTTTTCTACCTTTTAAACATTAAATAAAAGTAAATGCAAACAACTTCTTCCTTTTAACATTTTCATGGCTAGGATTTCTCTTAATATCTCTGGCTCCATTAAAGCCAGTAGTATTCAGCAGGAAAACAGCCACTCTCATCCCAGAACATGGTAAAACTCAATTCACTAAGTAGTGCTTTCAAGCCAGGGGCTGTGGCTGCAGGAAGGGGAGAGGGACAGATCAAGGTTATTACTAGAAAGCCGGGCAAGTCCCTCTGTATTCATTCCAACTGCTGCTTGGCGTGAATGAAGACCAAGCAAAGAAAGTTCCGGTAAATATTCCAATTTCTTTCAGTTATCTGGGAGGTTAAAAAGACACTCTGTGCTTTGAGGGGATGGTGTTAAATTTATCCTTAAAAGGCAACTTTTAACATACAAAAAGGAGTTGCTTGTTTTACAGTCCTTAAAAATATTTTAGACACAAACTTCTGACAATTTTATGGTTGCTTTTTACCAGGGAATGCAGGGCTAAATTAAGTCTTGCTCAAGGTCCTGACCACCCAGGGAATCCTTCAAAAGCCTGGGCCCCTTTCTACCACCATTCTCCCCTCTTATACCTGAGAATCCCTTGCAGAGCTGAAATTCTGGGTAGCTAAACAGCACGTTCACCAATGCAGGGAATCTCCATCGATTACTCGAATCATCCAAAACTATTCGCCTTTCTCTACTCAAAAAAATCACCCTATCGGCCTATTTAAGAATTGGATTTTGAAGATACAAGAAGTGGTGTCTGAATGTAACAACACATCTCCCCCTGCCCTTACCCCAATAAATGCAATTTTAGATAGCCAAAGCAATCATTACCTGAAAAAGTCTTGTTTCTGGCAGAAAAAAAAATCAATTTAATCATACAAAATGTGTCTTACATTTTAATTGTTGTTAAGTATAGTGCATTATTGACAGTCTCCTTGGATCTCATTTTATGAGCTTTTACATTACTCAGATAACTTGCTGAGGAGAAAGAAAAAAAAAAACCCATCACGTTACTTACAAGAACTGAAGAGGCATTGTGCCCGCGTCATTGGAACCCTTGGCTGTGCTCATAATGATGCATGCATCATTTTCCTTGCATGGAACTTTGGTGACAAATAGCACAGCCAAGTCTTTTCCAGCACTGTTATTCTGTTTTAAAAAACACTGACATTTTCTTAAACAGACATAATTTACAATTTTAAGGAGCACAACAGTGCCTTGGTGTTTGAGGGCCAGAAAGCAAACAACACTCCTTTCAGTTTGGGATTTTTAAAAGGGGAGTCTCGTGCTTAGTGAGTTCACTACAGTTTAAGGCCAGAGGGGCAGGGCAGAGGGAGAAGAGAGCACCACTGCAGCATGTGAAAGTCATGACTAACTGGTCACATTATGCTGAGAGTCACAACAAGCGGGGAGCGAGCAGGAGAGCAGAGCCCGGCCCCACGCGATGGCTGGGGAGGAATCCCAGCCCGGCTGTTCCCTTGCCCAGAGACAAGTGGCCCTAGAGTTCTTTCGTTCTACCAGCTGCCAAGGGAGGCAGCCATCTCATGGATGCTTCTGAACTCCCTCCAACAGAAGCTTCTGTAAATTTCACACAAAGACAGCCTGGTCCGTGTCCCTGTGCCCAGATCAATGTCTGCACCGAAGTTCAATTGCCAGTGGGGCCAGCTCAGCGCAAGCAAATAAATGGAAGTTCTGTTTAGGACAGTGCAGGGCTGTCAACTGGATGAGACCTAAGCCAACGTCATGGGTAAAGATGACAACTCCACAGGTGTTATTTCTTTTTTTATTAGTACATGTTTGCAGCATATAAAGCTTACATCTTGTGTCCCATTGGTGCATGCACATAACAC
The DNA here is from genome assembly GCF_012274545.1 of Fukomys damarensis. Classification (NCBI taxonomy): domain Eukaryota; kingdom Metazoa; phylum Chordata; class Mammalia; order Rodentia; family Bathyergidae; genus Fukomys; species Fukomys damarensis. The sequence continues at coordinate 19,868,831 of NW_022900922.1, forward strand.
ATCTTAATTGCTTTTTTTCATACCTTTCCCTCCATCTCTTCATCCCCTTCCAATCTGAGAAAGATTTCCCTTCTTATACCCTAATATCTACCTTTTATTCTACTCCTTATTTATAATTTATTATTTCTAAGATCACACACATATTTTTCTGTTCCTATCAAATTTGTCTTCATGTGTTGCCTAAAAATCCTTTGATCAAATAGCTGTGTCTCTTGCCTGGGGAAAAATGATGTCTTCAGGATGTGGAAGCAAGCTAGCAGACAAATGGGTGAAGAAAACATGGTGCCTATACCCAACAAAATACTACGAAGCCAAAACAAGGGTGAAATCCTGTGATTCACAGCATACTGGATGAATGAAAGGGAGTGTGTGTGTGTGTGAGTATGTGAGTGTGTGTGTGTGTGTGTGTGTGTGTGTGTGCGCGTACAGCCACATGTACCATAATGACATGGGATGGTGAGGCCACTGTAACACAGTAGCTATGCCATATAATTCATGTGTTGTGGTAATGCTATTGGAAATACACTGTACTACCAGTTGTGTAAAAGTGTACACATGCAGTTATGCACAATATTAATCCCTAATAATAATATAATAATCTGCATTAAATAATGTAATATGTAATAATTAAATAATAATATGTGACTGGTATATGTATTTAATATCTTAGAGTTTATATCATTGTTTCAGTGTATTCTTCTATTCGTTACAGAAAGGTTTAAAACAGCAGCTTCACACCCCTCCTATTCATCCCATCTCTTGACCACATATTTTCCCTTGTGCTTGATTTGAACTCATGCTATTTTGTTTCTCATAGCCCTAGGAATAAAGAACTATACCTACCATAGATATCTGAATAAAGTGTATACCATATAGCCTTGGTGTATACTAAGCTATTATATCTAGTGTAAGTAAGTCTAGTCCGTCATGTTTGCATAATGACAAAATTGACTAATACTGCATTTCTTAGAACATGACCAGAATGTATCCTCATTGTTAAGCCACAGGCGACTGTTCCTGTGTGTCCTTCTCACAGAAAAATTCTATGTATGCATATTATATATGCATATATAGAAGTATATACAGAAAGCATGGTTTATACACACATAGCCTGTCTTCATGAAAGCAGCTTTTCTTCCTTCCTGATGCATGTACCTGTATATATTATCTAACTTAAAACATCCAAATCAACAGAAATTCACAATCCAACATGATATTGCCCTGATATAGAATGCAACCAGTCACCACCTATTCTATAAACATCAGCCTCCTACCATGTTCCAGGCATCCCCCAAATAACTGAGCACAGTGTGCACCCCTCTGGGAAACTGCTCAGTGCCCTTTGAATACATGAGGCCCAAATGCAATTACAAATTTGTGAGAACAAGGTGAACAGGCACAGAATAGAATAAAGGAGGAAGAGACTACTACATCTTTTGGGTAAAAGTTAGAGAAGAATCTGCATTTGGAAGAGGCAACTCCTTAGGGCTTGAAAAGACTAGAGAAAATAGTTTATCAGGCAGACAAGGCAAAAAATAAATAAAATAAAATAATCACTCCAGGTAGAAAGATGGGCAGCTGGGAAGGCACAGGGGAATGCTCCACTGTGATGTGTATTTGCCTGGGTAGAATGTTAAAGGGCAGGACATCAAGGAGTGGAAAAGGAAGCTGGATAGGCAGGCAGAAAATAGAATGTCATGATCTGCCCAGCGTACAAGTTAAGCGATTTGGTTTTTAATCTTAAATAGCATTATTCAAAGTGTCTCTGTGGAAACTAGTGCTATAGATAGTCCATAGACAAAATTCTATGATCAAATACGTTAAAATAATTCTAGCCTGAGCCACTTTTTCCACTGAAGGACTTCCCAGAGCCATTACTACTCCAAATGAGTGCATTTGGGGACTAGAAGAGGGGATTTCTTTGCATATTTCCTAAAACATGTTTGGCCATTTGTTTATTTGCTAACATTTGTCTCCAGTTCCCCATCTCTCGGGAAATGCTGGTATAAATACTGGATAGTAGTGATATGTCTTAAATAGTAGAGCAAGACAGAACTTATTAGTTTTTTATTTTGACATTTTTGACATTATCCTCTGGTGACTGTGAAAAGGACTAAATCCAACAGCAAAAGAACCAATTAAGAGGTTAGTGATAGAGAATAAGGCCTTCAGCTAAGGAAACAGGAATGGAAGTAGGAAAGGATGAATAACTTTAGGAAATAATAGGCTTTACAACCACCTTTACCTAGTAACCCTGTAACATATATATTTCTTTAAATATGAATTTTGAGTGACATGAGTTGCAATTTTAAAGACATGTGCCCCACATGTATCCTAAAGCTGAGTGATAAAATCTACTCATTGCTAGTTTTTGCTTTGTCAATTCTTCTCTTTGAAAAATTGGATTTTTAGCCAAGAAAGTCTATTGTGTAACAGTCCCTCAAAAGTAAAGTGAGTGGAAGGGGTAAAAGTCACCCCTAATCACATTGGAGAAAACAGTGAGCCAAGACAAAGAGCAGAGTCCTCACGGGCAGTCCCTTGAGGGGTCAGAAAACATAGGTCCCGGTCACTCTAACCAAGAACTTAGCTGAGAACTCTTCTGCTCCAAACACAGGATGACCAGGAGCCATGAGTTCAGAGTTGGAGGTGGGTTTGGGGGTGGGCACCAGAATGTGGAACCAGAGCTCGCCAAGCTGAGTCACAAAGAAGCTAAATGCAATCAGACCCGCTTCTCTGGGGCCAAGAGTGCAAAGCAGAAAATGCATTTCAGGTTCCCCTAGCAACATCCTTGAAGATGTGTCAATCTTCTTTCAAATCATATGAATCCCACACAGCTTCCCACATTTCCAATCTCAATAAAATTCCTCCTATTACCAAGCACAAGAGGCTTGAGCATGAGTTTGGAAGAGGCTGGCTGTGGGAAAGAAAAACCTAGCAATGTATTTTAGGAATGCCAAACCAAACCTAAGCCAATGAGGCTCACTCCTTCCTGAAAACACTTGATCTCCATATCAAGAGCTGTTTTTCTATTTTTAGGCAAAAATATAGTCCAATGGAAATCTGAAATCTTTCCAGACAACCCAATATTTGGAAATCTATGCCTATTGTTTTCCCCAATATGCAGGTTTTATGGAAGCCTTCAAAAATCCATTGTAGGTCCGTCTGCACCGACTGCCAGTTAGCAACGCTGGTCTGAGAGGCAGGCGGTGCACGGCAAGTACTTCGCAGTTTTCTTCAGGGATTTCTACTTTGCTCTGCTGCTGCCTAGTTGGATGTGTTTGATTTGAGAGCTGCGTGGACACATGAGAGGCATCTCACTTTCTCGCTCCCTGTCTATCTCTTGCCTGTTAAGATTATGGGGAATTTGAATTTAAATGAGAATTTTAAAAGTGGCTCAAACTGGTCAGAGCCAGAGTTTTTCACGGAAGTGTCTGTACTGAATATGTTTGCAGATCAAAGCCGCAGACTGTGTTCCACGGGAGCTTTCTAAAACTATTTAGAATACAACAAGTGCAGGAAGAATCCACCTTGTGCCAGACTGCAGGATGTTGCTAAAATTCACACCAAGGCAAAGCCATAAAGCTTCAAGTTAGCAAAGATACCAGGCCAAGAACTGTAGCCTTTCTCTGAATTTTTTAAATCCTTTCCTATCCAAAAGGAGTAAGCTCACCCATCAGAAGTGCACACCCGTTCCCGCAACTGCCTTTGAAGAGGTTCCCCGGCCAGGGTGCATTGCTGTTGTCTACAGAAGCAGGACGGTGGAGTCACTGGGGATGAGGAATGGCAGCTTAGAGATGTGACTGAGCTAGGAGAAAAATACTTCACTACCGAGTGTCATCCTCATCTGCAGAGGGAGGATCGTGGAGTATATCTAGAACATTCCATGAACATAAAGGAGCTGTTTAACTCAGCACTTCTGCTACTATTTTGTACCTTGCCTTTGTTTGTCAAGGTTTGCAAAGGTTTTCAACACAATAACCTAGGTAGTCTTCTTGTCGTTTGGATATTAGAGAATCCCAGAAGGCAACAGGAAATGCTTTTCTTGGTGCCATCCAGGAGCCCCCAGCTTTCAGTAATGCCTCCCAGGTTAGATGCAAACTAAAAAGAGCCAATATGTTCTTCTCTGCCACAATGCAGGTTTTGACATACCCAGCTAGTAACTAGTTCAGTGATGTATTTTTACAACTGGAATAATGTTCCTGAAATGGAGGAGTCGGCCTTATTTCTGTGATTCTTTCCCTTCTAGGGGCAAAAGAGCAAGGCCAGAATTATAATCTTCAAGAGGAAAAGAGAAAATTTCAGATCAGAGGTTACTGTCAGAAGAATCCTGCTCAATTCCTTGGGAAGAGTATATGAGGCCAGGTCAGGCTTGGGGACCATAACTCAAGTGCCTGGCCCTGCCCACCTCCTTGGGCAATCACCCGGCAATCACCAGCTACTGCAGACCTCTCCACACCCACCTGTTGGCCCTCCCTAAAGCATTGCGATATTTCTCCTGCATCTTTTCTGCTTATTTTAATATCCACGGTGACAGCTTGCAATGATGCTGAGCATTCTGCTTGGGCCATCTAAATGAATTCTCCAGGTACATTTCATCATCATCATTATTTTGTTATTGGTTTGATTACAAGGGTGTATTGGAGTGGCCTGTTTCCCTAAATTCTATTTATTTTTAATATGTAATTTTTAAGAAAACATGCTGCAGTGCTACCATTCTCATTCTACTTACTTTTTTCTCACTACTTTACACATATTTAAATGGTACTTGCACACACTTTACACATATTAAAATAGCCACTATAAATTTTGAGGGAACATTGTACACCTGGTATTGTGTTAAGCACTTTACACACATTATATCACCTAGTCCTTAATATATCAACCTCATGAAGGAATCAGAAATCTAAAAGAGTCATTTTAATGTTACTCAGCTTGAGCCAGTAGTAAAACCAGGATTCAGAGAAGACCAGGAACTCTCTTAGACATTAGCAACCGGAAACAGGGTCTACTTTGGATTTGGATACAGGGAAAGATTCACCATGAAATAGATTTTGAATGTGGAAGGTTCTTGATGGCTACTGAAAATGTGTGTTGCACACCAACAGCAACAAACAGCCTATTAACAATGCAATGTCTTGGGTCCTTCCCAGGCTCCTGGGTTTCCCCTTCATTTCCTTCTGTAGCTCTCAATGTGGACCTTGGACACAGGTTTGGACAGGAAGTTATCTATGGCATTTGTGAGTCTCAAGGAGCAACAGGCATTTCCAGTAGCACATATATATCTCGGGAAATCAGTTTTCGTAAGTATTGAAGATACTTTTGAGCCATTTCATTGCATACTTATATGATAATAGTTCTAAATTCAAATTAAACAATTTTTACTGTTATTCTGTGTATTTTCTCAAATAATAGTCACAAGAAGTTCTAGTATGCAACAATTCACAAGTTTTTAAATTTAAAAGGTAGCTACACAATTTATTAGGGAAAGCAGATGTGTTTCAAACTCCCACCTCCAGCTAGCATTTCCTTGACCACATTGCTGGCTGACAAGTAGTCCTTTAGTTTGTTTAAGGATTACTACTGAGATCCGTATTTCTTCCCAGGCAGTTCATTCTTTCTTTTTCTCAAGGAATCTTCTTTTCGAATATTGTTTCACCGTTGCGCTTAACTGCTCCTTAATGAGATTTAGGACACAATATTCCAAAATGTAGCCCCTTGGCATTATGAAAAATGCCTAAAGCAGGAAGGTCTCTGAGTTTATCCTGCCTATCTTCCTTGGAATGGGTAAAAGGGAAGAATTTTCTGACTTTTCCCCGGGGCTGTTTATAAAGATTCATTCAAGAGATGCCCTACCTAAACCTTCGTGGTAGGAGCATCTTGATCTCTGAAGATAGAGGAATAAAGAGAAGAATTAACATTGGCTTTACTTACCCCCCGTTTATTTCTATTAGATCATATCCCTTTTGTCTAATCACATTTCTCCATAGCTATTCGGTCTTTATCAAATCTACTATAAAATATACTAAAGCACAAAAAATTATAGTGTGTCTTCATCCACTGCATTCACTGGATCTGGCAACTTGCAACCTCTGGCTCTTCCTCAAAGTCAAATTGGCCATGGTAGGTGAATATTTTGAATCTGTTCAGTACACAGAAGCAGCCACAACAGTGCAACTAAAGATACTCATGGAGGAGGATTTCCAGAACTGCCTGGGAAGACGGTAAAAACAATGGGATAAGTGTTTTTCCAATGAAGGAAATTATGGGGCTGGGGGGTAAATGCAATGTGTTTTACTGTAATTATTGTTAAATTCAAATATTCACTGTATTGTTGATCCCACCTCACACATTTATGCCTCTATGTTTTACTTTGTCTAGTATTTTAAAACTGAGATATTCATTCCATTTTATGTTCCTCCAATGTACTGGGTTGCTCTAAACTTTTTATTTCCTGAAAAATAAAAATATAAATGAAATGCCTTCTATGAATGTATTTTTGTTAATGGCCTCCAGTGATTATAATGTCACTGCTCATTATGTGTACACACACAAAAATGGAGTAATCCATTCTAGATCTTTTTAGGAATGAAATAGATTATGGACCTGTTAACATCCTCAGCACCAAGAGGGCAGTCTCTGGCTATCAATCCATCAACTCTTCACAACCCCTAGCAGCTCTATGATGACACCTAGATATTGCTTCAGTGTCCTAGATAAACTGGGCCTGAAGACAGGAGCCTATCTAAGGTTTCTAGACATTATTTAAGTATCTCTGTGCACTGATTCCCTCTTTATCATGGTTGTTATATCTGCTTTTAATTTGAAGCCCATTTTCCTTTGATAAAAGAATAAAATAATTACAAACTCAAGTTTTTCCAAGTCATTTGTTAATCTTAACACATCCTTAGCTACTTTCTCCTTGTTGTAGGCAAAGTAGTGCTTTGCCTTCCCCTTACCATTTCCGCACAGCTCTTGGCTTTCTCCTTCTGGCTGTTGTCCACTCTGCTCTGAGCCATGTCTCCTTAACCATTCTTGGCCACAGATCCTTCTGTACCTGGTATCTAAGTTCGGAAGAACCTCTTCACCTAACCCAGCCAAGATTATAATTGGAGGGAGATGCATTAAGCTTAAAATAAGGCAAATACCCTGGATCCATTCACTTTAGTTGCTAAACGGATCTTCAACTTCCTCTTGTAAGTATATTAAGTCAAATGATCTGAGATGGGAGCAGTTTGGGGTTTTTGCCATTATTTCATCCTGGTTAATGGCATCAGTCGTGAAAGACAGAGATCAGGAGGGTTCTTTGACTCATTTCTCCCTTGAGGCTGCACAAGAAATCACTCAGCAGGCCCTTCCAGTATCTCGACGTGTCTTACATCCCTTTCTCCCCTCTCCCTTCTCACTGCCACTGGGTTAGTTTAAGTGTGCAACATTCTCTTTCCTTGGGAATTACAGTCAGCTCATGACTATGTCGAATTCTTGATCAATCCCTGTATAATCTTTCCTCCACATTATCTCTGGAAAAATCTTCCTACCATGTATGTTGCAGATGACCCATGGCTCAAAATTCATATACACTTTCTCACTGAATACAAAAGACAATCCATGTTCATAGAATGGCCTGTCCAATCTTGCTCCTTTTAGTCTCCCAACCTCGAGGCTGTACCTACTCCATCCCGTACCCCATGCTTTATCTTTATCTTGAATCCCCCTCCATCTGACATCTATGCAGAAATTTTCTTCTCCTTCTTCAAAATGAAATTCCCATTTTCTTTTAAAAGTTTTTGTGATTCCACAAATTGGAAATTGTTACTTGTGCCTTTGGGCCACCATTTGGATACAGATGCCTCTATTTCCTACTTATTAAACTCTATGACAAGTACTTGTTTATAAGTCCATTTCCTGATATAGGCTATGAAATAATTTGAGGGAGAATCGAGGCTTATTCACATCTGAATCTACTCCCCCTGCATCTGTGCCAGCTATATAGGAGTCAGAATACTGGTCCTGTCCCCTAAAGTTACCTACATCGTGGGGTACACTACAAAAAGGAAAAGAAAGATTGTCCTGAATTATCTGAGATAATCACAATTGTCCTTGAAAGTGGAAGAGAGAAATGAAGGTCAGAGTGATGCAACGAAGAAAGGTCTCGGTCTGCTCTTTCTGGCTTAGAACACAGAGGAAGGAACAGGAAGCTCAGGAAAACAAGTGGATCCTAGAGGCTTAAAAAAAGTCAAGGATTTAGATCCTCCTCCCAAACCTTTAGGAAGGAAGGCAGTGCTGTGGACAGGTTGCTTGCCACCTAGGATGGACTTCTGACCCCCAGAAGGACAACATAAAACATTCATGTTGTTTTAAGCCACCAAGGCATTTGTATTTTGTTACAGTAGCTACCGAACACTATGACAACACAAGCCTCACGAGTCAGTTGATAAATTAGTTTGATGTGGATTTTTTAGCCTCACTTGATTAATTTTAAGGCCTGTTAAAGCATATAATTGAGAAAAAAAGTCAAGGGCTAAAGTGTTATTCACATATGAACATGCACATATTTAGTCACATAAGGAAAATCAAGTTTGGTAGATTTTTACATCAAATTGGTGCTTTTTAAAAATACATCTTGTTGAAGTTTTTCTTTATTTCTTCAGAATTTTGTAAGATTTTAAAAAAAAATTTGTAAAATTTAAAAAAGGAAGTCGGCATTCCATGATTTGAATTCCACTTAAGGCAAATATTCCCCGTACGGAAGTGCATTTCAGGGAGAAATAGTTCTTTCCATTTCCCAGGTGTGCTAAGAACTCTTGGCTCCTCCAGCTAGCCTTCCTTTCAACATGGCTGACTGCTGAACCCCATTTCCCCAGTGGGTGGGGACACCTACTGTAAGAGGTTTGCTAAGTGGGCATGATACTTCCAAAGTTTCTAGAGAGGAAAGTATTTGCTTTCCTTGAGGCTAAGGACTTAATTTGTCATTTAGTTTTGCACTAACTTCATAGATCTCAGGCCTGGGGTGGAGAAAAGAGAAAGTGATTACACTCAGTGAAATGGACAAATAATGCCAGAAAGAGAAATTCTGTTAAAATGTTGGATGTACTCCCCAAGGCAAGAAGTGCTATAATTATCATAATATACTACCTCTCTCATATTGCTGGGAAGTATAAAGCAGGGCAACTTACCTACCTTTAATTAGCTGTATTTAGTATTTTTACGGCTACTGAACATAGTACTTAGATTACCATATATTAGCATATAATTTGCATACACACCTCAAGGTATTTGGTTTTATTGCTATCACCTTTTGCGGCCCTATTGCAGTGATGACTCTAATGGAATACAAAGAAAAGATTTTAACTCAATTCACTTTACAATCTTGGGAGATTTACAATGAAAATTCCCATATTAAAATATAAAATTCTTACCCCCAAAATGGCTGTCCCTTCTTAATGTAGTCTTTCAGCTCAGGTGCTCATCTGCAAAATGTTTAATGCCCAAATGAAAGCATGTTCTCTCATTTTGAGCTCAATAAAGACAATTTTACAAGTAAGTCTTTGGGTATAAATTGCTTCCTCTTTGCTTAAAAGAAAGTTGCACACACAGTTTAATGACTCTTACCAGTCTATCAGCAGCTAAAGGCTGAGAGAAAGAAAAATAACAGCTGCAGCTAGAGAATTTAGAAAAAAGTCAGAGGTCAGTGCCTGCATCTGCATTCATGGGGAGACAGAAAGGAAAAATAAAGGGGCCCTCTTTGTTGCAAGTCAGCACTATTTTAGAACGAGCAGATACTGACTTAATTACGGATGGTCCCTTTTGCTCTGGGGTGCCTTGGTGGGCTATAAATCGATACCTAAGGTCACATCGCTAAAAGCACAGGAAAACTCGCTCCTTCGAGCACTTGGGAGCGTTTTATTCTACTTCCTGCTGCAGCATTCCCAGTGTTCAATATGTCATAGAGACGGGGCCAGAGTCATTACTGAGGGAATGAGAGTCTGTGACACAGGCCTTTTGAACTCCAGGTCACTCTTCACTGGGGTTGAACTTCTCATCACTCTTTGTTGGTGGTTGTTGATCAGTTTATATTTCGTCTTTACACCCAATCCTTAAATCTAATTGCATAAATAAATTTTACTCTGAATTGTGTGACAATTGGGAAGGAAAGCTCACATCTGGCCTTTTTTTGTTTGAAGGGCATAGTTTATAATTCCAAAATGATTTCAATGTGTTTGGGACTGCTTTTAGAATTTTTAGTCACTTTTCTGTTGCAAACACTATGATGATTCCTGCGTTTGATTTGGCACAGTAGGGGAATGTGGCTCTGTTTGTTAAAATGGTCGGTGGTCTTGTGATTGGAAGCTATCTTTGTATGGTAGAGATACTATAATAACTGAAAAAGGTAATGTGAAAAGTGTGTAAATAGTTATTCCAAAGTAAAATAGTCAACATAGCTCATTTTGATTGTCAAAAGAGTCAAAAAGCATTTGCTTGCATCAAAGCCACTGCCTTGCACAGTCCACTGAGGTGCAGTTCATGGGGAGTCTAACCATGTCAGCATAAGAAGGCCACATCAAGCTCAGACCATTCCAGTAAGTACTGCTGCCATCACCCATCAGATCAACCATGCAGCAGGGTGATTTGGTGGTTAAGACAAATGAAATAACTGCATTGATTTTGCAAGGGGCAAGATGAACCACATAACAGACAACATCTGTAAGCATTGAGGTCTTAGGGTTTGGTCTAGGCATTTAAAGTGCCTATAATGGTTTAATTTTTCAATGGGCATTGCATGCCATTAAGTAGACTTTGAAGTAGAGAAGTTATAAATTACAGATACATGAAAATAGTATCAATAATACAATAATAATGCAAGACATTCCTACTTTTCTTTCTGTTTTTCTTCACAATTAAAAACAAATTTTAGTGATTTTTTTTTATTCTGAGCTGTCCCAGGTATCCATTTTTCTTGTGTCTTCTAGGTTGATTTTATGCAAAGCACTCTATGATATGTATCAATATGATCTCATCATTATTTCACTAACTCAGAGCATTTTGAACAGAAATAACTCGTAAGAGTCACCTAATCTAACTAGAGGCCATCTCACTTTGCTGCAAGGGCTCAGCTGAAAAAAATACTGCAACCCAGTAACTAATTTGTTTGCAGGGAAATTTTCCAATAATTAAGAGATAGTACTCGATACTTTGTTTTAGGGTGGCAAGTGTTTATTTATCTGATTATCTCTGCAAAGTGTCCCACTGGTAATGAAAAATATGCTACCACTTCCAGAGTGCACAAAAAGAGATTCAGCTTAAATAAAATGGCAGCAGAGAGTAGTAACTGGTAATTTTCCAGACTCCACCGCCAGAAAAATGTGAAGTTACAAGTTTCATTTGCTATTTACATATGAAAATGGGGAATAGTTGGAAGAGGTTGTGCATTCAGTTACCACCAGTTACTCTCCAAAATGAACACATATATTATTGTAACTGCCCAGATTATAAAGCACAAGTCATAATTGAAGGTAGTGTGTACCCTGACTACAGAGGGCAATCTGCCCTGGCATCTCGCTGCCCATCTTGCCTTCAGGGATCCATTGAAGGCAGGCACATTCCATCAGCTGAGTCTGCCAGCATATAATGTCTCTCTAGGGCTTTGCCATTACCCGACTTGAATGCTGAGAAGATGCTCATAATTGCTTATTAGGACAATAGACAAGAGAATTCAACTCCCATTTGATTGTAATGTGTTTGTGGAGACTCTGCCTTTTGTGGGTCCAATCACATACAGAACTGAACTTGAGGAGAGTTTGTAGAAATGGAATGATTACACTTGCAGAGTTGAGTGCAAGATTGGGACCTTGTACATTTAAAATCTTTTTGTATTACTTTTGGCCGTCTGTGGATGGAAATAAAAGTAGCATCAATTATAAAATGTTTCAGTAGGAAAACTCAAACTTCTTTCCATACTAATATTTTCCCATGTTATCATTGCAACTCAGACATTATCTCTACACCACAGATAAGCAAATCAAATGTGTGTGCATTTAGAATGACAGACAGAGTAAGTGATGGAATCACTTAGGGTTAGTTGTAGAACAAAACAATAAAAAGGAGAACATATGCCCATCTTATCCAGATACGTGCCTTGAAACCACCCATTTAGAATTAGGCGAAGTATCTCTGAGGCTATTTGAGTATGGAAAGCATCTTAAAAATTACCAGAAAGCATCTATGCTGTTTTTCTGAGGGTAAAAAGCAAAACAAACAAACCTCAAACTTTTATGATAACATATGATATGGGAACAATAAAGGGTCAAAAAGAGGGACAGTACTGCGTCTGACTTCTAAGTGGAAAAAGGAACACCCATTTATTTGAGGGGCTTGAGAATTTGTTGTTCTGTGCTCTGTGGAAGCAACCACAGTTCCATTTATTCACAGTGGTAACCAGATGGCTGAAGGAGGGAAACAAAGATGAATTGGATCCTAATGGAAAGCACACTGAGACCCCAGGGCTTCCATTCAAAGCTGAAGCTGAAACTGGCCAAAATGTGAACACACAATGGGTAAGAGTTACAGGGAAAGGACTCATGGTGCACAGGTGCCTTCATTATCTTACAGCAAGCAGGCAGGCAGGCAGCCTATTAATTGTGTGCCCAGTAGAGAGTTTTTTCCCTTATAAATTAAAAATGCTGCGGTTGTCATTCTGAAAACAACACAAATTCCCTTCACCTCAAGCATAGTTATGAAATGAATATTACTAGAATAGAAAAGCAGTGAATTACGGTTCTCTTTTAAAGGGAATCCTTTAAAATAAGAATTTAAAAATAGTATGCAATGTTTGGTTATCTATCTGACAAACTTCAGCAGGTCATCTCACTTGTATGTGGAGATGTTAGACGGAAAAGCAATGGACTAGAAATGGAATAGAGTCCTATGTTTTTTGTTTGTTTATTTTTTAATCTTCACCAATTAACTCAATGGCCTCAGGCAATCTGTTCAATATCTCAATTCTGTTTGATTCAAACATGTATGAAACACACTGCTTTCCAGTTGAACAAAGCATCTACCCATGTGCTATGTTTCATGCATCTAGGCTACCAAGGTATGCTAGGTTGACTATATCACAAAGTGATTTATCTAGTAGCTGTTTATTTTTTAAAAATAACCATGCTGAAAAACAAACAACATCAAATCAACAGTATACTGAGAACTTACCATCTCTTGGTCAGACAGGGAGCTGAAATGCTAGGAATATAAAATGAATAAGTGGATCTGCCATATAGGAGTTCAAAATATGATAAGGGAATGATTCATTCTCAACAAATCACACTGCACAGTACCTGCAATGCTGATTTTGCAGTACTGGTGTACTGGAAAGGGCCAAGACTCCACTGCGGCCTCCAACTGCCAGAGTCAATGAACCTCTGCCTGCAAATCAATGAACAACTCTAAATGTCAGTTTCCTCACCAGCTCAGTAGGAATAATTGCAGTTGCTAGCTCATACAGTTGCTATGAGGCTTAAATCCCATTAATTCATATAAAATAATTAATGTCACACATGACAGATATGAATCAATACAAAAGTATTAAATATTAATTATTGTTGTATCAGATGAGCACACAATGTTGAAAAATACAAAGAGGAATATATAAAGTGTTGTTTAATAACAATTAAAGGAATTTACATATGCTGTTGCTGTAAATAAATAATAAGATCTCTTATGGTCTCAGTTGTATTCCTGACTCCAAATCCATATGTCAACACCCTCATTCTGCAGAACTTCAGAGTGTGACTATACCTAGAGACAGGGCCCTTAAAGAGATGTTCAAGATTAAATGAGGTTGTCAGGGTGGGCTCTCATCCGATCCAACTGGTGATATTTTTAAAAGAGGAAATTTGGATTCCAAGAGACCTCAGGGACGTGGCTATGCGGAGAAAAGACCATCAGAGGCCCCACTGAGAAAGTGGCCTTCAAAAGCCAAGGAGAGAGGCCTCCAGAGGCATCAGACCTGCCAACACCTTATCTCGGATGTTCAGCTCCCAGGACTGTGGGAAATAGATGTCTGCTGTCCAAGCTAACTAACTCTCATACTTTGTTATGGAGACCCTGCACAGCCATGCCAAAGTACACATGGTAAAGAAGAAAAATAACTGCTCCTGCACCAGTGATTAAAAGGATACACACATTCCACCTTAAAGTTCCTGAGCCACACATAGTTTCACAAATAAACACAAATAACAAATGTACAGAGTGAAGAAATATTTAAACAATTAAAGTGTTTGAAATAAAAAGTAAATTTCTTCTATTTGAAGTAGACAGGCATTATTATCAATGTATATACAGCAGAAATGCATGATAATTGATATATGGATGGCCAGTAATTCTCATATCTTCCAGTGTGTCCAACAATTAACCTAGGGTCCTTATTTTTTCCATGTACCTAAGAAGAACATCCATGGTCACCTCAGGCAATTGTGGTAGCATAAGTAGACTGCTGTCCTCCCTGAGTTTTCAAATGGAATGCATGATACCACATCCAACATACAACTTCTGGTGCCACAGGAGCTCCACAAATATCCGCTGATATGCTTGATTAATTATGTCTTTGATACTAAGTTTTATAAAACAGACACACATGGTTTCAGTGAGTATGATAGATTAGTCAGGCCTATACAATGGCAGCTAGAAAGTAAAATAATATTTATGTTAGTAAGAGGCATTTTGCTAGATATTTCTGCATTTTACCTTATGTAGTTCATCCAACATATGTTCATTCCTGCCTTTAGTGCCAAATAAAACATTTGCATTTAATTGTCACTGCTCTACAAGTGTCAAAGAGACTAAAAAAAGAGGATTAACTTCACCTGACAAAATCTTTGGGCCCTAGGGCTAATCCAGATCCAATTACAGTTTTCATCATTTCTTGACAGTTCTCTGTAGTGTCCTAAGAAATGGCAGAGACGGAAAAGAATTATGAAGACTTTTTAAAAGATGATTGCACCTGCCTGTAGTGATTGTATTGCCCTGAGCAAGTAATTGATTCTGATTTCCTCTTCCGTTTCAGTAAGTGGGAAAAATACTGTCTCAAACTCTTAATGATGTATAATTTCTTTAAATTCTGTGTATGGATCAGATGGCAAATCTGCACATCTTGGCAAGGCTTTCTCAGGAGCTTACGTTTTGCTAATGTCCTGTCAGGGCTGGGCTCATCTGGGCTCACCTGAACCCTTGTGTCTCTCTGCATAATGGTTGGCTGCGGCTTCCAGCCCAATGCCTAGTTTCTCCTCATGACTTCCTATTCCCAGTAGAGAGTGGCAAAATTATTCCATAATGGCTAGGTTTTACTTTAAAAAATCTTATTTAATATTTTAATGTTCTTGCATTATGTCCTTTGCCTTTTCCTTTTATAAATACCTTTGACTTTTCTGGAAAAAAAAATCTTCTTTGAAAAAGATATGAAAAATGATTAGTAGTTTTTACATTTACTTTATCATGCACATTTGATGAAAATATATTCAAATTGATTTTGTATATTTTAATATTTATTACTTAGATTATTACTGTCACTTGAATGAGTTATCTGAAAATTTCAATTAAAATATCAAAGTTAATAATTTTTCTAAAATGAAAGTAACACAATAAACTTATTATAATAAACTTTACACTCTTATTGTATTTTCTTAGTCACCCTAAAATCAGCAGTCTGCCTAGAATATTTAGATGTGCATAATACTAAAGCAGATTAGTTGCTTTTACTGTTTCCCTGACTTCCAGTGTAAACCCTAGCTTTTGCATGTGTGCTTGGATTTTGTCAACACAAAGACTTATTTCTCACAGAAGTATATAATCTATTCATCAATCTGTTAATTTTGTTTATAATTTTTATATTTTTAGCTATATGTGTGGGAAGTTCCCTTTGATCTCTGTTCCCAAGTGCAACAAGCATTCAGGATGATTCTGGTGATTGAAAAATCGTAACCAAGGAAGTGGGCTGGTGAATACTACATTTAAGAAAGACTCCTCCTGTGAATTCAATAAAGCCAGATAGGAGGCTGCTGTCCCTCCTCGAGGTGACATTTCATAGCCTGAAGATCTGGATCAACATCACAGACATGTTTCCATATCATATCCTGCTGGAATTTTTGAGTTCTCACTGCCATGTCTTCGCTAGCAAGTTTCCAGCTACAGATATATTCACTTTCATACCAGGCTGCTTAACAGCTCAACCTCAGGTGTGATGGAGGAGGCAAAAGCCACAACGTGTCTCCTGGGCTGAGACCTGGAATTCACACCCTATCACTTTTCATTCATTCATTCCGTTGGTGAAAACAAGACTCAGGTTTAGTCTACATTAAGAGGACACGTCATTGACTCTTCTCGATGAGCAAGAGGACAAAGTCAAGTACAAAAGGGGCCTGGGAGAATCAGAGGCTCTCAGCAAATTACCCCAGCACGTTACAGGATGTTCAAGGACCAGCCACCCAGGATGTCAAGAACCTCACGTCTCCTACAGGACACCATGGTGGGTACACTCTGAGAGAAGCCATGAGTTGAAATGAAAATAGGCATCTAGGGGTAGACTCTAGCTCCAAAATGGTTTCCATATGCAGTGCTTGGTTATAGTTTTAATTTAAAATAGCATGAATTGCAAAGAGTCAATACTTGACAATAAGCCAAAAGTTCAAAATGTTTTCTGAGTTTCCCTCAGATTTCACTAAATGTGCATGCAACTGCCAGATTTTACTTAGTGGTGGGCCTCCATCCCACAGCTTGTGATTATCAGAGTAATAAGTGGGGACTGAGGTGATTCTCTCCTTTGGAGTAAATAACCAGTTTGTCTCAGCAGAATTGTTCATCGCCTGAACCTCAGAAACATCTTCAGCAGCTATTTAGCTCAGCTTACATCTCTGTGTCCCACAGAGACATGTGTGGGTTACTTGATATATCTGTCACCAAGAGACTGAACCCTATTATATCTCATGCTGACACATGGAGAAGGACATGTCTTTATGGGGAATTTTTATTTCTGTGTAAGATGAGCTGAAAATTGAAAGAGAGAATTCGCCCTCTGTGAAGGTTATAAGATTTAGAAAAAAAATGCATGAGACGTAAGTATTTTTGTTGTCTATATGAAATTTAGGTTTTAGTGGCTGTCGTATTCCTATCTGGAAACCCACCCTCTGCAAACTCAAAGACAGAAGATTTAGAAACTAAGAAGTATCTTTCTTCATACTCGGGACTGAAAGCAGAATTTCCCAAAATAGTTGATCTAGGAGATATTTTAAAGTGATGGGTGAAAAAAGGTATTCTCTGATAAAATACAGCATTGAGAAATATTCGATTCAAAAAGTTAGACTTCTCACCTGGGAAAAAATTGAACTTTCTAAAAATGTGAATACTCCAGGTACTTCCACTGCCTCTGTGGGTATTTTTAAGGTCTTTTATTCTTTCACTCTAGAATACAAAGCAAATACCTCTTCATGTTTCAAGACCAAGCTCAATTTTGTATGTCCTACCACTTCAGTAATCTCTCCTCAGCCCTCCACGCCAAACTGATCTAGTCTGCATCTTTGTGTCCAAAGTCAGGTGATATATTTGTCCAGTTTATACAAGCTTTCCTGATTTTGGCCTCCAAAGTTGCACATTCAATAAGCCCTGCCATGTCGGTTCCCAGCCCCGGGAAAGTCATGGTGGTGGATCCGTTACTACACCTCTTAGAAAGTGACTCTTCAAAGACCGTGCCAGCGCTTGCTTCCCTTATCAAAACTAGTGTTTGCAACCATCCCTCGTGAAAGCTCAGCTTCAGAAACTCACTAAATGCACAATAAATGTCTCTTGGGCGATTGGATGGATAAAGCGATAAGGGGGCTGAGGGAAGGAAGAGCGAGGGGAGAGGAGAGAAGACAAGGACCACGGGAGAACAGCAACTTTCTGCAGACGCCTGGAGGATCCTCGCCGTGGAGCACAGAGGAACAGCCTTCACCCTGCTGCACACCATAATACTCTCCAAGCTTTTTTAAAGCAAATACTTTGTTAGTACGTTTGCAGTCAAAATTCATTGTGGGAAGTTAATACCTGTCCATAACCTCTCTTCATTCTGTTTTTAGTCTCTCCCCTATTTCTTCGTCTCCTTCCCTCTTGTAAATGTTCTATTTCCGTTTCCTATTATCCATTTTTTTTCTCTTCAATTTATGTATACTTGGAGCTTCTCGTATAAGAGGAACCATGTGGTATTTAAGCTTGTGCATCTGATTTATTGCACTTAGCATTTGGATCTCAAAGCACACCCATTTTCCTAAAAATGATTCACGTTTCTCTTTCTTTTTTTTTCTTTCTTTTTTTTTTTTTTTTTTTTTTTTTTTTTTTCGTTTTTTTTTTTTTTTTTTTTTTTTTTTTTTTTTTTTTTTTTTTTTTTTTTTTTGGTACCGGGGATTGAACTCAGGTCCTTGCGCTTGCAAGGCAGGCCACCGAATCGTTGAGCTAAAAATCCCCGGCCTCACGTTTCTCTTTCTATATGGTAGAAAGATCGAAATTGATCAAGATTGATCAAAAGCTTTTCTAGAAAACATGAATAATTTTACTCCACCAATGGAATGAGGCCTCTGGAGTTATATCCTTGGGATAGAAATTTTTAAAATCTCCTCGGATATTTCTAAAGGACAGACCGTATTAGAACCACTGGTTTGTAGCTGTCCCAAGGCATTCAAAACCCAACAGTAGACGGAATCTAGAAAAAAAAAAAAAACTATAAAATTAAAGATGCTCAGAGGGAGGGCAATTCTAATGTAGTTCTCTAAAAACGTCACTATGGAGGACCTCATTGTTACCGCCACTCCTGGACCTGTTCTTCTCTGCTCCGTAATTATCCTCTCAATTCTGTGGGCTCCCAGCTAATTTCTGGAGGGAAGAAGCAAAAACACAGGGAAATATTTCGGATGATCATCACTACAAACTAATGGGTATAGTGACTCTGTCTTAAAATAGTTGCTTGGAAAAACAAATAGCATCCAAGGCCAGGTAAAGAAAATTCGTTAATGTTGGCAGTTTTGTTCCCATCTCCAGGAAATAGACTTGCTACTGACAGACCAAATAAATGAATGCCACACATGACCTTCAAAACCATTGATCTCAAAGGTTATAAACAATACCCTGCTGACCCATTGGTCTGTGTCCTTGAATCAAGAGAGCTTTCGATGTAGAGTCCCCTTTTGTAGTGTGTTGCTGCCAATAAAGAAGCCTACTTTAAAAAATATATATATATATATATCGAACCAGGTTATATGTGATCATTAATCACAGACTCTCCCTAGGACTCCCATCATAAATGCTGCATCTGCATAAAATCCCCTGCTGAAATCACCTTGCTCTCTTTCCAGCCTTCCACGAAATGTAGGCACACGTGGAGGAAAAAGATAATAAAAAGACCCGTGAAAGAAACGAAGGGCATGCAGTGTGCTGCCTTTTGAATTTCGTCTTAAATTATTTCAATGTTTGAAACCACTTCTAAACATTATTTTAAATTCTATTTAAAATGCTGGTGAAAGAATGTTATATGTGCCGGCTCTGTGTCTCGTAGCGCTGTTTGACGGTCACAGTAAACACAGCGCTCTAACTCCGTGTTCACCTTTGGGTATTTCGTAGTGACTGTGTATGTCGGCCACATTTCTGTGGGGCCGGAGGTTTGCACAACCTGTCAATGTCCAGTATGAACTCCACAGTACGAAACGAGCTTCGGAAGCTTGGGGTTCATTGATGTCACAGGGCACCCTCGCTAACCTGCATGGAGTTTGGAGACATAAACGATATTTCTCTTTCCTGGTTATTGTTATTAAAGTGACATCAAATTACATAGCCCTAGAAAAAGCCAATAGTACATAATTGTAAAATTGAAAGGCCTTTGCTTATTGCCCCTCATATCCCCTCCAGAGCTTACTGTTTTCGGCACCCAGTATGTGAAATGTACCCATTTTTATACAGCGCTTTGTGGGAGTTATTTAAAATTGATTTTTTTTCTAGACTGTCACACACCTATTTTTTTTTTTTTCAAGCATTTGGACAGGTTCACATATATCTCGAACCTTGGTTTTCAAAAACTGATGTTCCAGTGTTAGGGACCTCAGGTCTTTCTTTTGTTTATCTTGTTGTTTAAATGTGTGGGCGACACGGGGAACTGTGGGTTATCTGTATCATAAACAGTGACGGCATAGGCAGCTCTGGAGTCAGAATTCAGTCTGAATCCCCATGTAGCCGCTTGGTAGCTGCATGACATTGCACCAACTACTTAATTATTGTGAAGTTCTCCATCTTCAAAATCAGGAATGGCTGGAATTGGGCGTGGTGGTGCACTCCTGTAATCCCAGCACTTGGGAGGCTCAGGCAGGAGGATCGCTGTGAGTTCGAGACCAGCCTGGGCTACACAGTGAGTTCCAGGTCAGTCTCAACTACATAGTGAGACCCTGTCTCAAATAACCAAATCAGGAATGGCACAATGACCATGCAAACAGCCCCTGAAATATTACACATGCCATCAACATGAAAAGCCAACCCATGAGCTTCGTGATCGTCACTGTCACTACTGGTTTCACATTCAGCAAGCAGCCAAAAGGAAAGGTTAAAAAAAAATCAAATACCATTTTTATTACTTATTAGTAGCTTGGCAGTGTGTTATGTTGGAAATGTTTGATGACACTGAATTTCAGCATATCCTCTGAAAAATTAACTGCCCTATAGCTTCCAACCACACCAGTTTACAGACTTTCCAGAGCTCACAGAACAGGAGGGCACAGGGAAAAAGAATTACACTGTTCACTAAATTAATTCAAAACACTCAGTAAGAGCAAAGAAAGAAATCAGGTACTAAAAATCTAGGGGGAGCAAGCCGGGCGTGGATGATGAAATCTGTAGTCTCAGCACTTGGGAGGCTGAGGCAGGAGGATCACTGTGAGATCCAGGTTGACCTGGGCTACATAGTGAGTCTGAGGCCAGCCTGAGCTACACAGCAAGACCGTGTCTCAAAAACAAACAAACAAACAAAAAATCTTGGGGAAGTGGTGCAGGGAGGGAGGAAGTCCCCGGTGAATCCCAGGCCACACTTTGTTTGCAGTCTCATCTCTGCCATACACAGCTTCCCTGTGGATGGAGTTTTTGCAAGGACTGAACCAGGAAGCTCAACAGAGGGAAGACGACTCAGCCAACACACTCTCACATTTCCTGAGACACGGGGTGCAGCCGTCCAGCCAACGGCCATACTTGTCAGTCAGGCTGAAGACAGCACCAATTGTATCAGTTATTTCTCCTTCGGAGAACACATGGGCCGAGTGGGTGTCACCCATGGGTGTGTGATTTAAGGGCTCGTGAATATTTGTTGCCTGTTTGACCCTTCTGTACCACACTATCCATCCTCAGCGCACAGAGGCTCTACTTCCTGTATCTATGTTCACCGCCGACCCCAAGTTACTTCCTCTGTTGTTTAGTTTTACTCATTCTTATTATGTATTTTTCCTATTTCTTATAGTGGATTAGAATACTATTCAATCACAGACAAAGCTTGCCGGCAGAGTGTGTAGTTAAAGCCCTACTCTTAAAATTAAGGCCCTGGATTCAAGATCCAGCACAACCATTGTGGGAATGTGGGTGCAAAAGTTTATCTTTCTGTACTTCAGTTTCCTCCTTTGAAAAATGCAGGTAATGATGACCCCAAATGTACCTACCTTTTGTATCAACTGTGTCGATTAAGTGAAGTAGTCAACCACCATGTTCAAAACAATGCCAAGCCCTTTGTAAGAAAGGACTCAGTAGCATCAGCTCCCATGATTTTTAGCACTTGGAACAGTTGTGTTCTTGGCTGGCAGCGAAGGGGAACTGGGAGAAGATGTCAGCGTGGTTTTGGAAGGAGAAAGTAGGTCTTTCTATTTAAAGGGCATGGCAACATACAAAGAACTTTAAAGTAAACGATCATTTTAAAATTTCAAAACCACTCTCAGCCGGGCGTGGTGGTGCACACCTGTAATCCCAGCACTCGGGAGGCTGAGTCAGGAGGATCGCTGTGAGTTCGAGACCAGCCTGGTCTACATAGTGAGTTCCAGGTCAGTCTCAACTACATAGTGAGATCCTGTCTCAAACAACAACAACAACAACAACAACAACAAAAACAAAAAATCAAAACCACTCTCAACAGCAGGCGCACAACTACCATTGTGTAGACCCTAAACCTGAACCTGAAACTCAGAGACTATTAGCCTACACAGAAGCACACATTTGTTAGCTGTGCAGTTGTAACTTGAATCCAGGTCTTCTAACTCCGTCTCAACATATCTGCTGCCCCCATGAAATTGGGAAGAGCATCTTTTGCCTGAAAAATTAAGGGCTTCTCACCCCAGTACCTCCTCCTGCCACACACTAAAATGATGCTAGAGAGAAGTCTTGACAATTGCTTGTCCCCAACCCTTAATGATAATTAATTTATACAATTGCATAAATGCCTTGTAATTGATTATTTTGGATCATTTCCTGGATAAAATAATCATACTTGAGAGCATTTGGGAGCTTGGAAGTGGCAGGCTCAAGAGGATCTATCTCAGAAAAGGCAGGCATATTTTATCACTTTACGTAGGATGGCGATCACTTATGATGTGTACAACAGGCATAGACTCACCTTGTTTCTAGGCACAATCCATAGCAGTGAAAGTTGAGTGTATTATACTTTCTTGTAATTCAAACTCATTCAAAATGGAGTTTAACACAAGCAAAATATGGACACAGAGGAGAGAGTGTTTCCATATTTCATTAATGCATTTATTTGCACAAGGGTGAGTGTAGTCCTGGGAGAAACCTCAAGGGTTCATCCTTTCTGGTACTTGGCCTCTGTGGATACATTGCATTGAGGCAATTATCAGCGACTACAATTAATGGGGAGACACATTACTATAAAGGAGTGCTGCATAGGTAAAAGAAAACCAAATGCAAAGAAATGAAGAGGTGGTTAACTGTTAGCAATATACTGTCCCGAGAGAGACAGACAGGCAGACATTCAGGCAAAATCTAACCAGTGTCCAAACCAAAGTTCCAAGCTGTTACACTTATGCCCAACTTGGTTCAAGGTTCAGGGGTTATTTTCAAATTCCAATGGCTCCTATGAAGAGCTAAGGTAAGACTTCTACTCAGGAATGACAAAGTGTTTAAAGGTATCCGTTATATGAAAGAGAAAAAATTTGAACATTTGGTAAAGTCACAGAAATAATCCTGAGGGTACTTGACAAAGGATGTGCTTTTCTCACGGGGCCTTCTGCTGGAGGAAGGGTGAGTCCAGGTAAGGCCTGGACTGACAGAAGGTGACCGGTGCTCCTTCCTGGGTCTTGCGGTAGGAGAAGAATCAGGAAGCATTGCAAACCCTTTCCCTGTCTTTAGTTTCATTGGGCCTGAATCAATTCAAAATGTTAACCTTTCAGGGTCATTTTGACCTTGGGGAGGAGCCAGAAGTTGCCTGGTACCAGACCCAGTGAATCAGGGGCAAGAGGACACTGCGTAATATTTTTATTATCAGCCTGCTTTTCTGGTGGACACTACTCTGTAGCAGCAATCACAATAAATTTTATCAAACCTTGTAAAGACCCCCACCAAAGAGGACTCCAGAAATGCCTCAGAGAGGCAAGGAGGATGAAATAAGTGTATTTGATCTGAGGGGGAGAGTTTGGATGGTGACTCATGACAATGTGTCTTGTACTGAAAAAAACATTTAAAATTTAAACATTTACTGTATAATTTGTTTGCACCTCAGAAAGGCATTTTAAAGGATCAAATCAGGTCCACTGGAAAATACACAACTCTCTCTCTCGCTTATTTAAAACCAACTCTTTGTGACTTCAATCACAACTTCAAAGGACCTACACAGGAATATCTAGATTAATGCTCGAAGAACTGGGTACTATAGCTTAGCTGCACGGACGTTTCAAAAAGGCCAGCATGCCAGGCACTGAGGACTTCACATATTTCTTATTTTTGCCTCGCAGAAGCCCTCTGAAGAAAGCGAAGCACAGGGGAAATGTGAAATAAATTATTCAAAATTGTACAACAAATAAATACTGACCCAAAATTTCAACCCCCATAAGCTGCATCTAAAAACTATGTTTCAACCCTGATTTTACTGTGTTCAAATTTCCCAGGTGCTTTGAAAAATATTTTCTATGCAAGCCCAAGGACCCGAGTTCGATCCCCAACACCAAAAAATAGAAAAATATTTTCTAGAATACTCAATGGTGTTTATGTATTAAATGGAAAATTGCTTTTTCTATCAAAAATCTCTTATAATCCAGCATACATTCTGACTGCTTTGCTTGTATGTTATTTGTCTTTAATATCATCTTTCTGAGAAATGGAGTTGTAGTTACACTTACAACAAGTCACAAAAGTCATATATTAATTTCTATATGCAGCATTAAATAATTTTGTTTAGCCCTCATTGACAATGTATAACCTCATAATTTAGTGTTTAGATCTCTTTTATAATATATGCTAAGCCTTCCTAAACTGACACACCTAGTGGCAATCTGAGAAATGTCACTTCATACTTCAAGACAAACATGGTTTCCTGACAGAGACAAAGTCTCTGTTTGCTGCTTGGGAACGAAAGTAGGCAATGGACATAAGAAAAGTTTAAAAAAAAAAAGTCACTAGGACACAAATTTATAAATAGTCTGGAAATTATTTGGTAGCTTAATCATTTCGGATAGTTTTTTTTTTTTCCTCCATGAGTAATCACTGAGGAAAGGAGAAAGCTCTCAGTTGTGTGGCAGATGAAGCAAATGTTGACAGCCACACTTGGAGTGTTTTTCCAAGTTGTCAAGGGTGTGCAGACATGGGCTGTGGTCACCTGTCCTGCTGGCCACGCGGAACAGACCTGAGGAAGCAGGTGTGAGTTCTCCTGCATCTGTTTGCCAACCCGGGGGAACTGCTTGCACAACACTGCCAGATCCAGTTCTGCTGCAAACACCAGCCGCCTCCCAGCTGAGCCCAGGGCACTCACACAAGGAAGCACTCCGAAGACTCCTGTCTCCTCTTTGCCTCATTGAATCCTCTCAGAGGAACATCTCCTTCTCCAGGGTACTGCTTTTGGTGATGCAAAGATAAAACTGCCAGCAGGGAGGTACAGGTTTATTACTCACAACATTTCTACCACGCAGTTGCCTCCCTCTTTATTCTTTGCTTGCTGAAATATATTTTGAATTATTAAACGTTTTATATACACAAAAATAAAGTAACAGATATCTATGAAACTGCCACAGAGATTAAGCAGATGTTAACATAGTTTACCTTATTTGCTTTATATCTTCTAAAGAATATAAAACATTACAGCGTGTGCTGCAGCCTTACTCTTGACCTATGCCCACGCCTTGTTCTCTAGACCAACCACTATCTGAACAGTGTCATGTATGGTGCTGATCCTCCTGTTGTCCTCAGACTATCTCTCCTTCAGCCTGTCCACCTATCCATCCATAATCTATTTGTCCATATGATTCTGACACTTTAATGTAAAACAAACTCAACATTTTCTTTTACTTAGGCTTTTGCAAGTAACTTTCATCATTCAGTTTTATAGTTGAGATTTTCACAATACTTACAGATCTAGTTTAGTCACTTCCTTTCTTCACTTTATTGTGCTTTTTGCTGTTGATAGGTCTCCAAGGAGGAGGAAACCTGGCAGTAGAGTGTTTGAGTCCTTTGGCTTGTGTATTTTGAATTTCTGGGATTCAGCCAAGCTCCCCTCGCTGGTTTCATCCATCACAGGGAAAGGGCAGGCTGGGGTGGCGCTGAGTGCCCTGGCCATCGTCCTGAACACCACTAGGTATCCAACCCAGAAGTGACACGAACCTGCAGCTCTTTTATAGCAATCTTTTTTCCTTCTCTCATAGGCAACGCTTGTTACCTATTCAGAATGTTTTCCCCACTTACAATAATGTAATCTTTTTGCCGTTCGTTTGTTTGGATTTCCCTGATGGTTGTGAAGTTGATCATCTTTTCACATGCGCATCCGGTAACTCATTTCCTGTCCTTCTGCATTGCTATTTTTTAGATTGGGGTTTCTTTCTTCCTAATTATAGGATTTTGTTATCATTTGGGGTATTAGCCTCCTGTTATTTGATTATATGAATGACCATGTTTAGTCCTATTTGTACTTTGTTTTGTGTGCTTTTTGACATGTACACATTTTAAATTTTAATGTAATAAAAATACCAATGTTCATCCTAGAATTTTTACTATTCATATTTTCTTTCAGAAATTTCAAATATAATAGGGGAAATTAATAAAGAAATTTCCACAATCCTTTTTACTATTTTTGTAACCATTTTTATAATTTGGCTCTTTGTATTTGGTTCTTTAATATATTAATATATTAATTTTAATAAATGCTGTAAGGAAGAGACCTCATTTCACCTTCCTCTGTGTGAGTAACCAGTTGGCCTTACTCCCTTTATTTAGAACTGTCTCCTTTCTCCCAATACTTGAGTTTCCAACTCTGCTTTCTAGTTTCTCTTTTTTTGTACTAACGATACTTTTTCCTGTTCCTGACCTATGACTGAAATTATTATGGCTTTTTAGTGACTCTTGGTAGTTTCGTTTTATTTTTCTATTAAGCCAAATTATCTGAATGTTTTGTGAGTGATCCAATAGCAATGATACTGAACTTATGGAGTAATGAAGGGGGAAATTCCCATCCTTGTGATGTCATCGAGTCTTTCCCTATGAACACATATTTCTCTATTTTTATGTATTCCTTTTTCATTAAAAACTTACATATTTTTCTTATAAATCTGTATATGTATTATTGATTTATGCTTAGGTAGCTTTGATTTTTTTCCATTTATATTTATAATTTTAACTATTTATTTTGAAAAAAAATGTAAAGTCCAGAAAAGGTGTAAAAAAAAAGTACAGAGCACTCCTGAGTATCTGCTAACCAACCATAGTATCGCCTATACCTACAATATAATAACAAAACAAGGAAATTGAAACTGCTTCCACCTGTAAACTATATTCACATTTCAGCAGTGGTACTCATGCTTATTTGTTTGTGTGGGAGGGAAAAGGTATGTTTGTGTGTGTTTAGCTCTGTACAAATTTTTTTTTTATGAAAGATAGTATCTATTTAAAATAACATAAAATAACAGCTTTAAATCTATGTCAAAATGTGTATGGCAGTTTCTATCCTTATCTAAGTTGTTCATCAGATCTGGCACCGAGAGATTTCTGACTCTGCTCCAAAGTCAAAATCACCCTGAAAATGAATAATTCAAATAAGTTCAGAGCATAGAGGCAGCCGTGACACTGCAACTAAAGACACTCATGAAAGAAGATTTCCAGAACTGCTTCAGAAAGTGGCAAGAGAGATGAGATGAATTTGTTCAAAGGAAAGGGACTATTTTGAGGGGAAGTCATGGCAATGTGTTTTCTATGGTAATAGAGAACATTTGCCGTATTTTAATCACATCTCTTACTTCTGCACTCTTTTAGCCTGTGAGTTATCTAGAATAATTCTCAATTAAAAATGTTTCTAAATTCTGGTGATACAGAGGCTCTGAAATACAATTTTCCCTCTGAGTTCATTTATTCATTAGCTCAGCCTTGAGATGCTTTTATCAAATGCTTCTTTTCTAATTCCTAGGAAGGGAACTTGAGTCATGCTGACTCTGTGCTTTCCTCTGCCTGTGAGAACTTGAAGAGCCTCTCCAGTGTAAGAACCTGAAAGTGTATCTGCAGGTCCTCTGCTTGCCTGGAGACACCTGCCTGCTGAGCCCACACCTGGTGGAGGTAGGTTAGGGAGCCCTTCACACAAGAACCCTAATCTACAGGGCTCATATACAGGATGGAGTCAGTAACTGTGCTGAGTAATGGCTCCTACGTGCCCAGCCTTGTGGTTACACCTTCAACTCTGTCCTCCAGTGCATTCTTTTGGAAATCAGATGGGCTTTGCCCTCTGTTTTCACTCTTGAATTATTTCCCAGACTGTTAAGAACCCAGGCGGTCCATTTATTTGTGATCCTCAAATACCCAACACATGAGACATAATCTTTATTTTCAGGTGGGAAATAGGTTCACAGAAATAAAGTTTTTCTTCAAGGTCTTCCTGTTGGAATGTAGCAGATTGAGTTTTTAATCTGAAATATTTGTCTCTTTTTGCATTCATTGATCTCCTCTTTTGAGATATGATTTATACAATATAAAATTAACACCTTCAAAATGTATAGGTTGGTGGATTGTAGCATATTCACAAATCTGTTTTCCCCGCAACGATCTCCTTCCAGGGCATTTCCATCGTCTGCCGAAGCAGCTCTCATCAATGAGAAGTCATTTCCCACTTCTCCTCCCACAGGTCCTGGCAGCTGCCCATCTACTTTCTGTTCCTAAGAATTTGTGTATTTTGGATATCTTACCCGTCCGTGAATAACATAAAGTTATGTGCATCATTATACACATATAGCTATACCATACTTATAAATCTATGCCAGCAAGAAAAGCTCTGGGAAAGAAACTGTTCATTGTTTTATTAATCAAATGAACATACCTCCCAATGTAAGTTTAATATCAATTAAAACATGAGCTATCGTTAATCAACCTTATCAGTTTTTCAGGTCTTCAGTAAAATGACATTTTCCAACTCAGCATTGGACATCATTAAGCAAGAGGATATGTACCCTTTTATTGAGGATATTTTAGATAAGACTTATTTGTTTCATATTGAAAAGAAAAAATGTGTATTTGCATTTCCTACTTTAGAAAAGGCAGGTATGACTACAGTCACTAGAAACCTCACAATCAGTTTAGTTAAGACCTAAAAGAATATATAAAATATCCTCCTTAGTGTCATGGCATCTGCAATTGAACAGATAAATAGTAAGGATTTTTAAAGTCAGGGGATTTTCATAAGTTATGCAAACCTCATAACTGTCAACAACTACTTTCTGGTAAATATGATGATAAACACTTTCAAGTCTTCTAGCTCTTTTAGTTGAGAGATGGACTTAACATTGCCTGTGAAGTGGACTGGTAGCTAGGGAAGGATATGAATGAGAATAATTTGCTTCACATCAGAAGGGTCTCTTCTCTATCATGCTAGAAGGCAGACACTCACAGCTGGCTGGCAAGGGCTGACAGATCGTAGGACTCTGGGCTAAGATAGGAACAGTTATTGTAAAACTTCTTTCATTTTTTAATTCCCAGGCAATTTCAGCTTTCAGCACTGTCTGCTCAACAAACTCAGACCCACACATGTCTGACAGCTTCTCTTCATTACAGTTCACAAGGTTTATGTTTGACTGATGCATCAAAAAAACAAAAAAAGTTTCACCAGGTTTGTCTGGCCATACTTGGCTGCTAAGTACGGAGTTGGCCATTTCTGATCATCTGCAATATTGCAGTTCCACCGTGGTCCAGGATAAGCATACCATCTCCTTTTAGCCACTGGCAATTGAGTTGTACTTTTGTTATTTTTCACATTAACATTTTCTTCAGCTGGTAGGAAGCACTGACATCTCCTAATACACACACTGGTCTCTGAAGCTTCATTGCATAAAGATGTCGAGTCCATTTTCAACCAGATAGTTCAATATGGTACAGCTGGACTCAGTACCTTTTATAGCATAATCTAATGTGATATTTCCATTAGCATCCTGCCAAAGGATACAAACAGCAGGACAGCATCAGGGTTATTACAGGCACCAGTGAAGTCTATTGGTGTCCAGAAGTCTTCACCTTGGTGACTGACATTGACCCCTTTGTCAATCAGGGTCACTGCAGTGAAGGCTTTGTCATACCAACCACACAGATGCAGTAAGGACCCTCCTGAGGACACAAGAGTATATGACTCCGTGTCTGCTTGCAGGAGACAGAACACTTCCTTGTCACTTTGGGTGTTGATAGCGTCCTGTATCATGTTGGCAAGGTTAAAATGGACTTTCT
Organism: Fukomys damarensis; assembly: GCF_012274545.1. Taxonomy (NCBI): domain Eukaryota; kingdom Metazoa; phylum Chordata; class Mammalia; order Rodentia; family Bathyergidae; genus Fukomys; species Fukomys damarensis. The sequence goes on from NW_022900922.1 coordinate 19,898,774, forward strand.
GGTTCTTGCAGTTTCAGCTCTTTAAGAAGCCCTCTTGCTTCTGCAGCACGTCCTCCTCTAGCTTCTTACAACTTTATTATGTGCAGATTCATCTAAATGTCACCACAGCCACCACACAGAATTATTCTACTGTAAAGATCCATGTGCTACCTCTTTATAATGACATACTAGTCCCCTATCCTGGTCTGCATCGACTGACAGCCACTGTTTTTGCCCTCTGTCCAAATAATTTTGCAATTCTGAGAACAATATGAGCATGGTATTATTTTTATATGTGTAATCTTTTTAAGGTTAGCTTCTCTTATCCCAGTTTAATTTCCTTGAAATCCATGTAAGCTTTTGGGGATATCAATGTGGCAATCCAATCAAGGTGTGATTAATCATTCACCAAAGCAAGATAATTGTGTCCCTTCCAGTCTGGAATTACTGTCATGAAAGTCACTATCATTATTGTATGAACATTGTGTGTGTGTGTGTGTGTGTGTGTGTGCATAGGTTTTCATTGCTCTGAGAGAAATGCACAGGAATGCAACTGTTAGACCACATAGTAGAGACAAACATGGCCTTGTGAGACACTTCCATTGTCTTATAGGGTAACTATACTATTTATATTCCCACCAGCCAGCTAGGGAAAATCTAGCTCATCCATCGCCTCTCTAGTATTTGCTATGATGCCTCAATATGGTCTTAGTTTTCATGTCTCTAAAGGAAAGCTCAAAAACCAAAGAGGAAATCCTCATGAGAAATGGGCATATGTGAAAAGGAACGTGAGATCACAGGGTTTTTTAAATTAATGTTAATTCATATTTTTTATTAAGATTTCCATTTGAAAAAGGGATACCTTGAATTCGCTCTTCTTCTCAGAATGATAAATTAGTCTCTAAAGTAAGTCTTAACGAAGAAACATTTGGGTTTTTAGAAGTTATGCTAGAAATTTCTTCAAATCATGTTTTAAACAATGCAGAGAACAAAATGCTATCACTTGTGGGATCACTGACCCTTGCCATTTTATCAATAAGCAGTAGTATGGCAGATGCTCTGCCTCTGGTCTCTGATTCTTTTTAATTCAGGAGCTACAGAGACATTTGGGTCCCAGGTTGTACTTTGGGTCTCATATTTTAGAATATTTAGTCAGAATACAAGTTAGAATAACAGAATATTGACAGATGTATGTACAGAAGAAGAATCAGGAGGTGCATTTATTACTAATGAAACTACAGTTACATTAACATTATTTACTTTAATGTAATATCTATCACTTAAAGAAATACACCCTATTTGTACGACTTGACAAAAGAAAACATCACTGTTTAGTCATACATTGTGCAAAATACATATTCCTGAATGACACGCCACCTTGCACATGGGTATGTAAGAATCCATGCAGTTTTCTATTTTATGAAATACCCTCTTTTTAGGTCCTTAAAGTTCTCTGGTGTCTACCATAGGCAGGAAGCAAGACAAAAGCTTGCATGCACGTGCCCATCACCTCTACTCGCTGGCTGTACTGTAGTCACAACACAACATATCACTGTAGAGGAAACTGGGAAATACGGCCCATCGCGTACCCAAGAAGTGGAAGAGTGATGATACTTATGCTATCGTCTGGGTCACAGGCTTTTCATGAAAGAGAAAAGAACCTAAAGATTAGGTTATCCACTCTGGAAATTGGACCAGACACTTGGCAGTTATGCAAACTTTTTCTTTAAGGCTCCAAAAGGTCAGAATTCAGTCTAGGAAATACAAGGAACCAAGCTGGGAAAGGTGTTTTATTTAAATATTCTTTCAAAGCACATTCCAGACCCAGGTCACACATTTGCTGGTTCTCTCAATATTTTTGGATGTTGATTTCTTCTGTCATTTAAGTTTCAACTCAAGTGGGAAGAACCTCAAAGAACCTTCTCTCATGTCATCTGCTCTTAAAGTTTTCTCTCCAAATCAGTTCTCCTCCAGCTTACTAACCCGCGTTACACCCTTCATAGACTTTGAATATAAAATTGCTGTATCTGATGACATTAATATTCTCTTCCCCTACAGGATGTAATCCCCATGACACCATGGCCTTTCTCTGTATTCTATACTGTCATTGGTATGTTTTCTCTGAACAATTGTTAAAGGAATAGAGAAAGTAAATTCTTTCATATAAAAGCAAGGCTGTTCCATTTTTCTATGTCAATAAGAAAGCAGGAGTCCACAAATATAATTACAGTTTTTCCTATTCCTAAGAAATATCAGTGATGTATTAACTCACCAAGTTTTTGAAAAATGCTTTCCATTTAACAGAGCAACCCTTATCTATTCCACTCTAAAGCAATTTAAAGAGAGTCTTTTAAAGTTATCTTTGTCTAATATATCCATTTGAGGTCAGAAAATTCATACATATTCTGAGAACTGAAGAGTTTTTCCAAAAAATTATACTGTGAGAAATATAGTGTACTAGTTATAAAATTAAAATATTGAATAAAATAAAGAAGATTTTTTCATAATCAATTGATAAAAACCAAACATGTCAATATTCATTCTGTGAATCTGAAGTCTATGAATACTAATAATTATGATTGTGATTATTACTATTTGTTCTTTAACAAAACAAAATGAGGGTTGAGCATTGAATCCAGGCTTCAATCTATAAACATGTTAGTAATAATAATTTGATCTCTGACTATTCAAGACATCATCACATGTTTAATAGGAAAGATATACTCAGATTTTATTAATGGGTTTGTTGACATTAAACTCTAAGATTTGAAGAAAAATCTTGTCTTTTTAGACCATTGATTTAGGTGAAGAGAAATCTAAAGTTTTACATTCTCTTTTTCCTTTGGAATATTTTGGCATCTAAAATAACTTGTATTTCACTTAATGAATAGAATGTCACTGAAGATAACCTCTTATACTTGAATCTAGCCCTAAAATTCATTTGTGTTCTCTTTCTCACTCATCTTTTTCTCCTTCACCGCATTTGTGAACTGTATAAATGACTAGCACAGACTTTAGAAGGTCATTTTGTTTACATTGTCCTTTTCCTGATATTACAGATGTCCTAATCAGCCCTAATGTCATGGACAAGCACCTAAGTGTTGTGGTACTCGCCATAAATCTTGGACTGCTGCACACTTTATGCGTATGTGGCATCCATCCTTCAGCTCAGATGAACAGGTTAAGATGAATACTGGTGTGTTGGTGGGAATTCTCCGCCACACACTTGAGTCCTACAGCCCACTCTCCTGGACTACCCTCCCGTCCATGTGGGACAGCTCAGCAGCACAGAGACAGGCGTGCTTTCCAAAGCCAGCCATTGACCTCAGGTTCTAGTCTCCTGCCAATTCAATACGCATTGATTTTCCTTTATTGTTTCCAAATCCATGATGTAGATAAATGAGTGGTGGATGGGAGTTTTAAAGTTTGTGTAAGAATTTAGGGAAGATAAAAGTCCAAATGTTTGGGTATTATACATTGGTTATCCACTCTCTTTAGGAAATAATCCAAGAAGAGTCTTACGTTGTTGCCAACATTTCCTGCCTAAGTGAGTGAAAACAGCATTCAGTCCTACTTGAACACTTATATGTTTTCAATTTTAGTCATAGCTAGAAATTGGCCCAATAAGCAATTTGGGTAAACAAACAGGTAAATTGAACTGAATTTGGAATTTTAAGAGGCTTGTACAGTGGGCTATAAATATCAGTGTGCTCTATTTTTGCCCAGAATTGTTTATCTGGCCAAAATGAACGGAGTCGGACTTAAAGTAGTGGCTCAGAGGTTCTCAGTTTTGGTTTCACAAAGACACATTTTGAAAATCTGTGTGGATACCTTGCTTCTGTGTGTTTTTAAATTTACATATTATAGCTAAAAGATTTCTAAAAAAAAAAGTTTAGTGTTTTATGCATATGAAAGAAAATTGTTAGCAGCTCACTGAGACTACACATGGTAAGCAGAAGGAGCCCGGGGTTCACATGATGAATACAGGGTCCGTAAGAGGGCATTATCTGCATCGCTCAATATCACTGAGTCCCTAAATTGACTTCACATAAAGGAAAATTATGTCTTTCATATCAGAAAATAGTTGTATATTATTTTTGTGGACACTTTTCAGAAGATTTGTATTTTTTTCTCTTTCCTCTCCTAGATTTTGCTGTCAAATAGTAGGAAGAAATTTCTTTCTTACACTGTTACAGCCCTTAATCGCACCACTAGCCCCCCCGTATTTAGAGCAAAACAATTGCACTGAAAGTCCAACACCAGTAACATTCTTTCTATTTTTATAGTCAATACAAGAATTTTATAGATAACGGTTAGTATGTTTTGGGTATATTTCCCTAAAGTTCAGCCACACGTGACTTCCACACCATCTTGTGGGTATTACTTACTGGCAGACCCTCTGTAATAAATACGCTGCCAGCTCATAATCACAGAGAATGATGTCAATAAAACTGTGCACAAATATCTAAGAATACACACATGGCAACTTTCTATTTTCCATATAGATAGGTTTTACATAATAGGTGACTACAACATAATAGATACATTTGTTGAATTTTTAATCCACATAAGACATTAAACTAAACATTTATAAATGCAATTTCATTTTATGCTTACAACAACCTAAAGAAGTGTGACCATTATTATTATAGTCGTAAAGGCAAGTAAAGTAAAATGAAAAATGGTTGAGTTTTTTGTACAAAGTTACAGAGCCTAAAGACACAGAAAGGTATAGGACAAGATTAGGATCCCAGGTAAAGCACCTGTTTCTAGTAACCATTTCCGATGGGTTGAACTGTTACTCATAGCCCTAAGTCTGCAAAGCCACTGTTACAGAGATGGTATTTCAGTTCCTACTCCCTGGGTATTCTGACCCCTCAATTCTGGCTAGTTTTTATATCACAAGGATTAATTTCCAACACCAGCATCATAGATGTTTGTACACTTACAACTTAAGCTTAGTTGTTCTTCACAAACCATTCACTGTGGACACAGATGACTTGCAATGGGACTTCTGTATGGCCCATCACTTCAAAGGAAACAGAAAAGTGTTGGGGCTTTGGAGAGATTCCAGAAAGCCATCTATACCTTTTATCTATTAATACAGAACCTTTGGTTAATGCTTTCAGGTCCAGTTGTATTTGCTTTTCATATAATTATTTTAGTGATTTTATGCCCAAACATTAAGTGGTAATGTGAAAAACTTGAGTAAATTTATAAGTATTTAAAAGAATAATAACAAACAAATCAGTGACTTTTTAAAGTGTAAATTTCTGAGAATATATTACTTTATGTTACTCAAAAAAATCAAGCAATTTTTATAATGAAATATGTTAATTCTTTTATGTAAGTGTGTTAATTTTTTAACTTAAATATATAGAATAATTTATAATGTATGTATGGGTTTTTGCATTTGTTTCAAGGATAAGGATAATTTTTTGTACAATCTGCGTATGAATTTTGAAATCTTTATTTAGTTTTAGATGAGGCCTTTTTGCTTTCTCAAAATCCAAACAATTAATTAGTTGTTTAATTTGAGAATAATAACACTGATCGTTTTGCTTAATATAATATATATGAATAAATAAATATATTACATTCATCAACTGATTAATAACAACTATATTATTAAGATATCCTGGATTCTGAATATAGCCAATTTTTCATTTTTAACTTATACACAGTCCTCATCCCAAACTGCATTTTTTTCATTGGCATGACTTGGATTATTTGTGGAGCAATCTTTCTCCTCCTTACATTAAATAACTCTTTAGATGTGATTTGTGCATATGACATCAGTTGGTTACCCATGGGAGAAAGTTATTTTTCTACTACTTTGTAGGAATTCACTGACTGAACCAATTTCCATGCTATTTCTAATTTTAAACCAGGGCATGCAAAATCATCTAGTGCAAGCTAAGCTGCATTGACTTAAAATGTTAAAAAGTATCTGGGCACGAAACAAAAGATTTTCGTTTGGTTGATATTAGTTGTGAATTTTATACACTCTGCAGCCTTTTATGGAATTGGTTTTATAGTCTTTTTTTCATGCTAGCTTTACCCAGAAATATACTTACTATAAATGTTGGCCTGTGCAAAGCAGAAAAATGATGACACTCCAGTTTCTTTTAAAGGCCTTTCTTTAGCTTTATGTTTTCATGTTTCATTATTTACACTTCACAAGTATGAGCAGTTTTCTTTCATGAGCAAAGTAAGTGCTCTTCCAGATACAAAATTGGGGAGACTGTCTCTTTATTGTCTCCCTCTAGCTATTTTCACTCAATGCTCTGGGCCAATGGTTGTCTAACTGCATTAACCTTAAAACCTATAAGTAGCCAGAAGACTGTTAGGATTCTTGGAAGTTCATATATTGCAGCATGAAATAGGCAAAATTAGTTTCTGTTCAATTTTTTAATGGTCCAATAGTACTAAAAAATAATGGAAGGAGAGATTATTGTAATTTTGCTCTTTTCCTTTCCATTTTTGCCCATTAATGTTGCTTTTGAAGAAAAATGTTTACTGTGCATATATGTTTATTATTTTAAACTGCCATAGATGGCATTAAAATTAAAGATGATAATATTCTCACATATTAATATGTATTATGTCCAAACTGGCCAAAAGAGACTTCTAGTTAAAAATTTTAAGGAAATACTTTAACATACTGAAAAGCATAAGCACGTACACATATTGAGAGGAGAGCATCAAGTGACAATTCACTCTTTTTTCACTTTAGCAAATGTCAGGGGAAAATATCAACTAATAAAGCTTGGTATAATGTGTTGAAAAAAATGAAAAGTTTAAAGAACTCTGGATTGTGTAAAATAAATGAAAATAACTGCTCAAACAACTTAATCATAGTGGAACCTATGTCAAAGACAAGAAGTTTATCACACAAAACTAGCAGCAATCTGAAATTATTATATTCAAAATACATGTAAAAAAGAAAGACTTCTAAAGATTTTGAGAATATACAAATGCAATATTTATTGCTATATAATGCTTTGTAAAAGAAGAAAACCCTTAACTTGACAACATTAATCAAGAATAGGGCTTTTGACAAAACTCAGGAATCATTTTGAATTTTTTTAGTAACTTCTGCAATTTTCTTCTAGTCTTCATAAAATACTTACTTTCGGAAAATGACATAACGGTGAGATGGATGAATCATTATATTATCTTTTCTTTGTTCATTTAAAAAATGTATTGTTAGTTTTCACAAATAATAATGGTATATATTGATGTGAAATAATGTGATGCTCTGATAGGTTAAAAATTGGGGATGATTAAAAAAACTAATTAAAAATATTTTACCTCATATACCTTTTGTTGCAAAGCATTTAAAATCTGCTCTTAGCAATTTTGAAATATACAGTGTGTTATTGACTGTTCCACGCTATAGATCACTAAAGATTAGTCCTTGTGTCTAGCTGAAACTTTATATCCTTTGATCAGTAGCTCCCCTTTCCTCAACCTCCCTCCTCCCCAAGCCTTTGGTAAGAACCTTTCTACTGTCTGCTTCTGTAAATTCAACTTTTCCAGATTACACATATGTGTCAGAGCATCTGGTACCTAAATTTCTGTGCCTGACTTACGTCATTTAACATAACTTTCTAGGTTTATCCATGATATTCCAATTAACAAGTCATCTTCTCTGTGGTGGAGTAGCATTCCTCTTTGCTTCTGCACCACTCTTTGTCCATTCATCTACTGATGAGTAAATACACGACCTCAGTTAATCCTGTATCTTTGCTATTATGAATAGAGCCACAATAAACATGGCAGTACATTTATGTCTCTGGAAGCCAGTTTCATTTCTTTCGACTAGATACCACGAGTCCGATTGCTGGATCATATAAAAATTTTATTTTTAATTGCCTGTGTAACTTGAATACTGTTTTCCATAATGATTATTCTAATTTACATTCCCACCAACTGTGTACAAGACTCCTTTTTCTTTTTTTTTTTTTT
>NW_022900922.1:19907054-19954285 GCF_012274545.1 Fukomys damarensis
TTTTTTTTTTTTTTGGTACCAGGGATTGAACTCAGGTCCTTGCGCTTACAAGGCAGGCCACCGAACCGCTGAGCTAAATCCCCAGCCCAAGATTCCTTTTTCTACAGATCCCTACCCACACTTACCTTTTGCCTTTTTGGTAGTAGCTGCTCTAACAGATATGTGGTGGTATCTCATTTTGCTTTTAATTTGCATTTCTTTGCTGATTAATGCTGCTGCTCGTTTCTTCACATAACTTAGCCATTTGAAGGTCTTCTTTTGGGAAGTGGCTATTTGGGTAATTTGCCCATTTTTTATTGGGTTATTTGTTTTGTTGTTATATTTCTGTTCTGTTTTGCTACTGTGTTGTTTGAGTTCCTTACACATCTAGGATATTGTTTCTATCTATAGTATGGTTTTCAAATGTTTTCTTCCAATTTGTGGATTGTCTTCTTCTATTAACTCTTTCCTTTAGTATGCAGGTGTTTCTTTGGTTTGGTACACCCTTATTTTGTTTTTGCTCTTACTACTTGTAGTTTTGAGGTTGCATACTAGGAATCTGCTCAGACCAACATCATTAAGCATTTTCTGTAGATTTTCTTTAAGATTTTTATAGTTCTGGCCTAATTTGGGGGGGGGATACCAGGGATCGAACTCAGGTCCTTGGGCTTGTGACTCAGGTGGTGGAACCACTAAGCTAAATCAAGACATACTGTACATATCATGGACACATCATAAAAGAGAAAGAAGGTGCTATAACTTCAGTAATGACCAAGAGAACATCACCACTCAGAACATGGCTAATAGTCCATCCTCCAGAGAGTCAAAAAATCCAAAATTTGTGTAGCAATCAAAAATAGATTGTATACTATGACTTTGACCATAGGAATAAGAAGAATAATGCCAAATGCTTCTGTGTGATAACTCTATTTCTATGAAATGTAATGACCGCAATATTCCTGTGCATATGTGGGGTGAGCCTTAACTTTCTCTAGTCTATAAATAAATACCTCCCACCTGCAGACTCTCACAAAACACAGAATCAAGTATCTTAAAATGACACAAACAAGAAAACCATTATAAAATTATGGAAGAATAAACACCTCAGAGCAATGTTTTCTGTATCAGAATATACATACTATATACAATATAATATAATAAATATGATATAATATATAGTGCAAGTGTAGCATTCCTTACTGTTTCTTTCTTGCAGTGACTTTATGATAGGTATAATTTATGACATACAGTTATAGCTAAATATGGGAAAGGAGAATTTGACAAATTCGTGGTGGAGTCCTATCTCTGATTAAGTATTGTGAGAATAATTCACAAAACAACAAGTGTAAAACTATGAAGATATTTTGAGCATAAGTGCAGAAGTGTGTGTGTTTCAGTAACGGGGGGTTGTTGGTAACATTAAAATCTATATTCTTATAAACAAGAGTTCTTTTATAAAGCACTTTTATTCAAGAAGAAAATTTAAGAATTTTAAATGAGTGTTGCATACCAACTTTGTAAATTAAAAAGATATTCTCCAAGACAATTGCAAGGAAATTTCTAAGGAAAAAGAATTTCCAGGGAATAGGTTATACTTTAGTGGTAGAACCAAAGGAATTGAGCAGTTGGCAGAAAATGCAAGTGTTTTGTTACTTCGAGCATATACCTGGCATCTGAGGTCCACTTCCTTAATTAACAACAGGAATGTGTTCCAGAATAGGGTTCTAGCAGCCAGAGTTATCTGAGGAGATGGGCTTCTCAGTATGAGCAAGAGGGAATGAAAACACAAAATATAAGGAAAAGATGTCCCCAAGAAATAAGCACAGTGCTCAAAGGTAGCATTGATGCAAACAAGTGGGCAAACATGTAGAAGGCAGGCATAAGACAGCAGGACACACAGCGAAGAGATAAGAGTATATCTGTCAGATTCAAACATGCTTGCAGATCTTTCCTATCTGAGTAGGGAGAAAGTTTGTGAAAGTACTGATCTGATTCATCAAACATGATGAACACATCCTCTGATGTTATGAAAATTTTATATATGAGGGAAAAATGAATAAAGTAAACAAAAGCCATATATGCAGGTAAACCCACATACACATTGGCACCCATATGTAAAAGCAACAGCCAAAGAGAGCAGATCTCTACACCCTTTCCAAACAGCATCTGTGGTATGTTGTTTCTTTATGCTTTAATCTTTGTCTTCAGTGTCTAACACGTTTTATGTATTAAAATGAATGTATGTTTAGTGACTAAACAGGAAGAATTTTTGTCTACTGTACTAAAATGCACTATTTGCCAGGAATACATATTTGAACTTAACACTTCAATGGCAAAATAATAAAATTGATAAAAATATTTTACCAGAAAGTCATCATCACCTTTTTAAATATGCTTTTACAAAACAAAAACAAATTCTCTGCAAATTGCCCCGTGGAAAGGGGGAGTGTTGGCACGAGATATGAGGAAGCCTTTTGGGAAGTCAGAAGTGTACTTCTGGACCTGACAGGGTGTTACCTAGGTATTCACATAGTATAATTCATGAAGTTAAACTCTCAAGACCCATGCACTTGAATACATGTAAGTTACACCTCCAACAATAACACCATGTATGCCAAATAAATTTATGTTTAGACCATATCTGGAAAATAATCTGCTTCTATCAAAAGAATTTACTGTAGAAATAATTTGGTTTAGCTAAAAGAGCACTGCAGACGTAGAATACCAAACAACTGTGCATTGGAAAATGGAAACAAGCAAAGAAAAGGCATTTGCTATTCAAGGCTTAATTGCAAGAAAATAATGAGCACAACAACATCACATAACAGTCCATTTGCAAAAGAGCAATCAGTACGTTTTCTTGAATCTTCACTAATGTAATACAAGCTCAGATCACTCCATTCTTACTAACACGCCTCTGAGATTTACTCCAATTTCTTTTCCTGCTTTGTCAGAGAAAAATTTCAGACACTGGCTGTGGTTGAATATGGGAGAACCAAGCATGGCTGTTAGAGAGAATGGCCAGCTCATCTATTTAGCAGACTCAGGATAGAATCCTGGTCTCTTCTTTCTTTTTTGTTTCTTTTCCTCTGTTTCTTTTGTCCTTTCTTACTTTCTTTCTATTTTTGTGCTTTTTGTTATTTTGCTTCTCAATGCATTTGAGAGTCTGAGATTAACCTAGAGCCCAGATTTTGAGGGATAAAGATCTCCAAATCTGTGGAGAGAACACAGATCTCGGTCCCTAAGACAGAACAGTCCTGGGGCCAGCACACTCTTTGGTGTCTTTCTCTGCCACATATCGTTATAAGGGATGATTTGTTTAACATCCAAATCAGTACATAACACCAGCAGCAAAAAAGTTATTGGATCTTAGTTCTCTTATAAGGCATTATGAAAAAAATACAAATAAATATTAATTATTTTTATAATGAATGCAATCTTCTTAAACTAGTAGCCAGAGGAGAGCTATGATTGTTATATGTCTGAAAATCCCAAATGGCAAAATATAATTAAAATTAGAGCTGTTGAACAAATAAACCTGTTAAATACGTAATATTACCAGGCAAAATAGCTATGTGTTTATCACTTTGCCACTGTAATTATGTTTACCACCATTCTTCATGCATACATTAATATTTCACTAACATTACAAAGGCTAAAAGATAAATTGCAGAGCACTGAACATAGTTTCAACCATAAAGTGCAGGGAAAATGCATGTTATTAAAAACCAAAAAAAAAAGGAACTTGGATTTAATGCTACTAATTTCTTTATTAAGAAGTAAAAGATTCATGTAACTATGTATATAACAATTACCTGTCTTCGCAAGTGTACTTACTGGGAAAAATCATGATACTATCTGTCACAGAACTCTTGGTGTATAAGGAGCAGAAATTAGTCCATTTAACCTAAAAATGGAAATGAGAGTAAATGAACTAAGGTTGTTATTCCTATGTAAAGACAAATATTTTTAAGTAATTTTGACTAATTTACAAAGACTAGGAAAAAAACTATAATTGGATAGATGTGGGTTAGAGTGGGTGTGTTAGTTATTAAGTGGCAAGAGAGGTCAGGAAATTAATTCCCTTGGAGTGAAACTCTGTATCTGAAAATAAGCAAGATGAGACTTTGAAATGATTTTTGAAGTCTCAACAAAATCAATGCCAAAGATTACATGTGAAAAGAAAAAAATAAAAGAGTACCTGTAATAAGTAGCAAATGCAGAAAGAGATAAAGGAGAAGGGGAATAAAAAAGAGAAAGAAAAACTAGTATCTGAATGTGGACATCATGACTCTGTATTGCTGAGTTAATAAAATATTGTGGCTACCACCAATAAATTACAGACCCAGTGAATGGGAAAATGAATAACAATCCCAAGCCTTCAAAAACAACAACATCATTAATTGAACCCTTTCCATGAAAAAACTTTCTATTGTTGATTGATTTACTTTTATTCAGACATAATTTCCAGAAATTAGTTTTTATAATTAAAATATCTAACAGATAAAACATAGTTGACTCAACATCTCCACAAAAGTAATGTAATCGTTCATTCTTCATAAGGACTAATGCCCATTTGAGGAAGGATGCATTTAAACCCAATGGTATATTTTACTTGGGCGTTATATAAGAGAATTAAATAGTTTGCAAAGTGAAAATTACAGAGCCTTTCTTTATGACTGAGTCATGACAGACATTTCCAATAAATCACTTTAAAATAAATAACATGAATGAGATTTAAATCAGTTACCATCCCCATTTGCCCTGACAAGTCCAGCTGAATGGAACTTGTTTTTATCTTTAAATCTATTCCCCTACATCTGGATTTTAATCAAATCACTCATTCAAGCCAGACCGCTGAATACCTCCCTATTTTTATCAACTCAAATGACTCTTATCTTACAATGGATTAAAATTTGAAGCCTCTTGAAGGATATCATTGAACCAGGCCGTTTGTATATACAGGGTGAACAGGGTGCCATTCTGACAGATGCCAGCACGGAAAGCGTCACCCAGCTCTTGGTTCTCATGCCCCACAGAGGTACACACATCCAAGACAGATCTTGGCTCTTTCCTTAAACAACAGGTACTGTTTGCATTAGTCTCAGACAAAGGCTACGCTTTTTAATTCATCCTGAAAGAGCTCTGACACCATTCCAGCCTCCCTCCCTGCCTTGTCTTCAGCATTACATTTTGCATCTACTGTGATATCAAGCAGAGTAAAACTCACAAATACTTAACGCAAATTCACCCCTAAGCTTTCCCGTGCAGTGTCCATTTAATGGACACGGAATTCCTTTGTCCTTCAACTTGCTGTTTGTCGCACTCTTTCCTCCAACCCTCACTTGAAATATCATCTTATCTCCCTAGAGAAGGTCTTCTCTGATTCTGAAAGCTCACCTGGAAGCCCTTGCCAAGGTTTTTCTAGAGTAATCACAGAGATCATAAGAGATTGCACAGTACAGACTCGTGTTATCATTCTTCAAATCCCCGGGACTTGACAGCTCCCTGAAACAGAGCTTAAAGTCAGAGATAGGACCGAACTGAATAAATGAATGACTCAACACAAGCAACCAGAGAAGAGGAGGAAGGAAAGACAAAATGAACAGCAACGACAGTCCTGGAACTCCTTAATGCTTCCCTAGGTCAACAACCACTCTTTGCTGACACTGCTCTGCCTGTGCCAAGCTCCCATTCCACCCGCACCGTCAACACGCTGCAGAGGCATCTTGTTGAGACTGAACTCAGGAATACGGCGACCGAGGACATTTTTAAAACTTTCCTAACTGCAAACAGGTGATTCGCTACAAAGCGAGAAATTAGGCCTGACAGCATCTGCTCACAGTTTCCCTCTTCCCTGTAGCAGCGTGCTCTGAGATTCAGACCAGGTGTCTGCCAGGACAGAGGACACCGGGCAGTATTTCCCCAGAGTGATTCTTCAGAGGCACCACCTTTCCTTTCATAAGTGTACAGAAAGGACTTCTCCTAGTATGAGTGCGACAACCGAGCTAAACTGTCTGGGGCACCGATTGCCAGGAAAAAGGCAAGAGGGATGAGCAGCCTTGGGCATGACGACCAGGCCTCCGGCAGGCAGGAAGTGCAAAGGGGGTGGCAGGGAGCCAGACTGCCGAGCATATGGACTCCCTTCCTGTGCAACGTACATGGCACACACATTGGCAATCAGCATGGTGTCATATTATCAGCACAGAATAAACCCAGGCTTGGGACAGAACTCCAGCCGGAATCCTTGATCACATCCTCAAACTCAGGTCGTCATTGAGAAACCACAATTTAAAGCCTTTTCTGGGCTAGGCAGTGTCTGAAGAGCCATATCCACAGAGGCACTGATGGATAGGCCTGTGCAGTCACCTGTGCAGAGAACCTTGAGTGTGTGCGGTTATTCTTTGAGGATGAGACCCAAACTCCTAGTTCCGAAATCCAAGTGAATCAGTGGATGTGTGCTACTCACTGCAGCAAATGCCTAGAAACAGAAACCCTCTTCTCTTAGAAGAATGATTTCTTGCCTCTTTGACAAAACCCTTATTGTTCCTCACCATTTTGAGAGAAAACCTCAGGTACAATACGGGGTTACCTAACTGAAGCAGCTGCCCGCTTCCAACAGCACCGTAGAATACCCACAAAGTCCCCCAACAGAGCTTGGATGTGTTAAATCCGCTTGGCCGGAAACAGAATCCACATTCATCCCTTCCACATCACAAGAAGCTTTCGCTGTAGGGCTTTTTCTTACAGGCCCTCCATGTGCTAGCTAAATGGATGTGTGCCTTTGGCCAGCCTGTTTTATCTATCCAGACCTCAAAAATCTCATCCTCCACTCTATTCAAGACATTCTATAGCTCTACAGCATTTGGACTACAGTACAGAAAGTAAGTTGGAGGCTATTACTGAAAAATTATCCTTATTCAGAAAGGAAGAACCTAAACCATCACTGTTTGCTAATGATATGATAATCTACATAGAAGACCTAAAAAACTGCCAAAAGACTTCTAGACTTAATGGAGAGATTCAGTACGGTAGCTGGATACAAAGTCAATACTCAAAAATCAATAATAGCCTGCTTG
Source organism: Fukomys damarensis (assembly GCF_012274545.1). Taxonomy (NCBI): domain Eukaryota; kingdom Metazoa; phylum Chordata; class Mammalia; order Rodentia; family Bathyergidae; genus Fukomys; species Fukomys damarensis. Next base: position 19,914,113 of record NW_022900922.1, read on the forward strand.
TACACAGGTAACAGACTCACTGAGAGAGAAATTAGGGAAACAATTCCTTTCGTAATAACATCCAAAAAATGAAATATCTAGGAATCAATCTAATGAAGGAGACAAAAGACCACTACACTGAAAATTATACCACTCTGAAAAAAAGAAATAGAAGAGAATATAAGAAGATGGAAAGACATTCCTTGGTCCTTGGGTAGGAAGAATCAACATAGTGAAGATGGTCATACTTCCAATACTGCTATACAGATTCAATGCAATCCCAATTGAAATCCCAACAACATATTTCACAGAACTGAAGAAAACAACCGCAAAATTCATTTGGAACCAGAAGAGACCTAGAATAGCAAAAAACATTCTAGGAAACAGAGACATAGCAGGGTGTATCACAATTCCCAAATTGAAACTATACTACGAAATAGCATGGCAAAGAAACAGATGCGAGGATCAATGGAATAGATTAGAAGATGCAGAAACAACACCAGACATACACAGCTACCTCATTCTTGACAAAGGAGCCAACCATCCTCACTTGCAGAAAGATAGTCTCCTTGACAAATGGTGTTGGAAAAACTGGATTTCAACCTGCAAAAGATTAAAACTAGATCCCCATCTTTTACCATGCACTAAACTAAAATCCAAGTGGATTAAAGGTCTAAATAACAAAACAGAAACACTAAACTTACTGGAAAGTAAATTAGGTGGAACTCTCAAAGACAATGGCACAGGACAAGACTTTATGAACAAATCCTCAGCAGCATGAGAACTTGCACAAAGAATCAACAACTGCAATCTCATTGTATTAAAAAGTTTTTGCAGTGCGAGAGAAACCACCAACAGAGCTAACAGACTACCTACAATATGGGAAAAAAAATTTTACAAGCTACTCCTCAGACAAAGGACTATCATCTAGAGCATATAAAATACTCAGAAAAATCAGTACACCCCCCAAATACAAAGACCTGATTCAAAAACGGGCATCTAAAATAGATATTTCTCAGACAAACAAGTAAAAGCAGCAAATAAATATATGAAAAAATGTTCAACATCGCTGGTCATTAAAGAGATGCAGATGAAAACAACACTGAGATTCTCCCAGAAAGAATGGCTTCAATCAAGAAATCAACCAATAACACATGTTGGCAGGGCTGTGGGGAGAAAGGAACCCTTCTCCATGGTTGGTAGGAGTGCTGACTGGTACAACCAGTCCATCAATATGGAGATATCTCAAAGAACTAGGATCAGAAGTCCCATTTGACCCAGCTATCCCTCTGCTGGGTTCTTCCCAAAGAAATTAAAAGAATCATACCACAGTGATATACATACACCCATGTTTATAGCGAAACAGTTTGTAACAGTTAAAACTGGGTAACAAACCAAGTGCCCAACAGCTGGAGACTGAATAAAAAAAAGATGTGGTTTTTCTATAAAATGGAGTACTACTCAGCCATAAAGAATGAGAAACTAGAAACACTTATAGCTAAATGGATGCACATTGAGGCCATACTTTTAAGTGAAATAAATAGGACACGCTTGAGTAAATACTGAATAGTTTCTCTTGTGAAAAACTAAAAGTGTAAAGGTTCAAATGCTATAATTGATAGTGTGAAATAGGAAGAAAATGGCTAAAGGGGAAGTGGGACAGGGGAAAGGAAATAAGGGAAAAGAAAAAAATTTGAAAAAAGGAAAAAACATGGAAACAAAGTCTTTGTAAACAGGGAAGGGTGAAGGGGTGAAGGGAGGGCAGGGGTATGGGGAAAAAGAAGAACCAGCATATCATGTAAAGGTACAAGATCCCAATGATAAATGTAACTATATTGTTTGCTTTAAATGTACCAATAAACTTAATGGGGAAAAATTTTATCATTATTCAGAGACAGGGAGCATGCACAACTGAGAGAATCAGACTCTCTCCTGGGGCCAAAGCAGACACGGCAAGGCCCCATATGAGAGGAAATATTAATAAAATAAAATAAATCAGAATTATTCTGCTGTTGCTATGTTTAGGCCTATAAACATTTTATTACTTGACCATAAACCTACCTTGAAATGTGCTCACCATCAATTCCAGCCCAGGATAGTGTCTTAATGGGCTGCTATGTTCAATATTAACATTACTTTAGTATCTTTAGGGACACAGAAACATCGTCCTTCAGAATATGAGGTAGAAATAGTTGAATCACTTTACCCCTTAATCTGGTATTTCCTAATTGAAATTAATTAAATTACATTCATGTTGTTTCATCTCTCCACATAGCTACAATACCAAAAAAAAAAAGAAAACGTAAAAATGATCCCCCACTGAGTTCCTTGTTTCTAAGGGGCTAGTGTGAAATATTGCAAGTGTACATACCCAGACACAGTGCTGGTAGCTATTTGGAGGCACTATGCTAGATAAATCTTGCAAATAAACACATAAATAATATATTAGTGCCCTGGGTCCCTTCTTTCATCAGATTTATACATCACAAAAGTGCTATGGAGGACTAAGAGTAACTCTAATATATGTAAATACCTAAATTGGATAATTCAGGCACAAAAATATATTGTAGCTTGGTGCTTATTATTTTAAATTTATGTTTTATGCATTTCCACTGAGTTAATGTATTTCTTGGTTTCTACATTCTCATATCTCCTACAGTATTGTGCCCTTAAAGTATGGCACAAAATATCATGCAAGCATTAATCCACAAAGTTAAGAGTGTGTTTGTTTGTACCAGACACCCCAAAGCAGAGCTCCATGTCATAATGAGCTGTTTACCAACAGCATGATAGAGCATTTTTAAATTGGCTTTGACAAGCTTTTCGGAGACTGACTTCTCCCAGTTGCAGGCTGCCTATAGCCATGCACATCATGGATGGTGCTGTGATCTCTGGGTGAAAACCCTGAAACTTCCTCTTATTGAATATCAATGACCTGAGCTGCACAACACCCTCCCTAAACTTGCTGAGAAGAGTTACTGTTGATTTCTCTGGTGGGTGCACTCTATAGTCTCCCTTAGTAGGAAGGGATAAGAAATGAAGCATCTTGGTTTAGTGCTGCAAAGGATGATTTTCCAGCCCCTTTCACGCATTCTCTTTGGGAAGGGAGAACTGGAAATCATTTCTTGCTGTATTTATAACTTGCTCTGCGTTTTTCAGGGGTTTTTATTCATTGCAGCTTTAGAATTAAAATGTGTGAGGTCACTCCTCATTTTCCTAAGGCAAATATAACCACTGCCATCTTGGCCGTGGAACCAATTTTTCCTGCATGAGCCAGGGGTCAGGTTCACAATCATGTGGCAAGTGTTTGGCTAATGAGAAACATGGAAAATTTCTCATCACTAGATTTGGACAGTATGCAGTTGTCCCAAACCTATTGGTTCTAATTTACCTGCTTCTCTCTATCTGCCTCTTTCTCTCTGGGGAGGGATGATTGTTTTAGTTATCTCACCCCATCTGGAAATTATACATGCATTAGTGTATATCCCATTCCTGCCTCAAAAGAGTCCAAGTTGAGACTGGCAGTGCATGTATTTGGAAGTGGTAGTTCTGAGAAGGAACCTTAGGTTCTATACACCGGTCTACAATTACATTTGAAAGAAAAGTCGGTGAATAACTGATTCATTAATTTTCATTTCGCTTCGGATTCTACATCCCATGATCATTTCATTTCCTCTTCTTTTCCTTTATTCTCGGTTTCCCCTCCACACACACCTATCCCAAGAATCTGTAAGGGACTTAGGCACAGTCAGTGGAGAAGAGAAAGAGGCTGTTTTATCCAGAAATGTAATTTACATTTATTTTATGGAGGCTACTCCCCAAACCCCTTCTGCAGCAGACAATTTCCTCCTCCTTGCAAGAACAAATGCGGTCTTCACTTCTACGTGAAAGGAAGAGTCGAACAGAGAAGAAGTGCTGAAACAAACAAACAAAAAATGCTGGAAGAATGGAAGGGCGAATGTGCTGATAATGAAAGGCATAAGGAATTGCAAAGGCAAACAGCGGGACAGCAGCGATGGCGGATTTGTTCTCATGGCTGCTAAGTATGTAATCGAATCAAAACCATATGCAGGATGTAGTCTTTGCGTCAGGCTCACACGTGCAATTCATCACACAGGTAGGACAGTGACACATAAGCGAATGAAAATAAAGTTGTAAATAGGGAAGGGTGAAAGGGGGTGAAGGGAGAGCAGGGGTCCTGGGGGAAAAACAAGAACCAAACCCTGTCATGTAAAGGTACGAGATCCCCATGTTAAATGTAACTGCATTGCATGCTTTAAATGTGCCAATAAACTTAAAGGAAAAAAATAAAGCCACGGGATAGGGGAAGGAGGAAATAGGAAATGTCCAACAAATCATATCTGGATGGGATGGGCCACCAGAGGCAGAGGTTAGCAGGAGCACATTTGAGCTATTTGACTTGTCCCCTGTACCATTCTGATAAGCTTTAATATTTCTATCAAAGAGCTAGACCACTGTGTTGTTTCTCCCACTGTCCACACACTTTACTTCGTGCATTTCTTCTCGTCTGTTGAGCATACATTCTGTGCTGATTAATTATGTTTGCGTAGAAGGCTGTGAAAGCCGGTCAGAATTCCATCTAGGTTTCTTGTCATGAGCTCGTCAACACCTAGCAGGTTTGTTCTTCACCCTCCAGGGTAAGCCAGGCAATCTTTGATGCAGGGAGACAGGCTCCATGTTAATAACAAAGACCAAACGTAAACCCAGTGGTGTCGCCATGGTGTCGCCATGGTGTGGCTTGCAGGTAGCAGGGCAGGGAAAAAGAGAATGCCAATTAGGTGGCATCCCGTGTGCTGCCTGCACCCGTGCCGGGTGTGGTTTGTGATTCCCAGGGCTTTTAGATGGTGGATAATTGACACCCTTATAAGGTGGAGCACTGTAATTGTCTCCATCACAGAGGAGGAAATTGTCTTGCATTCTGGAAAGGTTCATTTACACTGTGTGTGTCTTTGCTATGTATCCAGGTTCACCCCAGGGGTGCTGTGAGGGCTGTTTGCTAATTATTCAAAAGAGCTCTTATCCTCTGATGAGATTCTTCGGAATACAAGCGTCTGTGATACATCCATGATATCTTCTCCATTTTTTCTATAACACTTGGCAAAGAGCCAGGCCCCCTTGGTCATTAAATCACCCTCTCTGAGCTGGTTGGGGAAGGAAAGAGAAAGATGCAGGAAAGAGGGTACTCTACTCAGCCATGATTAGGAGGCCATACCCACCCTGGGGGAGAATTTAACTTCATGGGCCCTCCCATTAAAATGACAAAGAAACATGAAAATGTTAGCTGAGGAGGGCCTTAATTCCACTAAGTACTAAACCAAGACTAATAAACATCTAGGAGAAAAGCAATGTAAAATTGAACTAGAGACATTGGATTTGCAATATCAGACAGAAAGGAGGCAAAGGAGTCAAATCCAGAGGCCTAGGATCCTTGGACTTAAGGAGAGGAGAGTTTCAGAGAAGAGATTTGAGTAAAGATGCAGTGACAAATGATGGTGGACCTAAGGGGCGTCTCGTCCACCTCATCCTCCAACTGTGTCATGTGGGGCCGGCTGGCAGCAGGTTAGCACTGGGTATGTTCTACACCCAGTGTGCCTCCTCAAATGGCCGTGTTGTGTTTTGTCTCTCACTCCCTCTCCTTGGTAAATGAGAGGGAATAGGTGTTTATGCCCCTGGGAAAGAGCAAATAAAACAATACCTGCTGAGCAGTGAGAAGAGGAGAATATCAGCACGTGGCAGCCGATCGATAAATCCATGGTGGCCACAGCTACTGTTACTCCAGCCATGGAACAAAGTAGGTGCTCAGCGAAAAATTAATGACTTTATTCAGCTCTGGCCTGACAAGAATGGAAGACAAGGAAGAAGAGAGAGGAGTTTCCAAGCGTGACAGTCCCCTGAAGACTGGATCCTGAATCTTGTCTCTAGACTTGACACCCATGCAATCAAAATGCCCCAGGTGGGAACAGTGAGTTAACAGATAATCTGGTGACCAATTTCTCACCCTTCTGTCCATCTCTGGAGTTCTAGGCTTCTCTGTGTTCTGTGGGTTAGCTCTCCACTCTAGGGTAATAGCATCAGAGAGGAAGAATAGGAATCTGATTTGAATTTTACTCCGAGGCCGAGTCCTGTGATTAAAAACAAAAACAAATTTAAAAAGCAAACAGCTGCCATAACACTAGACTTTATTTTTGTAGGATGATTATCTTTTTCATTTGCTCCCAGCGGTTTCCTTTAAAATGTGCCTTCTTCTTCGAGCTTCAGTGCTTTTTCTGCCACCACTTTGGGTTTCCCGTCTTTTCACACAGCTGTGCTCCCCGAGTGCCTTGCAATGCCTTTATGAGCAGATTCCAGGGCGGCCTGGAGTATCCTGCTGAATTTGACACAGTTACCTTCATAAAGTACCTTGATGGGGTCCTCAATTCTGATTTTGGCCTGTATTTCTGGCCAACACTTCTAGACCCTTCGTTTCTACCACGGACATTACCAGCACCTGATATCTGTCTGTTTCTGCCCATGGCACCTTGCAGAGGAACCCTGCCCCTCCCGCCTGCCCCTTCCTGCCTGCCTCCCCCGCATGGTGGTCTGGTCCTCTCTTCAGTCCGTGTCTCCCAATGCATCTCACTCCACCTGTGACCCACGCCCACCGTTCCTTGGGTGCTGCTCCTGGCCATCCTTCAGGTCTCAGGTAGGATGTCATTACTCCAGGGACTCTCTTGATCTTTAAACAAAAAGTCCCCTCAATAAGCTTCCTCCATTGTAACACATTAAAGCCCATTTTATTTGAATTTGTCATGCAGGCCCCTCTATCTGGCCTGGGTCTCCACGTGTGGTGTTGTGTGGTTTGGGGGAAACAAAACTAGAAATCCCATCTGGCCTCTGTCATCCTTGGGATGGGATTTTCTCTGCCCAGAGAGACTGTTTGGGCCTTGAGAAGCTCTATATCATGACTCAGAGGCTTTAACGAAGAAGAGACTGTCTGTGTTATTTACCACTGAAGTCTCAGCTCCTACACAGGACCTCAAAGCTCTCAAGCAGTAATGGCAGAATATATTAGTATCTTCCAGAACTGCTCTGTTCTATGTGCTAGGGCCCAACCCGCATAGGCTGCTGAACACTTGAAAGGTGACTTGAGAGGTCTCACGTATAAATGAAGTGCGCATCAACTTTTAAGAATTTGCAAGAAACAAAATGCAGAATATCTCATTAATGATTTTATAGTGATTACAAAGTGAAATAATACTTTGCGAATATTGCTTTACATGAAATATCTAATGAGGACGATTGTCATTCATACTTGGGTGTGTGCTTAATAGGTACTTGGCATTGGAGGCCGCCCCCTGGGTACCTATTGGACATTATTCTAGACTCTTCTGAGACGGCTCTGCACCCAAGCATTCGCTGACCCCCAGCTAATGTCCCACTGATACTTTAAACTCCACGAAATTGAATTCAGCCTATTTCCCAGTGACTCAAACACTATACCGCACATCGCCTCAGGCATTAATGTTCACAGTTCTCCCAGTCTCCTGAGGCAGAACGTTAAGATAGTCTCCCTTCACTAATTATCTGTCTTTTTTATTCTACCTACCTGTCCGAGTGCTGTGAACACGACCACCCGACTTTCCAGTGTCAATCCCATCAGCCCCATATGGGATACCCCTCCTGGTAAGGAATACAGATCTCTTTTCACCCTGCTCAGGTCACTGTTCACCTCTCCAGGGTTTCCTCTGTGTATGGCCTTACTAATCCTCTATCGAACGTGAATAACAGTAGCTACATTTATTAATACGTTCCAAAGTCATATCCTTATAATACCTTATCTTTCTCAATTTACAGATGAAGAAACTGAAGCAAGAACGTAATATAAGTTGCCCAGCATGACCCCCAAATAAATGATGGAGCTGGTATTTACATCTGCCCCATCTGACTCTAGAGTCTGGCCCCTTAATGAATGTGCTCCATTTCCCTTCTACAGTGAGGAAGTCATTTCTGTTCTCTAAACACATCAAGCTGTCTCACACCTTTGGGTTTCTACAAATGTTTTTTGTTTTGTTTTGTTTTTTTCCTTTGCGTAAAAACTTCCACTGTCAGTCCAACACCTTATCCACCAGGTCAATTGTTTGACCTTTACAACAAATCCCAAATGTACCTGTAAGTGAATTTACCAGACCACGCCAGTTTTGCAGTTTTTATGCATATTTACCTAACATTTAAAACAATGCAGATGTTATATGTCTTCCTCATTGGAAAAGTGTCTTGCCTTTGTTTGCGTGCTTGACACATAGTCCGTCTCCAGGCTTTTGCACAGGGGTGGAGGACCTGGACAGGTAGAGATATCCCAAGGACAGCCCTGTGCCAGGAGGTCTTGCATTTGCTGATGGAGTGGATATGATCTGGACTCTGGAGAATTCTCATTCTAATTTGAGAAACATTGGACTAGACAAGAATGAAATACCAAGACCTGTCATGTAAAGGTACAAGATCCCAGTGATGAATGTAACTGTACCATATACCTAAAATGTACCAATAAACTCAATGAGGAAAAAAATAAAAATAAAAATAAAAGAATGAAGTTCATCCCATTTATGCTAGTTTATCAGTCATGGGTCTATTTCAACAAAAAGTCATAGAATTTCAGGCTAGCATAGGTGCAGAGACAATAGTAAAAGCAATATGATAAAGATTAAATAATCCTTAGCGATCCTGCAAGTTAGTACTGGAGCCTGTACTTGAGCCTGAGTTCCCTGACTTCAAATCCACTGCTCTGGCTCCTTCCTGTGGAAACACAAATGCCAAGATGATAATGATACACACACACACACACACACACACACACACACACACAGCTTGACTGCTAATGAACTGATTCAATAAATGGATGTGTTTGTCTCATCAAAAAGCCTGGATTTGTTTGTGAGAATAATCAAGACCAATAGCAATTCAGTGACTCACACTGTTTTTCTTACAAGCGCAACAAACAAATGTAAAACTTAACATCTTTCTAGACTGGAAAATTCTATCCTGTTAATAGTTTTCAAAGTAATCAGTGCAAAGGCATCAAATTTATTTAGTTTTACCAACTTTCCCAATTTCCCCTACTCCCATAAACTACCAACATAATGGCAAACGTTTTTGTAATAGTTCTGTATCATGACTTTGGCAAACGTTTTAAACATTTTACCACCACGGAATCCATACTATGACCCTATAGCACAGATCACTATTAGCATCTCGCAGTTGAAGATTCTGAAGCACAAAGAGATTGAATAAGCCTTACAGGGTTACTGAATTTCTGAATGGTAGAAACTACAGTTGTATTTAAAGTAAAGCTGACACCACATTTTGCTTCTAAGAATGCAAGCCATACATGTATAATGTCATATGTCTTTTCTGTTTATAAGGATGAAGTCATTCAAAATAAAGATGTAAAAATGAAGGCAGATACTGTCTGGTCTCTATAAATCATTGAAAAGAAAGACAAAGTAAAGTTCTAGAGAGAGGAAATGAATTCACCTCTTCCGAACTTACTGTGTTTTTACAAGTATTTTTTCATATTGTTCCATACCACACAATATCATGCTTTCCTTAGCATATATGCTTAATAAACATGCGGGACTGACTCTGAATTTTTCTGCAAATATATAACTATAAAAACACATGCATGTGTATATCAATGTCTAGTCTAAATATTCCCAATAATGCAGAATGTTGGAATAACAACCCACCTGTCAAGACATAGCAAATAGACCACACTTTGGAGGGGATTACATATCATTACCAACGACATGGGAAGAATGGATGAGTGTCCCTTAACTACTGCCTGTCAGGGCCTACTCGTAGCTCAGCACCCAATGAAAATAGTACTCAGCCAGCTGCCTGTGGATTTAGCCAACATCGCATGTTAATGCAAGAGTCTGATTGCCCAGATGGTTATTTCCAGGCCTGTGATCAAAAATAGTGAGCATGGCTTGAAAGCACATCTTCTCTTCAACCAGGCTATGGGTTTGTTGTCTTCCTTTATCCCCGTGTCTGTGCAGAGCAAACATGTAGGTGGTGACTATTTTAATAACTACTACTGTCACACTGGGCTCCTAGATCTCCCACTTTCCTCCTTCCTGGCTGTCATTATTGTATACAGAGTGCCCATTCTTATCTGTGAGACCCTTTGAGCAAGTATTGTTCACTGTTTTTATATTGCCCATGTCACTAGGACAACAGCTTTGCACTCATAAGGCAAAATAGAGACGAAGTGAGTTGTAGCTGCCATAGGACAAAAAAAAAAAAGACCAAACAGACCCCAAGTGCTCTAGGGAGTACAACAGAAAAAGCTCTGGTTTGTTGTCTAGTCCTTCGCTTGCCCCAAGGTAATAAAGTACTGGTACACTGGGGGAAATCAGACCTCTAGGCAATGCTTTCAAACAATGAACTTGTGACAAAAATAGAACAACCCTCACAATAAAAGCAAAGTTCATTGACAATTCTGTGTGCCTTTGATCGAGGATTTTATCTGAGAAGCACAGAAGATGAGAATATCTCAAATGCCACCTTTGCCTAGGCATCCCTTGCTTTGGGGGAGCCAGTCCAGGCAGTACCTTGAGAAAGATATAATTTCATCATCTTGTAGAAGAGCCTCTCTTCTTACAAATTACATGAATCTGGATGTCTACCAGTCCTTCCTGGTTCCGTTTCAGTAAGAAACATGGGAATAAATTGTTCTGAGCTTTCTTTGTGTGTTCCACTTTTTTCCTCAGCCAGCTCTTTTCTAATATTTCTAATCCCATAGGCAGAGACATTTTGCAGTATAAAATTGTCCATTTTGGTCTGAGCACTTATTTCTACACCTGGAAGAACTTGACTCTGCCACTCAGACCTTAAAGAGCAGTTCCTCTCCCTGTAAGAAACAGCAGGAGCTACGGGGTGAAGACCATGACATTTTCCCTTCTTGGAAAATCCATATTATGTGAGGAAGGCTATGCTGGTTCCAAAGGCAAAGAGGCAGCCAATCATCCCCAAAGAATGATAGATAAGGATTAGGTTTAACACTGGAAAACATTTAGAAACTAAAAGAAAGGATGCATTGATGGCAGGAATAAAAGGGGCCATTCTTTGGCAAAACATAAAACGGCATCTGTAGCAACAACTCCGGTTCTGAGCTGCTTTGCGTGGCATCCTTTGTTGCCCTAGGATGGCAGCTTCTCTCAGGCCTTTGAGGACATAAAATGATGACAGATCAAGGTCCTATGCCAAGAAGCAAGAAAAAGATCACATTTTGATGTGCAACTACTTGATTCTCAGCCATCTAAAAATACAGAGAAGAGGCTGTCTATTGCATTTAATGAACTGCCTTGGTAGCACGGGGTGATTAATCTCCAGCTGGACCCAGCTCTACCGTGTAGTGTGGAGAGCACACCACCAGAGCTGTCTGGCTTTAAGGGAAAGATGAACCCAAGTGCACAATGCACGCCAAGCGTGTCAGAGTGGGCTGTCTTCCCTTTGCTTTGGCTCCTGTAGCTTTGCCGGCTGACATTCTGGCATCTCATGTTGGCTCGTTCTATGTGAGGTATTCATAATGACAAAGCCCACAAAATTCCCATTCAATTCACATATTTCAAGCGGCAACTCATTTTTGCAGTATGTTTAACACGATAATTTTAGGAATAAAATAGGGAAAATAAAATTTAAAAACCGTAATAGTGATCAGGACTTAAACCAAAGAATTAAATAACTGAGGTTGCCTACTACTTGTAGATCATTAACAAAGCTTTTCCTAGACACAACTGATTGCAAATAGTACTAGAAATAGAGAGGTTGAGGGCCAGTGATTTAGCTCAGTGGTTCCACCACCTGTCTTGCAAGCACAAGGTCCCAAGTTCAATCCCCAGTATGAAAAAAGAAAAAGAAATAGAAATAGAGACATTGAACATTTAAATGATGAAGGTCATTCTTGACTCTTTGACTGTTTAGTATAGAAAAATAATAAACAAACTACATACATATTTTATGACTTCATATTTATTCACCAATCTTTTCAAATATAATCTGACTAAAATTGTAGTGACATTTTCTCCTACTTATAAAATAGTTAATAGATACCAGGCATGAGATTAAAAAAATGTGACTTTGTTTTAGTACAAGTAGATTTTATGGCTTCCTCTTTTGATGTCTGAACCATGAAAAATTCCCAAAGACCTATGTTGTCTGTTTATATAACCTGTCTACAGTCTTAATGAGTTGCCAATATTTGATTCTTTTAAGAAGCCTATAGTAAAATATTAATTTATATGTTGGAAAATCCACTGAAACATGTTCTATGTTCTCAAAAAGGTTAATGCCAATGGTTTTACTAATTAAATATTAGTTGCAGGAATCTTTCTGTTGTCTAAGGCTGTAGCTCAGTTAGTCTATGGAAGGTTATAGGATGAGAGACATAGGATTTAATTCAAACCAAAATCTTTAAGGGAGACTCCGGCTTTGGTTGTTTTACCAATGGATAATTTAAAAGGAATATATGTGCTTAATATATTGGTACTTCACCAATGATGAGCTTACTTTTAAACTCATTTTGGGTTCTCTGCTACAGAGTGGAAGGTGGACAGACTTTCCAAGTAAGACGGGCCCTTGCTGGGACGGGGCTCACTTCTGTGAACTGATCTGAAGGCAGCAGCATTTGAGGAAACAGTGGCCACCAATGTTGTACTGTATCAGCACCCGTATGCTGGTGTCATGAGAGCTCAGTTTCATCTCACTTGCAACTGGATGGTGACATCCAATTTGAGGCTGGGCTATTTTTGAGGACTACTGAATTGCCATGGTCAGAGAGGACAATGTTGAGACGATGGTAGCTGGGGCAAGATCCAGAAGATGAGCCACAGATGCTATTCAGACTCAAACCTACCCCACTGAGAATGCAGGAATACCAGCAGGCGCTTGCAGTATGAACTGAGGTCCCACACACCATGCACTCCTGAGACTTATGGGACTCCTCACGTCTGCACCTGATGTTAAGGAAGCAGCATTGGCACCTCTGTGATGCATGAACTGTCCTTTCTGGTGAGTTTTTCACATTTTTTGAAGGAAAACCAAATAAACAAAAAGTGTCACCTACAGTTTTCTGACTGCTAAGGAAGAATCTGCTGGGCCTAGGATTTAGATCAGAGGTTCTGGCACCTGCCTTGCAAGCACAAGGACCTGAGTTTGATTCCCAGTAGCAAAAAAAGAAAAAAAAAAAAAAGAAAAAGAAAGAATCTGCTCTTTGCTTAGACAAAGAGAATCTATTTTCCTACTCAAGAAGGAAGAATGGAAGCTCTTTGGCTACCCAGTACAGATTAATTTTATTAATTATTCACTTGACATGGAGATGAACAAAGAAAAAAATCTTCTAGTTTGTTCAATATTCTTTCCTGCCTCCTTCCAGGAACTTTATATAAATGTTCGACACAGATGTTATTGTTAAACTCTTGAAGGATTTCAATAGATAGCCACTTCAGATGTAATTTTCCCAAAACTTCCTTTTGTGCATGAGTTGTAATAAAGTATAAGCACAAGATTCAAACATCCATTATGTTGGACAATCTGGACTCAGTGCTCAGGTTTACTTATGTCAAAACTAAAATATCAAAGGAACCACTGTGTTCCTGACTAAGAATGTCTCAGACCCAGGAACAAACCTCAGTAGGTGTCACCAATGGAAAAATGCATCTCAAATAGCTATCTTTGTTTGATCTATAGAATGGTTATTGAATAGTTCTGCTTAATATATCTCACTTTAAATAAAAACCTGTTTTTCATTTCATAAAAGTATAGTGAAATAGTAATACACTATTAAAGAAAAGGAAAAGAAATATATAGATAATTAGGTAAGTAAAATAGCCCATAGAAAAAGGGGAAAAAGTAAATAGAAACTCTAAACACCCAGCAGGGCCCATACTCTCAATGACGTGGTGTTCATGTTTATTAAATACTTTTGCTATAGCCTCTGCATATTTTATTTGTTAATATTCTTAGCAATCACGCGAAATGAGCCTTTTTATTTTAAGTTTTGGACATAAGAATGTGGGGCTCAGAGTATTAAAAGCCGATCTTACCAAACTTAATAGATGAAGAATTTGAGTCTCCCTCATTCCTAAATGCATGGTCTGTGCCTCTGCCATGCCGTGTTTCAACCAGCAGAACTGAGCAAGCAAATACCTTGTGCAATAATTTAGCAAAATGGTGCTGATTTGAGGTAGTTTCTTAAGGATTGACTCCTTTCTGACATCTGTTCAGAAACCCGTGGGCAAAAGCTAATCTGTTGCTTAGTACTTATAAATATTCACATTTAGGAGGCTCAGTATGTTAAAGGATTAAAACTGGGATCCAGATTTGCCTTCCTCTCTAACTCCCTTGTCCCTCAGGGAAAAATCTCAGATTGATTTCCGGTATATTAAATACCTGCCTGACCCGGAGAATTTGGCACTGAAGGGAATGTGTTTATCAAGGAGCCAAGTCCTCTAAGTCTTGGCGTTGGAGGGCAAGTGAAGGTCAGAGCAAGGCCCCCCAGGTTGGCTGCAGCAGGCAATTCCCCTGCAGTGACATGGAGCAACTAGAAAATCCAGCAGCTCAGGGACATGGAAACTGGTTTCCTAATTCTCTCAAACAATGGCACTAACCAAAGCCAAAGAGCCTCGTTGGAAGAAAGAACCAATTGTTTAGCTTTGTCAAGTCCTAACAGTTAATAGCACAAAGGGTACATTCAAGGTGAAATGGTACTTTCCCTTTCTGGCAATAAGGGACAACAGACCAGGTATTTATCAGAACCCCTTCCTCAGAAGTCTTTGCAAACAGTGCTGGTTTAAGAGCAAAATCAAAGTTTCCATTCATGACAGCAGCTCTTGGTGTGCTTTAGGGATTCTGATGGTATATTTGTACTGCATATTCCAACATGAAGAACACCTGTGCTGCCTCTTTTTCCCTCTGTTGATGACAGACACCAAGGGCTCTTCTTTTCATTCACAAAACAATGATTTCTTTTCAAATCTGAAATCTGAATATTTGTTCATCACAAGAGCTTCATTGGATTCAGGAGTTTTTTTCCATTCCTTCTCTAAATTCTGAGTTATATCTGAAAAGTGATAAAATTTAAGTTTCTGGTTCCTGCTCTTTATAGATTTAACTATTTCATCATAGCACCTCCTACTTTTCCAGGAGTGAAACCCAAAATGGATTCAAAATTGTAAGTTTATAAAAGAAAACCTAATGTTCTGTATCATGCCATAAACTACTTTCAGAAAACTAAAACATTTGAAACGTTCAAACTTGCTGACAACAAAGCACTCAGTAAACGCAGTGGAGAAAAATTAAATATTAAAACAAGCAATACAAAAGAATATAAATTTTTGAAGAGAACGTTTCTGTATTGGTCAGTTTGCCACCTAAGTAGTAAATTATTTGATTTTATGTCATCCAAAATCACACCATTGTCATTCTCTGGAGACCTTTTGGATATAGTTACAGTGCTGGCTAGAGTGGAAAGCAACTACATTTAAATGGAGAGTTTGTTAAAAAGATTTTAAAGTATTATATGTATACTTAACTGAGATGGTATATTATAAAATGTCGTCATTTCAAAATAAAGTTTAAAATAGGCAGAAATACGTATCTGCTTCACTTTGGCTGGTCTCATTAGTTCAGTCACTCTAGATAGAAGCCACCTTAACTATCAGCTTTCAAGGATAATGTCTTCCCAGGACATATGTTTGAATACAAGTATAACCCCAAAACTTGATCAGGAAAACTTAATTTCCAAATAAGATCTAATCGTCATGTCTCAATGAACCGTTGTGTTCATTATCGGTTTTGCTATGTCTCTGTGTGTGAAATAAACCCCACAGCTGCTTTTGTTCATTTTTATTATCTGATGTTTGATGTAGTTTGTCTGGCAGTGACTGATCTGGCTTCAATTGATTGCTATTGATTGACCAAAATGAATGCATCAAACTCGTGTTGATCTATAAATAGTATATAGTAGGGCATAATTTTCCTTAATCATGTAACATTGTAATTTAGTGATTGACTGGAAAGAGGGCTACACTACAAACTCTAACCTCCAGTTTTAAAGGAAAATTTTAGATGACGGAAGCTTCTGCTCAGTGTCTAAATATGTAGAATAAATGCTCTTACCTAGAAAAAAGACAGGAAATGTAAAAGTCTTATTGATTTAATGAGCTTTTATTTACCCTGCTTTTCCATGGTTTGTTCCGTACAAATGTATACATGTTGAAGCAACCACTTTCTGGTCCCCCTTTAATCTCATCTAGACAGAAGTTATATCTGTCTCAATAAAATTTTCCTACTCTTTAAAATGTGTATATATGTTAAGTCGTTAAGTAGCATTCACCTGTAGGAACATATGTTTGAGTCTCAGTCACAAACTCTCAAAGCCACCAACAGAAAATGCCAAAGAGGATTCCTCATCTTCAAATGTGGGAGATGGTCTTGGATTCCCTTAAGAAACTGAAAAGCAACAGTTGGCAGGCGCCACCCAAATTTCCTATCTCAACAAAGCACAGGGAAGAGTCCAGATTTTATTTCTCTGCTCTACTTGGGTAACAATGGAATGTTTCAGCTGAAAAACCTCTTCATTCCAGCAGAAAAGACATGCTTGAATCATCATTTCAGTGTCAGCTTATCTTGGAAAGGGTAAAGTGTGGACCTGCGCGCACATGTGAGCGCGCGCGCGCGCACACACACACACACACACACACACACACACACACACACTCAGTCATACTTGTTATTTGTTTTCTTCTTTGCCAGAATGTTCAGTATCCTCTAGACAAAAACTTTTTCTTGTTCTTGAAATTAAATTAATTTCTGTCACTCATATTTTCCTTCAAAATATCCATTTGAATTTTTCCAGTACTCTTCTGAAATAATTACTTGATTGAAACTAGCATTTACTAAAAAGGCTCTATATATGACAGATATGGATGCAAAAAAAGGCAAAAAACTACTTCAAAGTGCCACATATAGAAGCATCATGGATGAAAGTGACAGCTCTCTGCCTATCTAACCTTGGAAAACCAAGCAACCTTCACATCCCATATTAGAATTTAGCAACACCAAGTACCTTAGAAACATTTCTTCTACCACTCCCCATGGTCCTGCACTTATAAAGTAAACCACCCAAATGAATGTTCGGAGTCTGATGCCTTTAAAAGAATCGCAAGGATTACAAATATCTAATATTTTACTATTCCAAATTAGAAAAAATTTCTCATTATACAAAAATAGTACTACAGTTACTGATTATATCAGCACCTCCTCATCTGTAGATGACTAAGGAGTCTCTGGGGTAGATCAGGTACATAGAAGAAATTTGTTAGACTGTTAATTAGCAGGACAAGACAAAGAATGGGAAACATTACCTGTTTTTATTAAGTCAAATATAGATATCTGCAGACAGTGCTATATACACCTTTCTTTCTGTCTGTATCAGTGCATCTGGGGCTCAACTTCCAGGGGCTGCAATACGCACCATATCTCAGGTGCTTGCATACTTAAACTTATTGCCTTTATTTTTTTAATTTAACTTTACACATGGAAATTTAAACTCCATAAAATATACCCATGCTAGAAAGGAAGAAAGGAGGCCCATACTTCTTTTAAATCACAGTTAAGCAATATATCTAATGGCTAAAGTTCAAATTCAGACAGTATTAAATGAAAACAGGCTAAAACATAATTACAGTTGTATAACAAAAAATAATAATAATTACAGTGGTAATTACAGTGGTATAACAAAAAAATTAAATCAGCAATGGATTTACTTCTTAACAGTATTCTCAAAAAAGTTTCAAGTAGGGCCCTCTCTGGCTCCTAAAACTCTTTAAAGGGTCATGAGATCAAAATAATTTTTACAATGCACTATGATGTTAATTTTCCCTTTTCATTCTCTTGTCACACATGTCCAATAGAATTTTCCAATGATTTATCATGTGTGAGATCATAACAGACTGAATAAAGAAGGAAATCTAAGAATCCAGCTGTCTTCCATTAAACTAGACAATAACGTTGCAAAAATGTATAAAAGAACTACTCTACTCTTGTCTTGAAAAATATATATTTTTCATAAAAATACAGTTTGTCAACATATACTGGGAATGTTATTTTTAAAATAAACTAGTAATCAAATACTTTAAAAGCCTATTTTACTACTAGTATCAATTTGGAGAGCTAGAACCTACATTAATAAGAGTTTTTTAGGGATTTTCAGAAATTCACAAGTATGTAAAAGGATCCAAAGACCCAAATATTTAGAATGCTATTTTATAGCACTAGATTTCCTTCTTTCTTTCTTTTTCTTTCTTTCTTTCTTTTTCTCTCTTTCTTTCTTTCCTCCTTCCTTCCTTCTTTTCTCCCTCTATTCCTTCCTTCTTTCTTTCCCTCCTTCTTTCTTTTCTCTCTCCCTCCCTGCCCCTCTCTGCCTCTCTTTCTTCCTCCCTCCTGTTCATCTATTTTTAAAACCTCCATTGCTAATGCTATCTAAATCAAAATTACAGTGGTACTTGTAAGAAAATTCTTTAAAATTACTATTTGAGAATGTTACACCTATATTTCTTACATTAGTTATTAATCTACAAAATATAGCTCACAGAATAATTTTAAATTTAGTATTTTTATACCTTTTTTAACCAAGGACCTTTTTATTCAATGCTATTCTATTTTAGTGTTTATTATGCCTCAAAAAATGTGTGCTGATTTGATTTTAATTGTCTAATCCCGTCACTAAATTTATTTGAATAAATTGTTAAGCTTCTGTGCCTCATTTTTCTTTTTTATAATTATTATGATTTCTGCAAACAAAGTTGACAGGTATTGCTGCAGGAGTCAACAGTTGGGCAGGAGTCCTCCACAGTCACAGAGACCAGGACGAAATCCTCCATCTGTTCTCCTGCGTGAGCACAGGGGCAGGTGTTTTTTTAACCTCTCTGCACCTAAACTTGCTCATTTGATAATTAGGAATAAAGCAGGAAGACACAATAAAATAAGCAACAGTTCCCCACAATGAATGTATTTAATATGTATCACAAACATATACTAATAGAACACTGGAAAAAGAAAATTAGAAATAAAAATAATACCTCCTCATCTTGTTATACAGATAGATAACTAGGATAACTCTTGTAAAAATCTTAGAAGAAAATTTATCATGTAATAAATGCTATATACCAAAAAAATCATCTAATTTCAAGTGCTGTTCAAAACTATCGCATGGATAACTGTGATTTGTTTCTCAAAGAAAACAACAGAATGCTCCCATTTTACCATTCGGTTATTTAATATGTCCAGAAACTTGAATATCTTTCATTCTGTGTTGATTCTCACTTCCAGAAGTTAAGAGGGTCAGATTAAAAATGAGTGACCATGACAAACGTGCAGATAGCATGGAGAGGAGAAAGGTAGTTTATTGTTTGGGATCCTCTAGCAGAACAAAACTGATGATGGAAGATATCTGTACAAATATCTATCTGATAGGCCTACCGGGTCAGAGGCAGGAGTACCCCGACAGCTCTCCGGAGAGTTGTTGGCATGTGTCTGTGCTGGAAGCCTGAAGAAACTGAAAACAGATGTTCACAGCATCAGCAAAAGATGCACCCACTCAAGCAGAATGGAACTTCCAAAGATGTGCCAGCCTCCTTCTTCCTTCCCTTCCATTTTATCCAGGATATGGGTTTATTTACTGATGCTACCCGTCATTGGGTTGGGTCCCCTCAACCTGTCAGTTTACTGGTTTACAGGAAAACCATCTCTGGAAACAACACCAAGACACACCCAGAAGTGTGATTTATTAATCTGCTACACATTTCCAAGTCCAGTCAGGTTGACATATCACAGTTAACAGTCACAGGTATTAAAACATAGATCAGGATGCAAGCACAAAATGTTGGAAAAAACATAGAGAGACTCAGACGTGTTCAGCCAATAGAGCACACACACAAAAAAATTAAATTGTCTAACCAATCTGGGAAAAAGAGAAAGTGGACCAAGCCTTCTTCTAACTACTTGAATACCTTTAAATCCTAAAGAATCCAATATAATTTTAAAATCATCATTAATATTAACAGGTTAATAGTGTCCTTGCAATTCTACCTACTCTAAAAATTATTTTACAATTATGAACACAAGACAAGAAGAAAAGAATTGGGAGGTGAGGGTGGATAACAGGGGGATGATATGAGCAAAAAACATTTTACATATTTAGACTCCCCAAAACTGTGAAAGTAGGTGCGGATGGCTTTACGGAGGAGATACAGGGGGTGAAAATGATCAAATCAAGGTAAGTCATGCATATGTATGAATCAGCCAAAATGAAACCCACAAATAAAATTTAAAAATAAAATAAAACAAACCTTGAACACACAGGATCATGTAACATATGCTGGCTAAAGTAGAGAAATAATTATGCAACTCCCAGAAAGCTCATTCATCTCCTTTCCACAATTTCATGGAGGTTAATTTTCCAGCTCACATTTTCCAACAAGATAAAATTCCCACTCCACTTGCCAGGCCCTAAATCCCTAAGATGCAGACACGGTGCAGAATTGATGAGCCGTAATGATAGACGTGGGAGTTTGCCCAGAGCCTTCCCGAATGATTGTCCTCATGCCAAATACCCCAACCTTTCACCTTGTTCACAAACAAAGGCATGCATAGCTTCCAACTTTCTTTACACATCTGCTTTGTTCTTTTTCTCTGAGCTTATCTGGATGCAAAGAATTAAATGAAATGAAGTACATTACCCGAATTGTTGTAATTAATTAGCCCTGATAACTCATCTATTCATATACAACCCAAACAGAATGAGATCAGGAAGATAGAAATGAAAAAAAGAAGAAAACAAAGCAATAGGCAAATTTCTCTTGAAATGGATGACAAAGTAAAGTTGCTCGGGCCTCACAGGTAAGTGTTCTCATAAGGAAATTGGAGGGCCCTGGGGCATCAGAAGAAGAGACAGACATGTGGCCTCCCAGGTCTCAGTGCTGGAAACTCCTCCCATGCCACAGTGTTCATTCATTTTGGGCAGCAACAGTAAGGATTCCCAGCTCCTCTTGTTACTGCTCTTCAAAAAAGTGAAGTTAAAAATCCACAAGAGGCAGAAGCACAACCACTGGAACACATAAGCGCTCGGGAAAGATTCAAGTTTTGAGATTTACAAAACGAAATACTTGAAGAATTAAACCTCAACATGATCAATGAAACATGAGAGCCTTAAGATTTTCCTTGGGGACGTTTAGAGGCATGAACTCCAAGTAAGGAAAGTCTGTTTCTGTGCTAAGCGTCAAATGTCTTCTCGCTAACTTTACTCGGGATGAGAGGCCCCGCTGCTCCGCACGGAGGAGTCCATCTGTTTGTCCCTCCATAGTGAGGGACACGGTCCACAGTCTCTTGGGGAGAAATAAAGGGGGACTGAATGCAGAACCCACTTATCCCTTGGCTCTGCATCTGTCCCTTCCTTAGCCCTGTTTCAACAACAGGGTAGCTTTCTGGCCAAATTTTACATCTGTGCAAAGCCGGAGAAGCCATCAATCATTTCTCCTGCCGTTTTCTGCAGGGAAGCAGAAGCCGCTGACCATACCCTTCTGACACTGTGTGATGGGGACAGGTCTGTTTTACAAAATGGCATCGCTCCGTCATGGGGTCCACAACCCTCTCCATGGGGTCCTCTTCACCCTTAAAACAGACCAAAGAAAAGCTGCGAATTCTGCACTGTGCTCTCCATGGTCAATGAAGTGGGAAAACAGGCTTCACCACCAAAAATGAACAAAGTTCAAAGAAAGTTATCATTAATTGAGGGGGCAGGGGCTGGTTCAGTCCTAGTAATGAGAAAATTAAAGAAAAATACATTTGGCTATAGAAAAATTAATAAAAATATATTATTAAATGACAGAGTAGAGAGTGTAGGCTTGAATTATCTTAGAAAAACTTTAAAAGAATTTAGCTACCAGTGTGCAGTGGGTTTTTTAAAGTAGTATTTGCACTTCTGGACTTGTGAAACAACTGAATGAAAGCAAGCATGAGCAGCTGAACAAGTCTAGATACAGCAAGCCCTGGGCAGGGAAGGTTTTCCTAAATCTCAAGCACTTCTGTCCTCTGCACTGGACTAAAGGTGGCTTACACACATTCAAGGTGACCCTTTGATTTGCATCACGATAAACATCACATTGTCACAGAGAGAAATCTGGAGCTTATTCACAAATGGATAACAAGTAAATTATTCACTGGCTCAAGAAAATGTGCGTTGATGCACAGCATTTCAACCACTCAGCTGAGAGCAAGCCAGGAGTTGGAGATGATGATGGAGAAAGTTAATCATCAAACCACTCATGTGTTCATCCCTTTCCCCCTCCTAGAAGAGAACATCAGCAAATTACTAACAAGCATTCTCAGAGGTTTCCCCAGTTTGCTGAAGGAAAGAATTTTTGTGATAAACTACAAGATTTAAACTCCTAATTCCTATTAAACTATAAGTGATTATATATCTAATATGTATTTTGGTTATAATAACACGTATATTGTTTCTCAAAGAATAGGACTTGTAACTGTTATCAAAGCAGTCAGGGTGGTGACGTGAATAATAAGCATCCTGTTTGCGAGAATATAAAACCAAATGAATACAAGATGCAAGAAGACAGTTTAAATTACTGATAAAAATCATTAAAAAAAAAACCTAACTGATAAAGCTGAGATGTGCTTGTATTGAACCTATAGTGTTCAATTTGATACACAACATAGTGTATATTTGGTACTATTATAATTGCCTTCATCTTACATCTTATTAACTGTTCTCAACTTGTCCTGAACCACAAAGATAATTATTCATTTCATTTCATCAGTAAAGAAACCAAAGGTGAAAGGGAATGAACACATTTGCTCAGAATGGAAAAGCAGTACATCAAGAGTAACCTTCAGAACTTTGAGCTCCTTTTAGAAGCTCTGTGCTTTGGGCTAGATCTTAAATATGTCCCAAAGGCCTGTGGACTAAATTCGTGGTCATCAACCTGTGGCACTACTGAAAACCTCTAGGAAGTAGGTTGCAGTGAAAGTTAGGTCGTTGGAGAGGTGGCCATGAACGGAATATGAAGATGATAGCACCCCTCTCTCTCTTTTCCTTGAAGTGAACATAGTCCTTTGCCATGTACTCCCACCATGATACTCTGTGCACCACAGGTTCAAATAATGTGGCCCAGCAACTATGTGCAGAAAGCTCTGAAAATTTGTGTGTGTGTGTGTGTGTGTGTGTGTGTGTACATACATGGCAGAGAAAAGTCATATGTGCTCATTTGCATTCTCCCACTGGTCATCTGCTATAAAGAGAATAAAACTCTACAAGAGAAAAACAGGAAAACAAATGTAACTTTCAAGTATAACTGAACTTGATTATCACAGATTTCCTTGGTTTTCTGGAGACTTCTGCATGTTAATATCCCCAAGTCATGTGTGTGTCAGTGATCTCTTGGATTGGGGTTCCTCCCCTTGCCCAAAGCCCTCATTTCTTCACCCCAGTTTTATCTGATAGTCTGAGAGGCTGAATAACACACTCATGTGGATAGACGTGCTCCATGTGATACTCCTCTACCACGAGTAGGACACACATTAGTGGGAGTTTGTGCCTATGATGTTAACGACTGGAATCCAATCTTCTCACATCGCAAACCTCTCTGAAATCAGAATATGTAAACATGAGGACAGATTCCTTTATCGGTTGCACACATCCACACCATTCTTTGACTTTGCAAAACTTTTTTTTTAATAACTACTTAATTTTTTCCATTTTGTACAGAATGAGAGTGCTTGTATCTCATTACTTTCTAGGATGCATATCTTACCTTCTGTCATTTTCTCTGAAAATATTTGTTGGATAAAAAAGAAAATAAAGCATAAGTAACATTTCTAGATGAAGTTTTTATAATTGTTCATATCAACTCCATCATCCACTTACTGTATAACAATCTTAACGTCACAGCACATTATACCAAATAAAACGCTCTAAAAAAGCAACAGCTAATATAGGTGCCTACCTGAGTAAGTCTTTGTAAAAATAACTAAATTACAAGGTAGATATTCTTTATGGAATGGAGTCTGAAGAAAGGAATTGCATTGGAACGTTAGCCTGGTATCTGTATGTGAGAGAGAGGAAAGTTCATTGTTTCTTTTAAAGAAGTCAGAATGTTTCAGTAAGGAAATCATATATCAATATCTGTGTGAGCAGCAAAATTCAGCAGTCCTGAGACCATGGCAAAGTAGAAAACTGTAATGTGTGTAATTTCAGCAGATTTGAGCACATCATTCTCACTTCTTGTGCGGCCCTCCCCTGGCTGGGTCTGTTGGCTGTGCAGTTGCTGATCCTGAGTTGATTTTTCCCCCTTCACACCATCTTTCCCGTTTATATTCTGTAGTGCCTGAGGCTAAAGTTATGGCTGATTGTGTGCTGTTGCCCTGGGAGTTTTACCAATGAATGTCTCTATGGCATCTCTCTCCCCTTTAAGAACAAGTAAAATCAACCCATGTAGTACCTGGAGAGAACAGACGTTTGAAAATGAATCTTTTAAAACACGGGAAGTGAAGAAAATGGAATGATGCACAAACAAAGGCTTTGATTCCATTTTTATAGATGGGCCCAACACTGGTTTCCCAACCTAATTTCAAGAAATTGTTTCCCAAGGCATACTGCAGGCAGCAAAATGAAATAACCAAGACCCGGGCCCAACGCACAGGAAAAATATGACATCATTCACTTTATCTTCAGTATTAATTTATATTCCACATTTATTTATCCTTAATACCTTGGTACCTGCTACTGTTTGTCCTCTAGAAATGACGGTGTTAGTAAAATTTATAGAGCATATGAACAGAACAGTAAGCCCTCCTAACATTAATAACTAACATTTTTGAAAGCTTTCCCTGTGCTTTATGTTCTATTGCTGTAAGTCATATAGAACCCTGTTATTCATTTAATTTATGAAGTATAAATCCTTTGCCCCTTTTTATTCAAGAGAAACATGGAAGTTTAATGACAACAGTAGTTAAGGTAATATTAGCTACTAGAACAAATGAACCCTGGCATCTCAGTGGCTAAAATAGTGTAATTTCTTTCTTTCTCTTGCACACAATTCAGTAAGAGTGCTGAGGAGAGGGTCTTCATACAGTAAGTCAAGGCTGAAGTTCTACAGTGCTGGGAATCCAGTGTTCCACATCTGACTTTGAAAGTCTCTGTGCAAGAGGTATGGTGCTGAGAGGAAAAGCAACACTCCTACTTCTGAATCCTGTCAGCCTAGAAGTACACATTTAATTGGTTCTCCACTTCCATTCCTGAGAATTGGTAACTTTTGCTTCCTAGAAATTGAATCTGTGTCCCATAAGCCTCTGCTCAGCAATATCTCCATGAAATGCATAGATAGACTTTTGGTAAATGGCTGACCCACTGCTTTCCTGAGTACTCTGTGGTAAGGAATGAAGTTGGAACTTGCACCCAAGTTGAACCCAGATTCAAGTTCCTTCTCAAATGCTACACTTGAGAAAATATACCTTGTGGTGGGTTGGATTATCTACTGATCTCCACTTCTGCCCGAATGAAGGTGATAGTACATACAGAACAGTGAAATGACAGCAGCATGCATTCTATAGTGGTCTGAAAAGTGCCCCTTTGCTTCTTGAAATTCTGCCACCAAAATAATCTTAAGAACTTCTGTTTAAGGCAGAATACTTGAGCTATAGGATTTGAAGATATCACAAAGATATAATTTTCAGTATTCAAAGGACAATGGTTGGAGCACTTTAACCCTATGGGCATTCTAGAAGAGAAAGAAATATAGAGGTAAAATTGGCCAAATCAAATAGTATTCAAATGTACTTTTATCTCTTTGTTGTATCCATTATCCATCTTGTTTAATGGAGTCGTGTATGGTCTGGAACAGATCAGTTTCCCATCCCACAGGCTAGCACTTTACATAGGTTTAATACTAGAGGTGATTTCCCCCTTAAAAATGTTCCTACTGCTCACATTTAAGCTCACCAGAATTTAAAAAAAAAAAAAATTGCCTTCTACTACATAGTAATAGTAGAATTGTAAGAAATCTAAGAAGATAGAAAAGGTATAGAATGGGAAAGATAAGAATATCTCTACATGTTTTTAAGTCAAAGACACTGACAGGATTTCTTTATTTTATTTATTTATTTTTTAAACCGGGATCGAACTCTGGACCTTGCACTTGTGAGGCAGGCAGAGGAACCACTGAGCTAAATCCCTGGCCCACTGACGGGCTTTTCTACCTACATTTCCAGCAAATGAAGCTTCAGCTTCTCTAAAATTGTGAACAAAATAACATTGTTACATAACTTTAAACTCAACAAAATTAATTTTATTTTCATTCACTCAACAAAGTAATTCATATTCTTAACAGATCGCACTACTTCCCTGACAGACTTACTGAAAATAAACTCTGAGAAGAATGTTTTTCTATTTCCAACCTTTCTATCAATGACAATATAATTTCTAAATCAAAAGTACAAAGGATGTACTTGTCTTTCAAATTCAAATAGAAAGGTCAAAAATAACACCTATAAATAACTCCTGATATTATTCTTTTAAAAATGAAAATTGAGATAAACATAATAGGATTATAGGTAGCAAATTAACCTTTTTTTACTATTAACATTAACAGGTACTCATCAATTATATTTAATGAACACTTATTGAGCATTCAGTAAGGTACTATGCACTGTTAACATCTGCAAATATGAAGAATAGGTCCTTTTCTCTTTGAGGTGTTTGCAGTATAGCTACCAAAAATATAAATACCAATGTTTCAAAAAACAAAATAAAGATGACATTCACTCATATAGCTCTTCATAGCTCATCAGTGACCAAATGAGGGTAAATTTCTATGATTTTTATAGAGATTCAAAAGTGAACAATTAAACTTAATCCACTGAATCAGGATGAAGTTCTTTATTAAACTGTTTTAGGGCCATGAGATTATTGCAGACCCGCAACTTCCAATGGTCCAATTGTTCCTACCTTGATGTGATTCCAGAGAGAGCTGTATATGTACAAGAAACAGTGACAAATCAGAAGTTCAACTGCCACATTATTAAAATAAATCAGCTGTTCATAATTTTTAATAAATTCCTGTAATAAATCTGAGTAGTAATGCTTAACTTTGATGGGAAAAGAAGCTCTTCAATGGCTTTAAGTTCTCATTTCACCTCCAGCAGGATGCTGAGTCCAAAATAATGAGAAACCCAAGATGTGAAAGCAATTGTGCAAGGCTGAGAGAATCCTCCAGAGAGAAAGGGGAGCTCTGCTCCTCTACAGTGCAAGTCAGAGGGAAGCCAAGAGCAAAAAGGACAGGGCACTATCATGGGCCCTGCTCTGTGAGAGCTTTGTCCCCTTGCTGCACACTGGGCCTACCTCATGTTCTGGAATCTCACAAAGTAGCTCCCAGGTGCAGTGGACGAGCAAAACAAACAGGAGAAGAATAAGGCATGGGTCAACAGAGAAAGGAGAACGTTCCTCAAGTTAAAGTTTAGCTCCCCTTCTTGATTTAGAAAGTGTTGCCGAGAAACACTTCAAAAATAACTCGCTTTTTCAAAGTCACACCATGACACAGTGACATGGAAAAGTCCAAAAGAAAAAGCAAAGGGTGAAAGCTGTTGCAACTAAAGAGAACTCTTCTTCGGGAAGGTGAGAGGATGTAGGGAGAAGAGGGATCCTCTGAAGGGCCTAAATCTTAGTCTTTCACCATATAATCAACTTAGCAAACTAGTTATAGCTAGTGGCCAGTGGTACTAATTTGGGGAGATGTATAAGGCTTTCCAAAGTCTAATAATTTGACATTTATTCTGAAAGGGACATGACAAGAAAATAGAAAGTATGATGAGACATCAACCTTGCTCGAGCAGTGACTGACATTTTCACCTTCAAATACATCCTATCAAATTATGCACTTCACATAACTTCGAATTTCTCATGGGTTCACTTTGCTTTGCTTCTTTCCGGACATTTTTGAACACTTTCTTCTGAGTTCCCTTATGTTGGACTTCCAAATTTTTATAGATTTGTTGGTTGTCCTTGGGCCACTGTAATAATAAAAATAATTTGAGAGAGCACAAGAGAATTTTAATTCGGAAGCTCACCTGAGTGGTGCAATGTATACCTGTAATACCAGCACTATGGAAGGCTCAGGCAAAAGTACAGCAAGTTTGAGCCCAAGCCTGAGCAACTTAATGACTTAGGGTGATTTTGCTTTAAAATAAAAGGTAAACATAGTTGGGGATGTGGCTCAGTTCAATCCCCAGTATTGTTTTCTTTAAAAAAGAAGCTATAACAGTGCACCACTCCCCTTCTTTCTAAATACATAGAGAGTGCACTTGGTTTCGTTCCTAAGAACTTGAGGGTGATACTGTGTTATTCCACCATGAAGCACCTCTTCCTTGCCATTTCCCATCTTGTGAGAATCTGAAGAAGCACTGGCCAGAACTGCCATCACCGTGAAGCAAACAGGCTCTCACAGCAGCCCAGACTGCAGTATGGCTGGACCAGTGTTCAGCCCCAAGGAGGGAAATCTTGGCTCGGGTGTTACAGGGGCTCCCTCCAACCTCAGGATTCCACCCCATGAGGGATATTATCCTGAGGCTCTTCGAGTTTCTCAATGCATAATGGTTCAAATGCTTCTCCCTCATCTTGTACTTCAAGACCTCGTCATGGTCAGGCCATGGTGTGCTGGACAGGCCGTCTCTATGACGGGGCAGTGGAGCTCCGGGCAGCTTCACTGTGGCACCTCCTGTGCCCTGGGCTTTGTGCGCTTGTCGATACCCTCAGTAGCACATCCCAGAATGTTGCTTATCTCTTAATGAAAAAACAGATTGCTCTGCCTAGCATCTAATAGTTGTTAATATCCTACTAACATTAGCTTATGCAATATTGAGCTGAGTTGTAAGGTTGACAAACGCCTACGTGTGTGGAAATGTAATTACAGTGGACGTTTAATGATAAATCACCACATTGTCTCTCTGCCTTAATAAACTGTCAAGTACTAACAAATAAAGCAGAAGCAATTAAGGGAAGCAACAGGATCTTGGACTGAGGGACAGGAGTGATGGGAGAAATAGAACCTCTGCCCTCCAGAAGAGCTGATGGAGACTGCTGCTATCGAAAAAGAGCTGAACTTGGTTGGCCGGACGTCATCTTCTTCATTCATCCACCTGGAATGTGGATGTGATTTCTCAAAGGAAAGCGCAGTATTTACAACTTTGAGAAGTACTTCAGACATTCAAACAATTCGTTAATTCCACCTATTATCTGGTCCTCCCAGGTAATCTGTTTAAGGAAGTTATTTATTTATAAAACATTAACTTTTTGTACTCTTTGGTTGTTTTGTTTTATTTGCTTTGGTTTGGTTTCTTTTGTTTTCCACTGACTTCACAGTGATCTGTATCCCTGATCCTGTTTTTTGGTGTTTTGTTGTTGTTGTTGTTGTTGTTGTTGTTGTTGTTGTTGTTGTTGTTGTTGTTGTTTTTCTTTAAAGAAGTCACTTAGGAATCCAGGCAAGGTTGGAACTTGAGATCTTCCTGCTTTAGCCTCCCAGAGCGCTGGGATTACAGGCATGTGCAGACACACCTTGGTTTTATTTAGTTAGATGCAAAGGTAGGATATGAAATACTCTTACATTTGACCATGTAGGTGGACCTGATGACAAAATGAAAGACATTATGTTCAAAGAAATAAGCTAGGCACAGAAAGATAAGAACCACATTCTCACTCCCACTGGACCTCTGAAAAAGTCAATCTAGAATTTTCCAGTTGAATAGAGGTTCATTCCTAGGGCTAGGGAGCACAGATGGGCAGGGGAAGGAGAAAAGTCAGTTGAAGGACACTTTACAATATTTTGATGGCACAGCAGGGCGTATATAAGCAACAGCAATGTACAGACAGCCATTCAAAGGAGTCCCCTTCAATAGGAGGGATCCACAATGACAGCCACAGAAGGCAGCCTAGGAGCACGTGCCGGGAATATGGTCCTCGGTTTGCCCTTCCTTAGATATCTGGGGACTTTTTCACGGAGAAATAGGAATCCTGGCAGGATCCTGTCTCTCCTGACAGAAACAAAGTGCCAAAAGTGAGGACTGTGTGACCACTGGTTTTATAGAAGCAGGCAACCATAGTCAACACTTCTTTCAACCATTTTCCAATAGACTCAACCATCTCATGATGTGGTTGTAATATGCTCCAGAAGACATAGTGGAGTAAAAGATAAGGTAACCAAAATTTAATTTGAGACAGTCAAATTTCATTTCCCGTAGCAGTCATAACAGGAAGTCGACAAAGACACTCAACATGTGCAGGAAAATGTGTGGCAATGGTGTCCCCATGGAGAGCTGAGCAGCCAATAGAATAAGTTCCCTTGGAGTGGATAGCAAGACTTTCATCACAGTGACCGTTTTTTGAGCAATGTATGATTTAACTGGTTTATGTATTATTTATTGGTTGAGGAATTCCTACAAGTTAGTATCTCGCAAACTGAATTTAGATGGTTGTAATCAAGTAGAAAGTCTAACTTTTCTTTAATGCTAAATCCCTGGCCCAAAAGTCTAACTTTAATTAAGAAAATCAATTAATGTAACCATGTCAACACAGTGGCTCTCATTCTCTGGGTGGTTGTTCAACTACTTATACTAACATTTCGTTTCAGGAGGGGGCCAACTTGAATTTTTTTCATATGAGCATTCCTAGGGAAATAGCCAGATGGGATTAGAATGGAAGAACAAAGCCAGAAAAGAAGAAATTAGGTGTCAGGGGAACAAAAGGACAAGTAGAAAAAAGTTCAGAGAAGTTACTTTGTGCTTCTACTGAGAATCTACACACTGGGGCCTTATCACAATGGAGTCTTTTGAGATCCCTCTGTCGCTAGACAGTACTAAGCACACTGTCTTTAATGGAAATCTTTGTTCTAATTCCCTCCTGACAGGAAAAAGCTTCTCGGTTCACTCAACCCTATCTTTATCCTTTACAAAAGGAAAACTATAGAGAGAATGGTTTTAGTCCCAGGGGCTCCTCCAGCTCTTCTTCTTTAACTACCTCTGTCTAACCAGGCAACTCCTTAAGACTTCTCCATTCACTTGCTCCAGCCCTCACACAATAAAAAGTTTGCTTAGATGTTTTTATTTTCTTCCCTCTGGGGTTCCTCCAAGTCTAGGTGTCCCAGAAAGAAATCCTTTGTAACTAGGTCAACTAAGTGATTGATAAAAAAGCCAGAACATTCCAAACATAGAGCAGCTATGGCTTCTTTCCCTGAACCCCTCTATAATAGAGAATACATGACCCAGATTCAACTCATTGGAAGATAAGGCTTCTAATCCCCTACTAAAACACAAAGGAAGGGCAATATTTCTCAGTGCTACAACATACATTGTGTAAGATCACAGACAGATACCTTATTTCAAAACAGTATTGCATCTGCCATATTTTAGAAAAATGAGCATTTATTTCAAGAAACTAAGTGTATTCACTCTTACAGTTCAACAGCCTCTGTCATTTTTTACATTACACCATAGTTAAAGTTTCTAATATTTATCTCCAATTTTAAGTTTATCACTCAGATGTTAGTTTCACGTACACTGCAAAACTGCAGAAAAATCTTTTAAAAAGTTAAAATTCTCACCACCCAGTTTAGGGACCAGTAAGTACATTTTCATCTCAAGTGTACAAGTAGGATCTTTGGTTGTAAGCAATAAAATATGAGCTTAGCTGATATTAGTAATAAAATATTTCCTGGGAAGTTAAATGGGGCCCACAGAATCTGCAAGAAGATACAGAAGCAGACTCAGAAAATAGTGGGACAGTGGTCTTTGAGAAGCAATGTCAAGCTGAGAGCTCATTTTCAATACAGACCCTTCCAGGACACCTCATGAGCTATGAGTGCAGCTTCAATACCCACCGCCCAGATGCAAGTTAAAATTTCCAGTCTGAAACTTCTAATAGCCCACGCCTAGATCATGCCAACTGCTAACTCCTCACAGAGACCCTCTGTACAAGTCACTGTTACTCCTAGAACATTTTGCTTTAAAAGATTTTCATGACAATGAAACTCAAACTCCAAATGTAGGGTGTGGTGAATCCTTTCTGTATATAGCTACATAAAATGAAGCAGTGACTCACAGAGCAATAAAGACACATATGCTAATAACAAAAGGAGACTGAAATCAAAGCTGGCCACTCCCGTGCCTCTGCTGTGTGCTTGTCATTCATTTCAGCTGAAGTTAATTCACACTTTTGGTCACACCCTAAATTTCTAGGGAGCTCACTAGAGCCAACAAAGAGGTTCTTCTCCCCTCTGTGGGGGTGATTTCTTGATTAGAAGGCAAAGAGTGGCCTAGGGACAGGTGGCTGTCTTCACTCGACTTAGTCCCTGAGAGATGAGAGGGGAGCCAAGGCTAGCAAGATCTGTCGCTGGCTGGCAGTAGCTCAGTCATTCCAAGACTTCTTGTTACTTTCTGGAGAAAAGGAAAAATTTCAGAAACTACAAAGCTTCTCTCTGCTTTGATTTGGCAAGCAGCTCACAACAGCTGTGAAAGTTGACTCTTGCAGAGGAAAAAAAAAAAGCGTCCAAGGTCAAGACTAGTTATAATGTGGTTTTGCTAAAGTGTATTGTTTTCAGAAGACGGGGAAAAAACTCCTTGTATGAATATGCAGAAAGTGAAAAATCAGAAAAACATGTTATTTATAGTTCCAGCTAAAAAGATTGAGCCCACATTCTCAATTACTATATGCTTCTAGGGAATAGTGCAGAGTGCCTACTTGTCTTTGAAATATTCTCAGCTACGTTTTAGCTTTTATCTCCAAAGCAAATTTATTTTTAAAAAATAAGTGACAGATTTTCATTATATGCCACTGACTCTGAGGCAAAGTGAAGGATTTTACTTTCTGTAATTATATCCTTTTATTTATCCCTTGCTGCCAAGAGATCTCCCCCCAACTAATTCAGACATGTCCCTTTCTTCTCCAGAGATTAGAAATGAAAAAAATGTTTTATTTTTTCTTTCTTTTTATTTTTTTCAGAAGCAGTGGATTAGGAGAGTTATATACTCAAATAGTTATTGACTATTTTAATGATTCTATTATCAATTAGTAGGGAGCATCCACACCACTTTGACAGTAAATGTCAGGAGGAAGGTTCACATTAATTATTTAGGGGGTGAGTAGCAAGCCTTGATGCACATTTGGATAACCTGAACACCTCTCTCAGGGAGGATGTCTGGGCCTTCTTCTAGACCTGGTAAATCCAATATTGAGTGAGACACAGCACCCCTACAAGAATTTTGGTTTTGTTTTTAATCCTCAGTTAAATGTACTGGAAAACTGGGCTGCAAACTCCTTTCTCTAAGGGATCTGCCACTTCTTTGTATGAGAATCAAAACTTATACAAAAGGATTTCCATCAGCTGATAAAGGAAGGAAGAAATTGTGCTGAAATTTTCCTGACCCTCCCTTTTGGAGGAATGACCCCCAAACACCTTACCATGTTAGCCCATGTGGAACATACCAACACCATCACTAAAAACAAAAATCACTTCACCAAGTCTCCATCTCTAGCTGGCCTCCTCTCTAATTAGTCTTTATGACCCAGAAATGGCCCCCAGGCTCTTAGAACTTCAGTATCTTAGACTCTCAAAGATCCTGGATCTCATGCTGTTGCTCTCTATAGATTATATCAACCACCAGAAAACACAGGAATCCCAAGGCAAATTCCCTGGACAATTTCTGGGAGCATTTTCTTTTCTCTCATTGTGTTTATTGGTACATTTTAGGTACACAGTACAATTGCATTCATCATTGGGATCTTGTACCTTTACATGACAGGTCTTGGTTCTCATTTTTTTCCTCTTGTCCCTGCCCTCCCTTCACCCACTCCTACCCTCTGGGAGCATTTTTTAAAGTATTTTTGAGATCATAAAGTTGAGTTCTCCACTGATATTCACTTGAGGAGTGGAGAAAACTTTCTTTAAAAGAGCACAGGGCAGGTTGACCCTAAGCCCAGCTGGGGCCCAACTCCAATAGCACAGCACAAGGACTCTCCAGTCTGACAATCTCATTTGATACATCTGAAGAAAATCCTAAAGGTCGGCAATGTTTAATAAGAATACTGGAATATTTTGAAACAGATGGCCTGAAGACCACCCAGTGAAAAATGGCCCTAGATTGGTCTAGGAAATACTTTCAGAGAGACCAGGACTATTTAGGTGGGGAAAACTAAGCTGTCTTCAAATATTTAAAAGGTATTGCAATTTGGAAAAAAATTAAATAAGTTCTATAAAGCCCTCTTCTTTAAGATTCAAAGAAGGTGGAAAAGGGAAAAGTGAATTAGAAATGCAGAAAAAGTGGATTTGGCCTTAATTTAAAGAAGAATTTCAAAGCAATCAGAGTAGACTGCCTTAGCAAGCAGTATTCTAGATTCATCCAAGAATTATTTCACTTAGCGTGGATACTATCAGTGGGATTTGGGCACGCAGAGGAGGGGTGATTCGGGTTGCCATGTGCCTTCAAACACACATTTACTCAAAATAATAAACTTCATCGTGGCTTCAATCTTATCTCCACAGCCACATGAAAAAATACAACTGGACATTCATGGATCATATTTGACTAACACAATTTCTTGAACCATCCAATTACAGCTTTAATATTGTGTACTAAGGAATCCTGAATCTAGCTTTTGAGTTAAGAAATTTTAGCCTAGACAGTTAATGAGGCTGCCAAACTAAAATCTTAACAATGTATATATTTATAATGTATCACCTAAACTATCCCAAATAGGGAAAGAGATGTATTGATTTATCTCTTACTAAGATGAATGAAGCACACTCTTCTCCATTTCTCCCACTGAACGCAGCTGTAAAAATATCTACCTAGAAAGAATGTGCAGGCAGCAGTTACCTGAGGACTTCAAAAAGAAAATCATATTAAGTAGACTGGAATGAGAAGACCAGGATTCAAAGCACCATCAAACTGACAATTCACTAATTTTCCCCACTCTGGACATCCACTGCCAGAACTAAAGATAGCCTCAGACAGAAGCACTGTTACACCAGCAAATGCAGGAGTATTCTAATTCTTTTTTCAAGGAGTCCTAAAAGGGTCTTCCATGAGTAGAAAATGTGCACAAATCTGGTTTTCCTCCCTATCCTTTAGTGCCTCAGGCCCCGAGTAACCCTGGACCAGTAATGCTGTTTCCTCTGCCCTCCTCCCATTTTTAAATGTAATCCCCCTCCTTTGGATGGGGACACAGTCAAGGAACATGTGAAGAAAGTAGGTTACATTATGCTTCAGATTTCTGGCCAAATCACCTGGGGTAAAAGAGAACACAACAGAATCAGAAAGGAGAAGGGAAGAGGGAGCCGAAGAGTTAAGAACCTGAGAAAAATCTCGGTTCATTTGCCTACGAATTCAGGAATTCACTAGAGCTGCAGATGCTTGGATCTAAACCAAAACAGAGTGTAGAGACACTGAAAACTGAATTAATGGATGTAGTAATGCCCAAATGCCAGATTGGTTTTATGCAGCATGTGCAAGACATTTCAGGACCATGTAGGTTTTGAATGTAAAATTTACCAAAGAGATCTGGTCACTAATGGTGACCTGAACTCAATTAGTCTGGCACTAAAGCAAAATGTCAATATTTTTTGTAGGATCTTGATAAGACTAATAGAACATAACATATAAAATGTGCCCATATAACTTCAAGTGGCCCAGCATTTACAGAACCTAGAAAATATCAATTTGCATAGGAAAAGATACTGCTGGGATGGAGTAGATGTTAGCACTGTTGGACACAAATTTTAGAGTAGTTATAGGACTTGTCTCACAAGGAAAGATAACAGAAATGTCTTTGAAACAAAAGGAAAGATAAAAAATATTCTCTGCAAAAAAATAGAAGATGTAAGGAACTAAATGGAAAATTTAGAACTGGATAATGCAACTCAGAGGATGGTATTAATAACCGAAAGTTGAGGACAGAGTCAGTAACATGAAGCTTGATGATATCTTACTCAGCTTATAACATTGAGGGAAAAAAACACACAAAGAAAACAAATACTGAACATCGCCAGGAAACTGTAGGACAACACTAAGAAGTCTAACATTTGTGTGTCATCAGTGCTTCAGAAGGAAAAAAGATATGAAAGTGTGGCTGAAAAATATTTGAAGGAATCATGGTTGCAGACTTTTCAAATTTGGTGGCTTGCCTACTGAAGAGTCCACTTATATCCTAGGCCAAACAGCCAGAAGATAGAGAAAATAAGTCATGATATTTGGTACCTGTTGGAATTACAATGGCTGAGAACAGAGTGAAAATTTGTCTCATGTGGGTTTCCATAGCTTTAGCTGCCATGGCTGCCACTGGATAGCCTAAGGCAGTGATGGTAACCTTTTAGAGCTTTCAATGATACCAACAGCCCTCTGCAGCACACCTGCCATAGGTTCTCCACCACTGACCAAGAAACTGGCATAGAACATGTCTTGGTGTTCACTGGACTCTTCATTTCCTTGACTACTCCAGCCAGGTTTCTCTTGCAGTTTTTTTCTGTCTGTACCATAGTGCTCCCTTCCCAGTTTCTGAAGACATTAAGACTAAGACATGGGACACCAGAAGGAAAAAGAAAGGAAAACTTAACCATCATTAGATCAGTGTGGAACTTTTGTCTCCAACCCTCTTGTTACTATTTATTGTAGAATGCACAAATACCTGATCCATAATCATGCTCAGGTTTTGTGATTGCTTTCAACTGGAGAGACAAGGAATATTCATGCTACATTCCCTAGAACTGGAGACTCATTCTTCTACAATAATTTTCAAGTAACCACGGTTAAGAAAAATATAAGTTTTTGGAAAATGACATATTAAAAAGGTCTCAAGTTCAATCCCCGGTACCAAAAAAAAAAAAAAACATATTGTACATATTGAATCTTTAGATAACATTATCATTGATGACTGCTGAATATATCTCTTTTCTGTTTGTAGGTTTGAATCTTATTTAATTATATTCCTTATCTCTATTTTTCATCTCGTTGCCTATATTTGCTGAAGAACTAGAAGCCTATTTTAACTGTGTCCAAAAGAATTATCATTTAGAAAGTACAAGATTTTGTCTCTAAAGACATATTTTAAAAATTTAGTCATGATTTTTGTATTATTCATATCATTGATTACCAATAAATAATGCAAGGATGGTGATATATTTAAAATATGCACATATATTGTATATTGTAGTTATATTTAGAGTGCCTTTTTCTCATGTTTTAGATGTGACATGTGGCAGTGAATAAATTGGGTGATGGCCTATGTTTATCACATCTGGATATGTGAATAATGTGGGTGTGTTGGGGAGAACAAACTGTTATATACTGTTGTTTTGAATATGTAGGTGTTTGCCCTTAATGATTGTATAAGTTGTCTTTTGCCTCCCACCATCTTCACAAAAGAATGGAGACTGGACAAACTTACACTCCAGATGGCGGAGTTTGGGGTCACTTCCAACTTCATGTCCAGCTAAGTGACATCAGAGTTGGCAGTGTGGTTCAAATCAGAATGTTTCCTGCTCACTGAGTATGACACTGTGGAAATCCTGCTTAGAAACATTTTGCAAATTTCTGAATTGGGGTAAATATGACAGCTTTAAAAATGGAGTAAATGCTGCATGTTGAATCCAGTCTCTTTTTTTATTCTGATTTATGTTCTCCCAGCTAAAGTTAATAATTATACATTTTAGTTTCTTAAAGCAACTTTTTAACTTGAAGAGATTAAATGGCATGATAAGCACTGTTTAGCTTTTATCACTCAGGTGGCTCACTGAATGCCACAATTAACATCTCACACCTAAAAAATGAAGCCAAGGTGTTAAAAACGAATTCGTTTTATTTTTTCACTTATGTATCTCCTTTTGGTCTGGTAGCAAGAGAAAGGTATTTGTTATATGTTTTTCATAGCATGAACTCGAGCAGCCCGGTGATACAAATCATCTTATGTATAAATTACACACTAGATTCTTTTTATTATTCTGTTTTTTCCTTCTCTTTTTCTCTCTCATACTCCTATCCATCCCTCACTTCCACCATACCCATATTCTGACCTACCTTAGTGCCTCTGATTAGTACTCAGTTTCTCAAAATGTTCTCACCTGCAGCTATAAGGATAAGCACACTATCACTTCTTGGTATTTTCAAGAATAGTTTACAGAAACTTTTAACATACACTAGGGCAATTCCATCATCCCTGGCACATGGGACATGCAAAAATACGTGGATATAGGTCCAGAAAAGTGAAGACATATTCAGCTGATCAAAGCTGGTTAAACTACAAATATTTCACTGAATTCCAGAAATCATACAACCTCTCAATTTGTTTTGAGGCATTTTCCCCCCAAACATTGGTTAAATAGCTATCATCTTTAACATTTGCATTCCTCCCAATTCCCAAGGGAAGATAGTACTATTGTAATTATACTACATTCTTCTGAGTTTCCATAACGAGCCATTATTTTGCTAATGGAATATTCAAGTAGTCTGTAGTAATTTATCAAATAGTCCCAAGTCCCATTTTCTCAGTGTGAATCTTTTTGTTCACAGGTAAATTGATGTGTGGGGGGTTATCAAGGCTTTTTTGTAATTCAAATCATCCATTCCACCTCCTTTCACACAAAAAACTATATATGTGCCATCTTAGAAGAGTTTTTAGAAATGTTTCGAATTAAAATTATACAGACTTCATGCAAGTAGTAATTTCTGCATCTTAACTTTTTATGATGTTTTGCATTTGGATGCCTAATTTTGAAAATGCTTCTAAATTGAAGGTGGAAGGAGACAAAAATCCAATTCAATTTCTTTCATGGTGTAGTCACTGCTATGTCAGCTTGAACTATAAGCAAGAGAGCACTGTGGCACCTTAAAGAACCAGGAACAGCCATCTCAGCCCAATTCTCCTACTTTTCTTTTCCTTGAAAGACACAAATTTAAAACTGGTGCAGTTTGTTTTGAAATGGACATCACTTTTTGGCACAGCATTCTTAAAAGTATTATGTGTTGTGCATATACTGGTGAATAGCAGAGCTACTGGGCAGAATACAATGCAAGTAGATTCACCTGGGGAGAAAGGTTTTGTGCTGTAGGTTAAGTGTGCTTCTCTAAAATGCTTGAAACCGTAAGTATTTTGGATTTCAAATTTGTTCAGGTTTTGAAACGGTGGCGTAT
Organism: Fukomys damarensis; assembly: GCF_012274545.1. Classification (NCBI taxonomy): domain Eukaryota; kingdom Metazoa; phylum Chordata; class Mammalia; order Rodentia; family Bathyergidae; genus Fukomys; species Fukomys damarensis. The sequence goes on from NW_022900922.1 coordinate 19,953,389, forward strand.
ACATTATGAGACATCTTGGGGGTGAGGGCTAAGATCAAACATGACATTCACTTATGTTGCATTTTCACCTTATGCATAGCCCAGAGGTAACTACACAAATTTAGTGCACCTGCATTTTGACAGATGCTACAAGGTCAAGTCTAGAATTTCCCACCTGGGGAGTCGTGTGATTTCTTATGAAAGATTCAGACTTTCAAGCACTTGGGATTTTGAATTTTCATATTAAAATCTTCAACATGTACACAGATGAAATGAAACAAAGGCAAATTACATGTAAAATTAATCAAATAACAGACTGAAGGGTTTCAGTCCCTGACCGGATGGTAGATTTGAACTGCTGATTCAGTTTCCTCAAGAGAACCTTAAAACTGACTAATATTGTCACTGCAGGGAAATTCTTAAAACCCATCAATAAACAACAAATAGAAGGCACAGGGGAGACTCCAAGTTGCAGAAAGAATAGGGAATTGCATCCTACCACCTAAGAGCTTCCAAAATGGTTTGGGAGAGATACAGTGGTGGATTGATCAAGGATAAAGAAAAAACCTTAACAACAAAGATGGGGGGAAATGTTTATTCCATATACAACAATAAAGGTAAGTATGATAGCAGATTCTTCTTCATAAGTAGTGCAAACTGAAAACCTATAAACCTAAAGTTATTTCTACACTGACGATATCTTTCAAAAACAAAGATTAAGCGCAAGGACCGGAGTTTGATCCCTGGTACCAAAAAAACAAAAAACAAAAACCAAAGATGAAAAGATCAAATACAGGGCCAGGGATTTAGCTCAGCGGTTCGGTGGCCTGCCTTGCAAGTGCAAAGACCCAAGTTCAATCCCCGGTACCAGAAAAAAAAAAAAAAAAAAAAAAAAAAAAAAAAAAAAAAAAAAAAAAA
>NW_022900922.1:19954339-20024715 GCF_012274545.1 Fukomys damarensis
CCAAAACAAAACCCCAGAACAAAAAAAAAAAAAAAAAAAAAAAAAAAAAAAAAAGATCAAATACAAAAAGTTTGGCAGCAATAAAACACATTGGAAATTATAATTATGCAGTTACTCAGATGCTGACTAGAAGGAATCTACTATATAAACACTAAGAAACAAACAAGGGCTACAGCTATAACTTAATAGTAGAGTGCTCCTTGCTTGGCCTATGCATGGCCCTGATCTCTGTACCAAACAAAAATATATAAAAAGAAAGAATGAAAGAAAAAGACAGTTTAAAAAAAGATAAAGAGTATGTTCCAAGTTAACACTAATCAAAGGAAAGTTGGGGTAGATCTATTGTATATGCAACTTTCTGATAAGTGGCTTAACAGTCTGTCCTTCTGATAAATAGACCCCTTGATAATTTGAAGATGACCATTTCTATTCCTGGAACTTTGCTAAAATCAATTGCGTGTGATATTAATACACAATACAAACAACACAATAATTTCCTATAAAAAGAAAAACAAAGGATGTTATTAAGACAAATAAATAAAATTTCAGAATTCTAAATTATTATGAAAATAATCAAGGTAAAAACAAAGTCAGAAGAATTATAACCTTTGTGTAATATAACACTTCCTTAGGACAAATAAGAAGCATAAAAATAAGACATTTGCTGACATATTCAACTTTCGAGCCAATAATTCCTGGTTCTGAATAATTGTTTTTAATCAATCCAATATAACTTGGATTGGAAACAATTTGCTTTTGACATTATCACTTATCTAATAAAGGAAGTCAATGTGGTAATTTCAGATTTATGGACTCAAGGAATTCACATCTCTAGTACTATGCCAACTCATTGCAGTATGTATATTCTGAAGTCAATGGTCAGCAAACTTCCCACTTAAACAGGCAGACAGCAGATAAATGAATGTGGATGTGTTCTAATAAATCTTTGTTTACAAAACAGGTGATGAGCATGTTTCACTACCGGCTGTGGTTTCTAGACTTCACTGCAGAACATTAATTTCACTCCTAGGTCTGAAAAGAAAACAACAGCCAACATATCATTTCTGTTTTCCTAATATAGTTTTATCTCAAGTCATGCTTTTAAAATATTTTCACATCTCTGCTTGATATGTAAGCTTTATCTGCATTGTAATTTAGTATCATCAAGCTCTTTTGAGACTGTATTTTCACTATTATGGTCTTTTCCTTTCTACTTTCTATGGTTTTGCTTTCTGTATTTTCAATTATGGAAAACGTCTTCTTTTTTGAGGATATGAAAAGTTGAGTTAGCTATTATACGTCTAAATTTAATTGACTCTTAATAAATTTGAAAAATTAAATGTTTTTATTGTCTCCAATTTTTGGATTCTAATAAATTGGTTTTTAATGTATGAGCAAATGCAGTTTTTTGTCTAATAATGTATAAGTTACAACAATTATTTTTAGATAATTTTGGCTCCCTTCTATATTGTAGAATTTTTGCCATTATTACATTTTTTCACTTGTTCTTTACTATTACTTTTTCATTTTAAATTGTTTATTTTGATTCTTTGATTTGTCTATAGTATACTTTTATAATTTTTCTTCCTAGAAAAGAATAGACTTACAGGTATAATGCATACTAAGCTTTAAATACATGAAAATACATTTTTCTCTTAAACATGAACAAAAGCTCAGCTAGAAATGGACGTCCTATATTTTAGTTACATCTTTGTTGTCTATGAACTGCTGAACAGAGGTTGCTTTGAGGCCACATTTCCTGGTGATTGATGTTATTAATTATTGAATACTAACATAAAATGTGGTTATCTTGATGATGTTTCAAACTCTAAAGATTATACATAAAAAAATCCATCTTTCTGGCTATGGTAAAAAGGTGAAGCAGTTGGCAACACTGGAGTAGCATTCTCAAGTAGCAGTTCAGAATTAAGAGTTGAATCACTACTTCCGCTTTTAAACGAAGCCTGTCACCCTCAATGCACCCTGCTACTTACCATCCATTTTTCTTCTTTTGTATTATCTGCCTACTTTCTTGTGGCAATTGAGATTGTGCGTCCACATGTTATTCTACTGGTTTCTACCATTTTGTGAATTCAAGAAGATTGCAAAACAATTCTGATTTGTGGTTTGGGGATTATTGTGAAATTTTCAAAAGAAGATTGTTAATGTTTTGCACAGATGGAATTATGGAACTTACTTTAAAAGGTGAAACTATAATTACGTGAAGAAGAAGAAGAAAACATTTTTAAGACCTTCTTTGAACTGGCTTTCTCCATTTATTTTATTAGTACATATGTTTTTCTGAATAACAACGTATTAATGTAGGAAACATGTCTTCTATTAAAGTTTATAGCTTTAATTTCCTTACCAGTTAAGCATAAATTGAAGAATTTTTTTCTACCATCCTATCTATCATCTTTTCTTACATTGTTTCCATTTGCTTATTTATTTCTTCTGCACTTTGGGATCGCTACTCAAGTATTTTGTTACTAAGAACTATCTGTATATAGTCTATCTATAATGTTGATTACTGCATTGCTGTTTATTATTTCTAATATTGTTTAATTTTGTGATTACATTTTGATTTTTAAATATAGTAATAATATTTAGAACACTTAATTATATACCAAACATTTAAACATTTTGAATGCATCATCTCAATGAAATCCTATGACAAACACAATTCTATTATTTCTTCTAAAGTGAAGATAATAAGGTTTGCAGAGAAGAAAATATTTCCAAGCTTAGAGTTGATTTTGCATTTTTTAAGTGTAACACAAGTACATACTAATGAAGAAAATATAAAAAACACCTCACATCTATAAAAACTATAACAACATTTCATAATAAAATAATTTCAGAATAACAATAGTTAACATACTGTGTGTCGTGATCTTAAATGAATGGCCAAAATGTTACTTAAGTACAAGTCATAGACAAAAGAAACTCTTCTGCATTTTGAATGAAAACATAAACTAGTATCGTCCCTGTAGAAATTAGTGTGACTATTCCTCAAAAAACTAAAAATAGAAACTCCATGTGACCCAGCTATCCTCCCTCTCGATATCTACTCAAAAGACTTAAAGTCATCAGTGCAAACTAACAGCTTTGGAGAAGAGTGGAATCAGGATATATAAGCAGTCAGTTTATAATCCAAAATTACATCAAATACACCATATAGCAAGAATTATTTAAGTCTGCCTTTTTCAGTTTGCTTCTGATCCAGTTATTTCTTCCCATTTTTTGCCCTGGATATGGTAGTTCTTTATCAAGCATTTTAGTGGTGATGAAGTATAATCAAGGTAAAACAGCATCTTAAAGATTATTAAAAGTACAGTTCAGGAGTGTGAGGGAAACATTATTGTATGACCAATCTTTAGAATATTTTCCATCTTGCAACAGTGAAATTCTGTAACCATAAAAGATAATTCCCCATTTTCTCTTCCCCTCGATCTCCGGAAACCTCCATTCTACTCTTTGCCTTCCAATTCATTCTGATGTCATTTAAATAAACTCATCATTATTAACTTGTTTTATGAGATTTACTTTCCTTTTAAAATTCTGAATATAAAATCAGTGTTGTAATTTATGTTTTGCTTATTAAAATTATTTTCAAAATATGTTCTTTTCCTTCTCTAACCATGTAGTACTTACTTCGTATAATATTTATTTGATTTGAAATGTGACCTCTCCTTCCTGAGAATGGAATACTGTGTTTTAGTATTAATAAGTTTTATCTGTATACCCTTAGAATCATCCTTTCGGTTCTTAAAATACGTGGAGTGCTGATCTTCACAATCTCGGTCAGCTTTCTGGTACTGTACATGGCCTGATTATATTATAATAAAAGAAATCTTGTCCTGTATAGGTAGAAGTTGTCTGTATTTCCTGTATTATGAAAAACTGCAAATAGTAAAGTTGACATGCCATCATCTGGATCTAAACTGCTAACCACATCCATTTGGGCCTCATTAGTGTTTCATTCCTGAGGAATACCAGGCTGAGAGATGCATTCAAACTCAAGTCCAGTCAGAGAATGAAAAGAGATATTTGGACTCTAGAGAGTTTTCATAAAACAAGTAGATTTGTGCCTTTCAGAACCTATATAGATGGAAATCCTCCACCTGCCTAACCTACATAGCTTTTCCACTGTGCCTCCAGCCAGTTTTCTTTAGTTGACTCTCCAATTTCTAGCTGACATATTTGTGACCAGCATCTCTGGTTTTCATTGTTTTGGGAACTGCATCTCTCTTCCTACTCTCATGCACATTGTAATGAAAACATGGTAGAGGATGAATTAGGCACTGCTAATTGCTGAGTGTGAGACCAGAGTAACCACATTCATGTATAAAGAAGATGAAGCTGGTGTCACCTATAGCACAGCTGGGACACCTGTCCTTTATAAACCTCACACATGGGTGAAATGCCTTTGACTCTAATCGCAACTGGCTTCTGCAGAACCCATTGCTAGTGTTTACTACTACTGTCTTTTCCATTTTCTGTTAGCAGAAGTGCTGTGCCATGCAGAGTAGCTATAAACTGCACATTTGCAAGGGTTCCTTTTAATGAAAGTATTCATCTTTAGATCAAGTTTAATTCTGCTGGGATAATTATAATTATCAGATCTCTCCTATGATCAATGACTTCTAACAGTTCAAATTGTTTATTATCTCCATAATACATGTTAGTTTAGCAAACAGTCTTTGTAGAAGTGACAATACCTGAATTATAAAATCTGTCAAAAATCCATCTACTGTGGTCTAGTTCTTCATTCTTTGATAGAGGAACGAGTATGTTCGTACAGAAATGGGCAGAGTATGAAATTTAGATAAAAATCATGGCCTAAAGCTTGAAATTAAAATATCAAGTACAGCTTAGTTCAATACAACAACAAAAATGTGAACCTAGAGTGGGATTGTGGGTGGGGCGGGGGTGGGGTGATCAGTAAGGCACATTAACGCTGGGAATTAGCTCACTGGCTGTGACTGTGTTTCTTATGGAAAGAATGGGTGACTTTTTAGCATGATCTCATCCATCTCCCAGGAGCAGGAGGTGGTTTATGTGTAGAGGCTATTAACAATAATAATTCTGAGCAGAGGAAGTGTTTTGAAATTTCTAGAGTCAGCAGCTTACCTTCTATTTCTGGATCCATCAGTTTTGTGTTGGAAGCCTGCAGACAGGTCATATTTTCTTAGGACCAGTGTTTCTATATCTGCTTGATGGCCTACTAGTACTTTCCATTTTATTAGTTCATGGATATTTTGTGAGTTTTAATAACTTTAGGTAAAGTAACCTGCAGAAATACTTTAAAGTCTTTGGAGAACATCCAGAAGAAAGGAGGAAGTATTAGCTACTTCTCCGGAGAAAATGTGATATTATTCCATAGCCAAGTGTTGTGTGGTCCTTTTTCTTAATGGAAAGACTCGATATTGCCAAGTATATTCTATAAACGTTCTTACCAAAATTGCCACTTTGCAGCTTCTCACTAGAAACTCTATGAGTTTCACACAAACACTTGATTATGTATGTTCAGCAATATATTTTCTTACTCTTTTTCAAAAAGGAAAATAAACACATAGGAGTTACCAGAGTGACAGCAACTTGGGAAGTCTGCATGAAGCAATAGTCATTTACTCCATTCTCCCTAGAAAGATGCCCCAGGCAGGCAGGTATGTGTAAGCAGGTGGTAAACTTGTCTATCTGACTGAGACAAAAGAGGAAACACGTATGTGTTTGAGATTTAGCTCTAGAAAAAAAAAATACCAGCCACATTTGCAAGAATCTAGAAACCATGTAGGTACATTCATCTCTGCCAATTAATAAGCAAAACCTAAATTTGCCCCACACTTTTCACTTTAAAATAACACGTGTGTGTGTGTGGTTTCACAAAAACTGTGGGGTAGACAGAGCAATGCACTGTTTTAAGATGAAAAGGCTGAAAATTGAGCTACTAATGGAGTTGTCCAAGTTTGCACAGCTAGCCGGCTCATACTCTAATCCTAATATTCTCATTCTGCCCTATTACTTTTCCATTACTGTACCTGAGGCAAGCTAATTTGAAAAGAAAAGAGATTTATTTGAACTCACAATTCTGAGGATTCAAGGATATGGCACAGGGCACTGGCTGGCATCACGGCAGAAGCGTGTGTGGGAACGAGAGGTTGCACTGCCGAATAGGACGTCTCTGAGGAGACACTCTGAGTGACCTATGTATTTCCTAACAGACCTCAGTTTTTAAAAGTTTTTATCACCTTGCCTCCAATACATGAGGCTTTGCAGCAATAAATAGTATCCAAATCAGAGCATCTACCTTGTGATTTATGTCGATCCCAAACTGGGGGGGGGGTGTCTTTATTATATTTCCCTGCTTTCTGCCATCTTTAATGTGGTTCCCAACTGACATATAGTGAGATTTCCCTAAAATGTGCTACATAGAAATTAGCTCACCAATCACAGAATAGATCATTTCTCTTTTTGTAGGTGTTTTTCTTTGTCTTCTTTGTAAATGATGACATCATATCATGAATAGGAAATATTTAATATTTACCTTCATTTTCTCAAAGCAAGGGCTTTTTAATATACCCAGATATTTGCGACTATGTATAATCCTGCTCAGAGCTGGAGTTTGGCTGGTGTGCTATGCCTTGGAAATGGCTCTAGCTATCCTTCATTGCCTCTATCTAAAACTAACATTCCCCAGGTCTAATTTCCTTCCCTGCTTGTGCCCTAGATTTTTTTCCCACTAATGTACATTCTAACTGAAAACACATGACATGAGAGAGATTAAAACCCTTCCAAAACATAACCAAACAGACATTTCATAACTCAACTTTCCCCTGGATTATCTTCAGTGAGATTTTCATGTGGTTACAGATGTTGAGCTTCACATTGGCATCTATGCTCTGGCAAAGATTTGGAAAGAGAAATAAAACAGGATATGTTTCTTGGGAAAACCTCCTATCAGTCCCCAGAGAAAGGAAAGGGGGCACTGTTTCATGAGAGACATACCTTAATTTTGTTGCAAATCTTTTTCCGCCTTCCAGCCTTCAATATCAATATGTCATGCTAAGTTATTTCATTAAGTACTTCATCTCCTTTGTAACCTGCTTGTCTTTGAGGACAAACTTTAGATCTGCCATGTACACATCTGCGATATTTTGATTCAAAGGACACCGGCTGACTCTTCACTGTAAAGTGTGTGTGTTCTTTTCCTCTTCCCTTCATAAATATATATTGCAATTGCCACTGTTATTTAAAAAATTATCCTTTGGTCCTTAGCGATCTACCATGTTCTACTCTCCCTTCATTCTTAAGCTGACCTTGCTCCCGTAGAAAGACAAGAAGACAACCTTAAGTGACAACGAGACAAATTTCATTTTGTCGGGAACTGCCTTTTCAATTATTTCTCTCTTCTCGATTTCTCCTTGCTGACCCAGTCCAAGCTGTTACTTTGACAGGGGTCCCTAACCTCTAAATTAAAATATGCAAATTGTTATGCTTCCTGCACTAGGAACACTATAGTCTATGCATTGCAATTGCAAAAGACTATTCCATTCCATTTTACAGCAGAAGAATATAGTTGCCTACTTCTGCCATTTCCTATTATGAGAAAAATAATACCCTCAAGACTGATGTGCTATAAGCAATACATTTATGCATTAGTATATTTCTATTCTAGAAATGAAAGATTATTAGTTTTTGTGAGCCATATTTTGCCACAAGGAAAATATATCCAGATATATCCAAATACTTTCAAATATTAGTGGATATATTTTAAATGTTTCAGTATTAAGACTGAGTCTAGTTTAATTTAAAAAATAACTACACTTTTAAGTACTTAATTTTTATCTAATGCACTGACATACAGAGCATCTCTTTGCTAGCCAATGCATTTCTTTCTACCCTCTTTTAGTAAATTCTTGGAGCTAGGGTGCCTCTTCTCCTTTTCAACTGATCAGTTAGAACCCCTCCTGGCTGATAAATAGTTGTTTTCAGGATTATATCCTATACTTTGCTGATGTACACAGATGCAGCACTTTTCTCTTACTAAAAAAGTTGCTTCTCAACCCCCATAAGAAAATTAGCTTTATAAATCGAATGATAAATAAACTTAAATGCTTAAGGGTTTGCTTAAGGCATCTCTCTGTGATGCTTGCCATAGGTCTCAGAAATTCCTGATTGATTATGGATTGTCCAAATTCCAAACTCCATTTAGAAATCACACTATAGGAATCACTTATCTATGGGAAGAAATTACAGTGCTAAATAAAACTACTAGCAAATCAAAATGCTACTTGTTTCTTTGGGATATATCTGATATTTCCTTTTTATCAAAATTTGGTTGCAATAGACTGGTTTATGGTAAATTTTTAATCCCTAAACATTTTTTGGTTGAAGCAAAACATATCAAGTAATGAGAAGAAAGCCAACTGGGTTTTAAAATTTGATACATTTTAAACCGTAAGAGGAGATTGGTGAACACTACACTTAAGGCTAAGATACCAAGTCTTACATCTGCTGTTAATGAGCAGTAAGCAAAGATGCCAAGTATGTAACCTCTGTGGACTTGGTTTTCCATATAAATTAAATTTCATATCTGAAGTCAGTTGACTTTAGAGCTGAGTCTGATCACCTAGTCGACTCTTTTGGCTTACATGGGCTAAAAGAGTATCCGTTATTTGGTCACTATGCAGCCAATCATCTAAGGCAGGTCTAGAGTACAAGACATTAATTCTTTCATTTACTGGATACAATGGAAGGATGATCTGATAAGTGTAGGAGAAAAGCTTTGAAGACTACATAAGGATGGTTCACCTAATGTTGAGGAAGTTCACTGTCAACTGCAACTGTTGTCTAAGGCCTTGTGAAAGTCTGCAGGGGTCTCGATTGTCCTTTCCTAAGTGCTGCACAGCTACAGCCCAGCCTAGGGTTGACTCTCCTGCCATTTGATTCGTTTTCCTCATCTAGAGGTTGTAAACAGTCACCACTCAGTGACCTCATCTCACAAGACAGCAAGAGTATTTAGATCTTCACAAAAGGGAACAGAAGCAAAAGGGCCCATTTTTGTTTGGTTTGGCTTTCCCTAGGATGTTCTTAGATGCAGGAAGCTGACATGGTGTGACAGATCACAGATGTCTCTTTCTGCACTTTCTCTCTTGATGGTACATAGTCCCTTGACCATGTTAAAAGGCAACCAGAGAAGTACTCAGTAGAGGCAGGACTCTGCAGGGCAAGATGACGTGGAGACACGAATCACTGCAGGTGAAGACAACATGTGCCCGTAGGGTGTGTCTGTGCACACGCGTGTGTGTGTGATTTCTGTGAAACATGGAATTTTCTAGCTGAACACTAAACTCTATTAAAAGTGGTAAAAAGAGCAATGGCAGCAGGAAAAAACCATTCAGATGCTTATACATACAGACTAGAAATGGACTCACAGAATCCAAGGAAGAGGGAAGATACGTGCTTTTCTTTATTAGTTGAAATAGTTATACAGGAACAAAAGACCATGAAGAATACTGACAGGCAATGATCCATTTGAAAAGGAGACAAGGAGAAAAATGATCCTACAATCTTAGGAAGACAAGTCTGTGTGTGAATGGGTGTGCACAGCACATGTGTCACAGCCCGAAATCTGTCTCTAGGGACCTATTTCTGAACAAGACAATGGACATACGTGTTGAAATTTTGGTTACTTTCTCTCTTTTTTTATTTTTGGAAGTGGTCTAGGGAAAAGGGTAGTTTGCTTAAGTGGAAATGAAAGAGAAAAAAGAAGTTTCCCTGATTTCCTTGAGATCAGTGATCACTGATCATTAACCAGTTCCCTAATTGGAAAATTCTGATTCTGGGACTTCTTAGGCAATTGTTCTTGTTTGTTGGGAGAGTGCATAAAAAGAAGAAGTTTACCATTACCAAACATTCTTTACAACTCTAGATAGCAGAGATTATTAAATAAGCTCAAAAAAGAAAGAATTTTTTTCCTCTTCATGCACTGTGCTCTTGCATTTCTCTATTTGAAGGTGCTTCTTTAATTACAAGTGAAATTCTACAAAATTTGGAAATTCATAGAGTTCTAATTTTTCTTCACAGAGGTATTTATCAAGTGATCATGAAAGCATCATTTCCCTAAAACATTTTAGGTCATTTTAACACTGGAGGAGAGAGTACTAATTGATATAGGGCATACCAACAGGTTAAGAGAGCAAAGGAGAAAAACAATTTAGAGTTGTGGAATCTAGCCAAGGTGATTGTTCTTAGATGTCTGTGATTACCTAAGAAGGAAAAATGTCTCTATCATTGTAGAGAACAAAGCTATCTGTATTTTGATTTTTAAAAAGAAAACTAAGGCTTACTGTACTTTAATGGCCTTATTTAGTCCATTAGACAGAGATTTCAGACATTATCATGATCAAATGTCAAGTGTGGAACAGCATGTGAGGGAGCATGAACTTCCCAATGATATTTTTCATGAGTGAGGTGCTGTGATTGTAAAGACTAAGTGACAGTGGGAAGAAGCTCACACACACACACACACACACACACACACACACACACAGTAGGAGGCGGGTGTGTTTCTGGGTATTGGCTTGGAAGTACATTGCTATTGCAATAATACTAGGATGACTGGCTTTCAGTGTCATTCTAAAAATAATTTACCAGTAGGATATACCTCCAGTAGTAGGAATTTATATGTGCTAATATTTTCCCGGAAGAAAAATGAAGGCTATAAAAATTTTAAGAACACAATTTCACTTTTAGTGTTATACCTGTCAAGAGAGACTGCATTATTTAATGAACAGGCTAAATTGACATAACTAAGAGATCTCAAAATGCAAAGCCTTTAATAAGATCGGAGTTTATTTCTCACTGACACACTGGTTGTGGGTGAGGGGGTCTGGGTTGGAGAATCTTCCGCACAGGGCAGAGAGGAATGAGGGAGGGTGCAACTTTTCCAGAAGCATTCTGTCACTTCTGCTTCTGGACGGAATCTAGGCACATGGCCTTGGGAGAAATTTGTATAGTTCCTCTCTTTGTAGCCACACATCTATCTAAACCTTCAAGATTACATTAGATAAGAAAGAAACTGGTAAACAGCCAGTAGTTTTTGCCACTTGGCAGGCAACTAATTTTTTTTAACTGACCAGAGAAAATTCTATGTATTTCTGGTGTGTCACATGATATGTATATATGGAATATAACATGATAGGCACATTATATATAACATGACGTGCATATCATATACACATCATAGAATGAATCAGGCTAACAGAAGAAATTGATTGTCACAAAATGCATGAATGTTACACCTGTTTAAAATCCAGAACAGTAATACTGGGGTAGATTCCCAATTGAATTAGAACACTTTTTCTAAGATAATATTATATACTTTTAATAAATATTTGCACTAAGAATCATTAGTAGGTGAATATCTTTCCCAAATGTTCTTTTTTCCCTATGAAAAAATATGGATTCTAATGGGGAGAAATATTTATGTTTTATTATAAAATATTTCTACAGTTAAGGAAAAAAGCAAATGAAACTTATTGGAAATTTTTACTATACCTCCATATACATACCCATTCCAATATGTATGTTAAGGGAAAAAAAATCACTATTTGGGTACCAACTACTGCCTATAGAGAATCTTTCATATTTTCTTTATTTCTCCTTTTCAGGCCAATTGCCTTATTTTCATTGAGCCCATTTGGCACATTTTAATTTTCCTGCAAGTTTAAGTAGATTGTCAACCTCTGGCTTGTACCCAAATCTCTGTCTATATTTCAGAATATCAAGCAAGGCTGTAGTTGCTTAATTAATTCAGAGCAATGGTAGTAATAATTAAATAACATGCACAATCCATTTTAAGAAGGGTAGTAATAAGTGATTTTTTTTCCCTTCACCAGACCTTGTTTAAATTAGCTATGTTCATTTTCTCATTTGTTAGGCAGCCTGAATTGAAAATTCAGTTCACTACTAGTCATTATCTACATATTATGCACCAGTCTGCCACGGGCTTTCAAATATACTCATTTATATGCAGCCTTTGGGCTTCCCAAAACTATTATGGAAGCAAGCTGACCTAGAGATGCTCATGTTTTCTCCAAGGGGCTGAAGTATCTGCCTCAGCTAGGTAATATTAAGGGCAACGATTCATTTAAGTTTTGAAGTGGAGAACCAGCAAAATTGCACTTAAGATATTGATATCAAAAATTCAAACAAAGACAGTTTTAGAAAGTAAAGGTAAAAACAGATAATATAAAAATAAATGAAATTTTCATCTAAAATATCCTACGTACTTTCAAATAACTTATTTTTCTAACGTTATACAACTTCAAAACTGTTATTTATGTATGTTATTTGTATGTTTTAGCAACATTATCGGTTCTCGTGTTTCATTTTCTCTACTTTTCTGTTAAGTCCATCCCTTTGAAGTAATTAACATAATCACTAACATTATAAGATCATTTCCTCACTCCAGATAAATGACCAGCACACTGGTGCTGACTCTCTATATTCAGGAATGCTTAAATAGTTCATTATTACCCAAATGACTATGGGGAAACGCTGTGCATAAAATGAAAGGAATAATGATTCATACCCCCCACAGGAAGATGAAACTCTGTAACATAAGAATTAATTCACTGTAAAATATTTGAGTATCAAGAAGATAATTGAAAGCACTAAAAATAAAATCAAATTCAATAGGTAATCTAAAGGTCATAAGATTTGTCACTAAACAATTAGAAAAAAATTTTATTTCCAGTAGGTTTTATAAATATGGCTATGCTTATATTGTGAATATAAATTAGTTTTAACTAGAGTTTTTGTCCTGAAATGTACACCTAATGAAAATATTTTATGTGAAAACATACTATTGATAGAAAAGGGTCATGAGATATCATAAATATTATGATATATTTTTAATTTTTATGTTTTACAAGTATTATCATAGCTTCTAGTCTAAATTCAGAAACAAAACTTTACATTTTTTTTATCTTTAAATGCTTATCTAATGACAATACTTGTGTGTGTTTAGTGCTTGTATTTCTTCTTTCACTAAGTCAAAAAGGAATCTGAAACATTTAATGAACACCCCCTTAATTATATCAAAAACACCTTTTGTTGACAATAGCTTTCATTGATTTTTCCAATCTGAACATACATTGTCTAAAGAAGTTAAGAAAGATATTATTCCTAATTCTGAAGATATAAGCAATTAACTTATAAGGAGACATTGATTTATATGGCATCATAGAGTAGAAGGATATTGGTTAACTACTAAAGGCAGAGCCCAGGGACAAGTGAAACTATGAAAAAAAGTGTTTTTGCAGGCACAGCATATTTTCTTTCTTGTGGGCATCCTTTACTTCTCCTGTACCTGCTGTCTGCATGCTGTCACTACAGTTCTGGGGCGCAGAACCACTACACACTGGAATGGACATAAAATATGTTGAAGTCACCCCTAGTTTTCTCGTGGAAGACTGTCATACCAGAACTCAGTGCCAGTGTTACCTTTCACTCTTAAGTTGTCTAAGCGTGAAACACAAATTCTTACCATCTTGGAGGCTCTCATAAATGATCAGAGTCCCTCTCCACTCTGGCCCAATGTGAATTTCAGAGGTGGATTTTAAGCTGCACTTACAGTTATAGTCTATTCGTCTGCCGGGGGCCACTCTTCACCCTTGACTCTCAGCTGTAAGTGGGCCATCTCCAGGGATGCTCTGTGCTTGTTAGGTGCTGCTAGTTTACAAGCTCATTAGGACAGCTCTCCCAGAAGAAGGATCTGCAGGTTGAGAAACAAGAGACCTTTTTCTAATCTGCAAAGGCGGTTAACAAATGTAATTTGGTTCTAACTATGAAACGGTCAATCAATGACAAAGGATGCACAACATCATGTATCATAGAAGAAAATTAAAATCATAATAAGGTACTACTAAATGTCCAGCAGACTAATACTACTAAACATCTACTAAAATTAATGTAATATAAAGAAAAGTAGACTCACAAATTCATAGTAAGAATACATTCTGAAGTAATTATTTTGATAGCTTCTTGGCAGTAGCTAATAAATCTGGATGAACATATACCCAGCAAGTCCAGTTGTGAGCATATACTCAAAAAAAATATATATATATATATGCATTCCAGTGAAATATACAAAATTTATTTTTCAGATTATTATTTTTTATGGTACCAAGCAATTGAACCCTTGTGCTTGCAAGGCAGGCTGGTGGAACTACTGAGCCAAATCCCCGACCTTATACAAAATTTAATAGAGGAGAAATTGTGCTAATGCATCATGGAATACCATATATCAAGAAAAAAGAAAAATACTGCTACATGCAAAGATGATGGATCAATATTGAATATGAAACTGTTATAAAAGTGTGAATGTCACCTGTTACCTCTATACTAAGTTAAAGGAACAAGGACAATTTAATCTATGGTCATATTTTGAAGCAAAAGGCTAAGTGATCCAAGTGATGGTTAGATGGCTGTTCATTTGACAAAATCTTATTGTCTTACGGTAACCCTAGGATTTCATGATTTAAAAAAATAAAAAAGACCCAATTTTGTCCAGACAGAAAACAGTAATTCAGGGATTTAGTCCCATTACCCAAGCTTATGGCATCAGATAGGAAAGTAAATGTCACATCATCATCCTCAAGAAAAGTGAAACTGTTCCACAGCCCACGGTCCTGTGAACACGACTGACATCTATGCTGCATGAAGACAGACCCAGTTAGGAAACAGTTTTCCACAAACGCAAGTCAAATAAATATGGACTGAAGTCCTTTCACTCACCACACACAGCAACTTCACCTTCCAAATGCAAAGGGCAAAGTTTGTTCATTCCGGGGGCATTGGTCAGTAGTGAGAGTCACTGGCTAAAATCTGCTACTCAACCACCAAGGAGATGGAAAAGTCTGCAGCAAGCAGATGAGGATGGGCCTTCCCAACCGTGAGTGGCCTGGCTTTCATTTTAACTGAAATGAGGAAGCATCTGTAGAGCTTCAGACAAAAGAATCACACGTCTGTAAGAGGCGACTCCCGTGCACTGTTCAGAAGCCCACTTCTGTTGGAGAGAATCTGGATGTGAAGGGTCTTTCCAGCAACACACCACTCCACATACTTCCGACTGGGAACGCTGTGCTCTGATAAGTTCTGTACTAATGCCCAGCTCAGCACCCTTGCTTTTCCAGGCAGTAATTCCCTGGGATTTTATCACTGATAGTGTCACCATTGCATTTATAACAATCTAAGGAAATAGGAGGACTGTCTAATCAATATGGAGATACCTCCCAAAGCTGGGACTAGAGATTCCATTTGACCCAGCCATAGCTCTGCTGGGTATCTTCCCAAAAGAATTAAAAGAATCATATCACAGTGGCATATGCACATCTATTTATAGGAGCACAGTTTGTAATAGCTAAAACATGGAAACAGCCCATTTGCCCATCAGTTGGAAACTAGATAAAGAAGATGTGGTTTTTCTATAAAATGGAATACTACTCAGCTATAAAGAATAAGAAATTAGAGTCATTCGTAGGAAAATGGATACATATTGAGGATATACTCCTAAGTGAAATAAGTAACACACGTGTAAATACCGAATAGTTTCTCTGGTGTGAAAAACTATAATAGTACACAAGATCCTAATGGGATAATTAACGATATGAAATAGGAAGAAAGGGGCTAAAGGTGTAGGGAAAGTGAGAAGGGTAGGGGAAAGGGAATAAGGGAAAAGAAAAAATGAGAAAATGAAAAAATGGAAATAAAGTGTTTGTGGTGGAGGGGAGGAGGGGGTGAAGGGAGGGCACGGACAACGGGAAAAAATGAGAACCAAGACCTGTCGTGTAAAGGTACGTTAAACTTGTCTATCTGACTGAGACAAAAGAGGAAACACGTATGTGTTTGAGATTTAGCTCTAGAAAAAAAAAATACCAGCCACATTTGCAAGAATCTAGAAACCATGTAGGTACATTCATCTCTGCCAATTAATAAGCAAAACCTAAATTTGCCCCACACTTTTCACTTTAAAATAACACGTGTGTGTGTGTGGTTTCACAAAAACTGTGGGGTAGACAGAGCAATGCACTGTTTTAAGATGAAAAGGCTGAAAATTGAGCTACTAATGGAGTTGTCCAAGTTTGCACAGCTAGCCGGCTCATACTCTAATCCTAATATTCTCATTCTGCCCTATTACTTTTCCATTACTGTACCTGAGGCAAGCTAATTTGAAAAGAAAAGAGATTTATTTGAACTCACAATTCTGAGGATTCAAGGATATGGCACAGGGCACTGGCTGGCATCACGGCAGAAGCGTGTGTGGGAACGAGAGGTTGCACTGCCGAATAGGACGTCTCTGAGGAGACACTCTGAGTGACCTATGTATTTCCTAACAGACCTCAGTTTTTAAAAGTTTTTATCACCTTGCCTCCAATACATGAGGCTTTGCAGCAATAAATAGTATCCAAATCAGAGCATCTACCTTGTGATTTATGTCGATCCCAAACTGGGGGGGGGGTGTCTTTATTATATTTCCCTGCTTTCTGCCATCTTTAATGTGGTTCCCAACTGACATATAGTGAGATTTCCCTAAAATGTGCTACATAGAAATTAGCTCACCAATCACAGAATAGATCATTTCTCTTTTTGTAGGTGTTTTTCTTTGTCTTCTTTGTAAATGATGACATCATATCATGAATAGGAAATATTTAATATTTACCTTCATTTTCTCAAAGCAAGGGCTTTTTAATATACCCAGATATTTGCGACTATGTATAATCCTGCTCAGAGCTGGAGTTTGGCTGGTGTGCTATGCCTTGGAAATGGCTCTAGCTATCCTTCATTGCCTCTATCTAAAACTAACATTCCCCAGGTCTAATTTCCTTCCCTGCTTGTGCCCTAGATTTTTTTCCCACTAATGTACATTCTAACTGAAAACACATGACATGAGAGAGATTAAAACCCTTCCAAAACATAACCAAACAGACATTTCATAACTCAACTTTCCCCTGGATTATCTTCAGTGAGATTTTCATGTGGTTACAGATGTTGAGCTTCACATTGGCATCTATGCTCTGGCAAAGATTTGGAAAGAGAAATAAAACAGGATATGTTTCTTGGGAAAACCTCCTATCAGTCCCCAGAGAAAGGAAAGGGGGCACTGTTTCATGAGAGACATACCTTAATTTTGTTGCAAATCTTTTTCCGCCTTCCAGCCTTCAATATCAATATGTCATGCTAAGTTATTTCATTAAGTACTTCATCTCCTTTGTAACCTGCTTGTCTTTGAGGACAAACTTTAGATCTGCCATGTACACATCTGCGATATTTTGATTCAAAGGACACCGGCTGACTCTTCACTGTAAAGTGTGTGTGTTCTTTTCCTCTTCCCTTCATAAATATATATTGCAATTGCCACTGTTATTTAAAAAATTATCCTTTGGTCCTTAGCGATCTACCATGTTCTACTCTCCCTTCATTCTTAAGCTGACCTTGCTCCCGTAGAAAGACAAGAAGACAACCTTAAGTGACAACGAGACAAATTTCATTTTGTCGGGAACTGCCTTTTCAATTATTTCTCTCTTCTCGATTTCTCCTTGCTGACCCAGTCCAAGCTGTTACTTTGACAGGGGTCCCTAACCTCTAAATTAAAATATGCAAATTGTTATGCTTCCTGCACTAGGAACACTATAGTCTATGCATTGCAATTGCAAAAGACTATTCCATTCCATTTTACAGCAGAAGAATATAGTTGCCTACTTCTGCCATTTCCTATTATGAGAAAAATAATACCCTCAAGACTGATGTGCTATAAGCAATACATTTATGCATTAGTATATTTCTATTCTAGAAATGAAAGATTATTAGTTTTTGTGAGCCATATTTTGCCACAAGGAAAATATATCCAGATATATCCAAATACTTTCAAATATTAGTGGATATATTTTAAATGTTTCAGTATTAAGACTGAGTCTAGTTTAATTTAAAAAATAACTACACTTTTAAGTACTTAATTTTTATCTAATGCACTGACATACAGAGCATCTCTTTGCTAGCCAATGCATTTCTTTCTACCCTCTTTTAGTAAATTCTTGGAGCTAGGGTGCCTCTTCTCCTTTTCAACTGATCAGTTAGAACCCCTCCTGGCTGATAAATAGTTGTTTTCAGGATTATATCCTATACTTTGCTGATGTACACAGATGCAGCACTTTTCTCTTACTAAAAAAGTTGCTTCTCAACCCCCATAAGAAAATTAGCTTTATAAATCGAATGATAAATAAACTTAAATGCTTAAGGGTTTGCTTAAGGCATCTCTCTGTGATGCTTGCCATAGGTCTCAGAAATTCCTGATTGATTATGGATTGTCCAAATTCCAAACTCCATTTAGAAATCACACTATAGGAATCACTTATCTATGGGAAGAAATTACAGTGCTAAATAAAACTACTAGCAAATCAAAATGCTACTTGTTTCTTTGGGATATATCTGATATTTCCTTTTTATCAAAATTTGGTTGCAATAGACTGGTTTATGGTAAATTTTTAATCCCTAAACATTTTTTGGTTGAAGCAAAACATATCAAGTAATGAGAAGAAAGCCAACTGGGTTTTAAAATTTGATACATTTTAAACCGTAAGAGGAGATTGGTGAACACTACACTTAAGGCTAAGATACCAAGTCTTACATCTGCTGTTAATGAGCAGTAAGCAAAGATGCCAAGTATGTAACCTCTGTGGACTTGGTTTTCCATATAAATTAAATTTCATATCTGAAGTCAGTTGACTTTAGAGCTGAGTCTGATCACCTAGTCGACTCTTTTGGCTTACATGGGCTAAAAGAGTATCCGTTATTTGGTCACTATGCAGCCAATCATCTAAGGCAGGTCTAGAGTACAAGACATTAATTCTTTCATTTACTGGATACAATGGAAGGATGATCTGATAAGTGTAGGAGAAAAGCTTTGAAGACTACATAAGGATGGTTCACCTAATGTTGAGGAAGTTCACTGTCAACTGCAACTGTTGTCTAAGGCCTTGTGAAAGTCTGCAGGGGTCTCGATTGTCCTTTCCTAAGTGCTGCACAGCTACAGCCCAGCCTAGGGTTGACTCTCCTGCCATTTGATTCGTTTTCCTCATCTAGAGGTTGTAAACAGTCACCACTCAGTGACCTCATCTCACAAGACAGCAAGAGTATTTAGATCTTCACAAAAGGGAACAGAAGCAAAAGGGCCCATTTTTGTTTGGTTTGGCTTTCCCTAGGATGTTCTTAGATGCAGGAAGCTGACATGGTGTGACAGATCACAGATGTCTCTTTCTGCACTTTCTCTCTTGATGGTACATAGTCCCTTGACCATGTTAAAAGGCAACCAGAGAAGTACTCAGTAGAGGCAGGACTCTGCAGGGCAAGATGACGTGGAGACACGAATCACTGCAGGTGAAGACAACATGTGCCCGTAGGGTGTGTCTGTGCACACGCGTGTGTGTGTGATTTCTGTGAAACATGGAATTTTCTAGCTGAACACTAAACTCTATTAAAAGTGGTAAAAAGAGCAATGGCAGCAGGAAAAAACCATTCAGATGCTTATACATACAGACTAGAAATGGACTCACAGAATCCAAGGAAGAGGGAAGATACGTGCTTTTCTTTATTAGTTGAAATAGTTATACAGGAACAAAAGACCATGAAGAATACTGACAGGCAATGATCCATTTGAAAAGGAGACAAGGAGAAAAATGATCCTACAATCTTAGGAAGACAAGTCTGTGTGTGAATGGGTGTGCACAGCACATGTGTCACAGCCCGAAATCTGTCTCTAGGGACCTATTTCTGAACAAGACAATGGACATACGTGTTGAAATTTTGGTTACTTTCTCTCTTTTTTTATTTTTGGAAGTGGTCTAGGGAAAAGGGTAGTTTGCTTAAGTGGAAATGAAAGAGAAAAAAGAAGTTTCCCTGATTTCCTTGAGATCAGTGATCACTGATCATTAACCAGTTCCCTAATTGGAAAATTCTGATTCTGGGACTTCTTAGGCAATTGTTCTTGTTTGTTGGGAGAGTGCATAAAAAGAAGAAGTTTACCATTACCAAACATTCTTTACAACTCTAGATAGCAGAGATTATTAAATAAGCTCAAAAAAGAAAGAATTTTTTTCCTCTTCATGCACTGTGCTCTTGCATTTCTCTATTTGAAGGTGCTTCTTTAATTACAAGTGAAATTCTACAAAATTTGGAAATTCATAGAGTTCTAATTTTTCTTCACAGAGGTATTTATCAAGTGATCATGAAAGCATCATTTCCCTAAAACATTTTAGGTCATTTTAACACTGGAGGAGAGAGTACTAATTGATATAGGGCATACCAACAGGTTAAGAGAGCAAAGGAGAAAAACAATTTAGAGTTGTGGAATCTAGCCAAGGTGATTGTTCTTAGATGTCTGTGATTACCTAAGAAGGAAAAATGTCTCTATCATTGTAGAGAACAAAGCTATCTGTATTTTGATTTTTAAAAAGAAAACTAAGGCTTACTGTACTTTAATGGCCTTATTTAGTCCATTAGACAGAGATTTCAGACATTATCATGATCAAATGTCAAGTGTGGAACAGCATGTGAGGGAGCATGAACTTCCCAATGATATTTTTCATGAGTGAGGTGCTGTGATTGTAAAGACTAAGTGACAGTGGGAAGAAGCTCACACACACACACACACACACACACACACACACACACAGTAGGAGGCGGGTGTGTTTCTGGGTATTGGCTTGGAAGTACATTGCTATTGCAATAATACTAGGATGACTGGCTTTCAGTGTCATTCTAAAAATAATTTACCAGTAGGATATACCTCCAGTAGTAGGAATTTATATGTGCTAATATTTTCCCGGAAGAAAAATGAAGGCTATAAAAATTTTAAGAACACAATTTCACTTTTAGTGTTATACCTGTCAAGAGAGACTGCATTATTTAATGAACAGGCTAAATTGACATAACTAAGAGATCTCAAAATGCAAAGCCTTTAATAAGATCGGAGTTTATTTCTCACTGACACACTGGTTGTGGGTGAGGGGGTCTGGGTTGGAGAATCTTCCGCACAGGGCAGAGAGGAATGAGGGAGGGTGCAACTTTTCCAGAAGCATTCTGTCACTTCTGCTTCTGGACGGAATCTAGGCACATGGCCTTGGGAGAAATTTGTATAGTTCCTCTCTTTGTAGCCACACATCTATCTAAACCTTCAAGATTACATTAGATAAGAAAGAAACTGGTAAACAGCCAGTAGTTTTTGCCACTTGGCAGGCAACTAATTTTTTTTAACTGACCAGAGAAAATTCTATGTATTTCTGGTGTGTCACATGATATGTATATATGGAATATAACATGATAGGCACATTATATATAACATGACGTGCATATCATATACACATCATAGAATGAATCAGGCTAACAGAAGAAATTGATTGTCACAAAATGCATGAATGTTACACCTGTTTAAAATCCAGAACAGTAATACTGGGGTAGATTCCCAATTGAATTAGAACACTTTTTCTAAGATAATATTATATACTTTTAATAAATATTTGCACTAAGAATCATTAGTAGGTGAATATCTTTCCCAAATGTTCTTTTTTCCCTATGAAAAAATATGGATTCTAATGGGGAGAAATATTTATGTTTTATTATAAAATATTTCTACAGTTAAGGAAAAAAGCAAATGAAACTTATTGGAAATTTTTACTATACCTCCATATACATACCCATTCCAATATGTATGTTAAGGGAAAAAAAATCACTATTTGGGTACCAACTACTGCCTATAGAGAATCTTTCATATTTTCTTTATTTCTCCTTTTCAGGCCAATTGCCTTATTTTCATTGAGCCCATTTGGCACATTTTAATTTTCCTGCAAGTTTAAGTAGATTGTCAACCTCTGGCTTGTACCCAAATCTCTGTCTATATTTCAGAATATCAAGCAAGGCTGTAGTTGCTTAATTAATTCAGAGCAATGGTAGTAATAATTAAATAACATGCACAATCCATTTTAAGAAGGGTAGTAATAAGTGATTTTTTTTCCCTTCACCAGACCTTGTTTAAATTAGCTATGTTCATTTTCTCATTTGTTAGGCAGCCTGAATTGAAAATTCAGTTCACTACTAGTCATTATCTACATATTATGCACCAGTCTGCCACGGGCTTTCAAATATACTCATTTATATGCAGCCTTTGGGCTTCCCAAAACTATTATGGAAGCAAGCTGACCTAGAGATGCTCATGTTTTCTCCAAGGGGCTGAAGTATCTGCCTCAGCTAGGTAATATTAAGGGCAACGATTCATTTAAGTTTTGAAGTGGAGAACCAGCAAAATTGCACTTAAGATATTGATATCAAAAATTCAAACAAAGACAGTTTTAGAAAGTAAAGGTAAAAACAGATAATATAAAAATAAATGAAATTTTCATCTAAAATATCCTACGTACTTTCAAATAACTTATTTTTCTAACGTTATACAACTTCAAAACTGTTATTTATGTATGTTATTTGTATGTTTTAGCAACATTATCGGTTCTCGTGTTTCATTTTCTCTACTTTTCTGTTAAGTCCATCCCTTTGAAGTAATTAACATAATCACTAACATTATAAGATCATTTCCTCACTCCAGATAAATGACCAGCACACTGGTGCTGACTCTCTATATTCAGGAATGCTTAAATAGTTCATTATTACCCAAATGACTATGGGGAAACGCTGTGCATAAAATGAAAGGAATAATGATTCATACCCCCCACAGGAAGATGAAACTCTGTAACATAAGAATTAATTCACTGTAAAATATTTGAGTATCAAGAAGATAATTGAAAGCACTAAAAATAAAATCAAATTCAATAGGTAATCTAAAGGTCATAAGATTTGTCACTAAACAATTAGAAAAAAATTTTATTTCCAGTAGGTTTTATAAATATGGCTATGCTTATATTGTGAATATAAATTAGTTTTAACTAGAGTTTTTGTCCTGAAATGTACACCTAATGAAAATATTTTATGTGAAAACATACTATTGATAGAAAAGGGTCATGAGATATCATAAATATTATGATATATTTTTAATTTTTATGTTTTACAAGTATTATCATAGCTTCTAGTCTAAATTCAGAAACAAAACTTTACATTTTTTTTATCTTTAAATGCTTATCTAATGACAATACTTGTGTGTGTTTAGTGCTTGTATTTCTTCTTTCACTAAGTCAAAAAGGAATCTGAAACATTTAATGAACACCCCCTTAATTATATCAAAAACACCTTTTGTTGACAATAGCTTTCATTGATTTTTCCAATCTGAACATACATTGTCTAAAGAAGTTAAGAAAGATATTATTCCTAATTCTGAAGATATAAGCAATTAACTTATAAGGAGACATTGATTTATATGGCATCATAGAGTAGAAGGATATTGGTTAACTACTAAAGGCAGAGCCCAGGGACAAGTGAAACTATGAAAAAAAGTGTTTTTGCAGGCACAGCATATTTTCTTTCTTGTGGGCATCCTTTACTTCTCCTGTACCTGCTGTCTGCATGCTGTCACTACAGTTCTGGGGCGCAGAACCACTACACACTGGAATGGACATAAAATATGTTGAAGTCACCCCTAGTTTTCTCGTGGAAGACTGTCATACCAGAACTCAGTGCCAGTGTTACCTTTCACTCTTAAGTTGTCTAAGCGTGAAACACAAATTCTTACCATCTTGGAGGCTCTCATAAATGATCAGAGTCCCTCTCCACTCTGGCCCAATGTGAATTTCAGAGGTGGATTTTAAGCTGCACTTACAGTTATAGTCTATTCGTCTGCCGGGGGCCACTCTTCACCCTTGACTCTCAGCTGTAAGTGGGCCATCTCCAGGGATGCTCTGTGCTTGTTAGGTGCTGCTAGTTTACAAGCTCATTAGGACAGCTCTCCCAGAAGAAGGATCTGCAGGTTGAGAAACAAGAGACCTTTTTCTAATCTGCAAAGGCGGTTAACAAATGTAATTTGGTTCTAACTATGAAACGGTCAATCAATGACAAAGGATGCACAACATCATGTATCATAGAAGAAAATTAAAATCATAATAAGGTACTACTAAATGTCCAGCAGACTAATACTACTAAACATCTACTAAAATTAATGTAATATAAAGAAAAGTAGACTCACAAATTCATAGTAAGAATACATTCTGAAGTAATTATTTTGATAGCTTCTTGGCAGTAGCTAATAAATCTGGATGAACATATACCCAGCAAGTCCAGTTGTGAGCATATACTCAAAAAAAATATATATATATATATGCATTCCAGTGAAATATACAAAATTTATTTTTCAGATTATTATTTTTTATGGTACCAAGCAATTGAACCCTTGTGCTTGCAAGGCAGGCTGGTGGAACTACTGAGCCAAATCCCCGACCTTATACAAAATTTAATAGAGGAGAAATTGTGCTAATGCATCATGGAATACCATATATCAAGAAAAAAGAAAAATACTGCTACATGCAAAGATGATGGATCAATATTGAATATGAAACTGTTATAAAAGTGTGAATGTCACCTGTTACCTCTATACTAAGTTAAAGGAACAAGGACAATTTAATCTATGGTCATATTTTGAAGCAAAAGGCTAAGTGATCCAAGTGATGGTTAGATGGCTGTTCATTTGACAAAATCTTATTGTCTTACGGTAACCCTAGGATTTCATGATTTAAAAAAATAAAAAAGACCCAATTTTGTCCAGACAGAAAACAGTAATTCAGGGATTTAGTCCCATTACCCAAGCTTATGGCATCAGATAGGAAAGTAAATGTCACATCATCATCCTCAAGAAAAGTGAAACTGTTCCACAGCCCACGGTCCTGTGAACACGACTGACATCTATGCTGCATGAAGACAGACCCAGTTAGGAAACAGTTTTCCACAAACGCAAGTCAAATAAATATGGACTGAAGTCCTTTCACTCACCACACACAGCAACTTCACCTTCCAAATGCAAAGGGCAAAGTTTGTTCATTCCGGGGGCATTGGTCAGTAGTGAGAGTCACTGGCTAAAATCTGCTACTCAACCACCAAGGAGATGGAAAAGTCTGCAGCAAGCAGATGAGGATGGGCCTTCCCAACCGTGAGTGGCCTGGCTTTCATTTTAACTGAAATGAGGAAGCATCTGTAGAGCTTCAGACAAAAGAATCACACGTCTGTAAGAGGCGACTCCCGTGCACTGTTCAGAAGCCCACTTCTGTTGGAGAGAATCTGGATGTGAAGGGTCTTTCCAGCAACACACCACTCCACATACTTCCGACTGGGAACGCTGTGCTCTGATAAGTTCTGTACTAATGCCCAGCTCAGCACCCTTGCTTTTCCAGGCAGTAATTCCCTGGGATTTTATCACTGATAGTGTCACCATTGCATTTATAACAATCTAAGGAAATAGGAGGACTGTCTAATCAATATGGAGATACCTCCCAAAGCTGGGACTAGAGATTCCATTTGACCCAGCCATAGCTCTGCTGGGTATCTTCCCAAAAGAATTAAAAGAATCATATCACAGTGGCATATGCACATCTATTTATAGGAGCACAGTTTGTAATAGCTAAAACATGGAAACAGCCCATTTGCCCATCAGTTGGAAACTAGATAAAGAAGATGTGGTTTTTCTATAAAATGGAATACTACTCAGCTATAAAGAATAAGAAATTAGAGTCATTCGTAGGAAAATGGATACATATTGAGGATATACTCCTAAGTGAAATAAGTAACACACGTGTAAATACCGAATAGTTTCTCTGGTGTGAAAAACTATAATAGTACACAAGATCCTAATGGGATAATTAACGATATGAAATAGGAAGAAAGGGGCTAAAGGTGTAGGGAAAGTGAGAAGGGTAGGGGAAAGGGAATAAGGGAAAAGAAAAAATGAGAAAATGAAAAAATGG
This sequence comes from Fukomys damarensis, assembly GCF_012274545.1. Taxonomy (NCBI): domain Eukaryota; kingdom Metazoa; phylum Chordata; class Mammalia; order Rodentia; family Bathyergidae; genus Fukomys; species Fukomys damarensis. The sequence goes on from NW_022900922.1 coordinate 19,980,295, forward strand.
AAATAAAGTGTTTGTGGTGGAGGGGAGGAGGGGGTGAAGGGAGGGCACGGACAACGGGAAAAAATGAGAACCAAGACCTGTCGTGTAAAGGTACGTGATCCCAGTAATGAATGTAACTGTACTGTATGCCTAAAATGTACCAATAAACTCAATAAAAAGAAAAAAATAAAAATTGTAAAGATTTCCTCAGTAAAAAAAAAAAGTTGCTGAGGAAAAATTTAATTATAAAGAAATAACACATTACTTAACAATGCCCATATTAGAAGATTATGTATAATGTATACGTTATACAGTATGTGCCATCTGTCTGTCTCTGTATTCTTAGTTTGCAGAATTCAGATTGTTTATGGTTCGACATACTTCTAGGGAAGAGAGAAATGGTACTTTGAGATTGGGTAAGATAGTCATCGCTATTTTCCTCAAACTCAGAGATTATTTGTTTTCTCTGTTAATTCAGATCACAGCAAATAAAAGCATATAAATTCTCAGTTTGCTAATTACTAATTTCCTATTTACCCTCCATTCATTTGAAAATATGAATTGCTACTTGCCACCGTGTGATGAATGAAGTCCTGCATGCATGGCTGAGCCTCTCCTGAAAAACAAGTGTTGGGAGCACGCTGAGGATATCACCTCTAAATTTGCCCTGGGATGGACCAGGACCAGAAAATAGGGCAGGGATGAATCCAGTTCATTAATATCTGAAAGCTTTCATCTTGCAGAACCTCCAGTCCTCCTCTCAGAGTAAAACAGATCCCTTCCAAGGAAGTTATTAGTCAAAAGGCCAAACTGGAATCCCCATGGTGATAACTTCTAATGCCACAAGGACTGGATTAAGTGAGGTGAATTATAAATGGCCTGATCACTGGGGAGTTCACTCCAGCCTTTCTCAAGCGGCAGATGGAAATTTTAACCCACTCACATATGATCTCAGTTTGGAGTCATCCTCCCTTCCTTCCAAAGAGCTGAGACTGAATTTCAGGCTAATTAAATCATTTCCCAACTATTCTAGCAGTGCATTAGAAGAAGTTGAAAATTTTAAGATGAATCACTGCTCTGACCTTCTGTCCTGATATAGTTAACTACCCAAGCTATTTGTCTTCCAAACCCAAATAATCAGTTTATAAAATTTAATCTTATGTTGGGAGGAATGGGAGATTCATAAAGGAAGTATTAGGATGAGCTTGCTTTGACTTTGATTTTACACACGCACGCGCGCGCGCACACACACACATCCTAGATATCAGATGTTTTCCCTTCAGATTTGCCCCTAGGTGAGTCAAGCTGGCTTCTCACTGAGTTTAGCTTCTGGGAGCCTCTGGCAGGAAGAGTGAGGTCAGGGTACCTGTTTCCCAAGTCCTCTCCCTACTCAACCTTGGATTGGCAGTGGCTGTTTTCCCCTACGTAAGGCCATGCCCCCCATCCGGCTGCCTTCTTCTCCAGTTTCTCCTTACGTCTCAGCAATGACACATCTATGTGAAAGCTCCCTATGTTAATTCACTCCTCTGTGAAAGTGTCATGTCCTCTCTGTCTTTCTATACAAGCCTCTACTTATAGAATTTGATTTTAAATTTAGTATGTGGTGATTCCATTTAGGGTGGTGTGTATAAGATTTTATCTTACTATGGAAAGGAGCAAAGAAGTCATCTGTGCTACTAGAATTTGTATTTATTGTATAAAGGCAGTTTCAAAAAACACCGAAAGTGGTCAGTTGGCAAAAGATTGCCTTTTGCACAAATTGGTCAATATACGAAGGTTAAAATTTTAAAGTAAACAGAAGATGAGTACTAACATTTATAACATTTCCCTATGTACCAGGGAATTTACATATGCTCCACATTCTACAAACTGTGTGAATTAGTGAAAAATCACAGCAAATATTAAAAACCAGCCTCACTCTGAGATATTTCCACCTCATTCATCTGCTGCCATTCAAAAAATTAGATACATATTTCAAGTTCTTTGTTGTTTGCTATCCAAAGAGAAGAGAAGCAAGTCAGAATAGAGAAGAATTTGGAAAGTCAACCACTCTGACGGCTGTCACATGCAGAATCACAATCCGAACCTCCCCGCTTAAATTCAGGTATCACACCCTTCTCAGCCTGATCCTCAAGAGTCTAAGATTCTTCACTTTCATAAGGTTGCTGCGTCATGGACTAGAAGAAGAGTTTCTCTTCTATAGTCCTTCCTAACTAGAATCATGATTCCTAGACTCAAAACACTGGTTTTTCTGTATTGGAAAATTAATATCCTTTCCTTTTAGAAGAAAAATACAGAGAACACATAGTATCTGAGTGAAACCGCAGATTTTGAACACATCCCACATCTGGCATTTTAGGCAAATGCAAAAAAGCCTAGCACAAATGCATTTTTACATTTTTTTTTTCTATCCTCGCCACTAAGAAACTGTTGGTTCTTCTTCCAAGTGAAGGGCATTCAGTTCTCCCTTGACGAACTGGTGAGGAACTACTGACCCACATCTCTCTTCTAACCTGCAATCGTGGTACCCTGGGAGCCTCCTGCAGCTCAGGTGCCGCAGCTCCTCTCTCACTGTTCCCTTAGGTCTTCCTCTCACATCTGACTCGCTTCTGGATCTGCCCATCAAACCTCAGCCGCACCTCCTAGCCCCCCCCCCACACCACCCACAGCACAGGACGTGACTGGAGCCTCCTCGTCACAGCACGGCTCCATTATCTTCGTACACTTCTTGCCCTGCTGAGACCCACAGCTCTTTGCTGACAGCAGGTGGAGGTGGGGGATCCCTGTGACCGTCAGCCTTTCTTAGCTTGATCAGAAATGAGTATATGGGTTGTGGCGGTGCAGAGCGTCCCGTCAGCCTCCCCAGAGAAGACTCTGGGATGGTTTGCTCTCCCACTTTCCCTTTAAAGATTCATTTTCTCCTGGTACTGGGACTCGTGCTTCATCTCTAAATCTGTATGCCTTCCTCTCAACGATTCTTAACTCTATCTCCTCTCCTCCTTTGTCATCTCATTTCCTTTCTTCCATCCCTCTTTTTCTTTTCTTTCTTCCTCCTTTTTGTTTTCCTTTCCTCCATGCCAACTTTCACTTTTGCTCTTCTCTGGACAAAAATGATAAGAAAAAAAGAGGAAACAAAACATAAACATTGATATTGGGAGATGAACCCAATGTGTTTGGTACCCTGTGGCTGGACATACATATTTTTCAGGAAAGAATGCAATTATTAAAAAGGAATATGCCCAGGTCAGCAGATGTATTGAATAAAATACATAATTTGTAATACTGTATTTGATAAAGTATTCTTAATCTCTGCATATAATATAACTGATAACACTATGCAGGTTTCACTCACTGAGCAAGAAGGTTTGAAAGCTTTTTTGTATACCTTGACTACACAATTACCTAAAAAATTAGACTTATCAATACAAAAAATAATAAATTCTATACATGGTAGTCCACATAGGTATCGCATTTAAAATCAAGGTTGATAGTACATAAGATCCTAATGAGATAATTGACCATGTGAAATAGGAAGAAAAGGGCTAAAAGTGTAGGGAAAGTGGGAAGGGTAGGGGAAAGGTAATAAGGGAAAAGAAAAAAATATGAGAAAATGAAAAAATGGAAATGAAGTGTTTATAAATGGGGAGGGGGGAGGGGGTGAAGGGAGGGCAGGGGTAAGGGGAAAAAATGAGAACCAAGACCTGTCATGTAAAGGTACAAGATCCCAATAGTGAATGTAATTGTACTGTATACCTAAAATGTACCAATAAACTCAATAAAAGAAAAAAAAAACTGTATGGCTTGGCCTCTATAGTTTACCCCTGATTCTCATATTAGCTTATCCTAATCAATCACTATGATCTTTCCATTTGGGCTCAGTAATAGCTTCTGCCTTTTTCAAGATGGTATTTCAAGCTCCTTCCATGAGTTGATAGAGGACATTGCTCAGAGAGTCACTTACAGTCCCTATAAAAGGAAAATAGACACCACCTTTGACAGATAAATGGGCAAAAATATGTGTTACATATATACAGTAAAATGTTATTCCTCCATAAAAAGAATGCAATCCTGCCATTGATAGAAACATGGGTCAGCCTAGATGATATTATGTTAAGTGAAATAAGTCAGGCACAGAAAGATCATAACATGTGGAAGCTAAAATGATTCTTCTCATGGAAATAGAGAGTAGAAAAGTGCTTAACAGAGCTTTGGAGAAAGAGGAAGGAGAATTGGGGAAATAGTTAAAGGGTCAAGGGCTGGAGTTAGATAAGACAAATAAGTTCTAGTGTTCTGATAATTACAAGGTATCTATGGTTGCCAATTCATTATAGCTAGTAGAGAGGATTTAGACTATTCCCAGCACAAAGAAATCATAATTATTGAGGTGATAGATATACCAATTACCCTGATCTGATCATTACACATTGTATATTTATTTGTAAATATCACAATGCATCTATAAATATGAAAAATTATTATGTATAAAATTTTTAAAACATACTAAAGCAGTGCAGATACCCACTATTACTATGATTATCACGTATGTTATTATGGATTTTTTATCCCTTAATAAATTATCAGATGTACTACAATGATTATGGCTAATAATAATAGTCAGATAACAAATGCACTGCTTTTTTAAGTAACTGAACATCTTGCATAATCTCAAGACAATGTTAGCAACACATAGATTTTATTCTGACAATAGCAAAACAGAAAATCATACAAATATTTAAAACAAGTCTTTTTATCTCACCAAGTTGGTTAATCATATGTAATTATGTCATTTTAAAACCATAAAGATCAGGATAGATCTTTAATTATCATTTCAATATTATTTATATAGAGCAAAAAAGAAGGGAAATAACTCCCTCAAATCTGTACTATGATTAATGAAACTTGTAAGTAACACAAGAGTTATAAAAACATCGACAAAGAGGAAGCATTTCACTATTTAATTTGATAAACATTTAAGTTATGTTCAACATAAACTTGGAAAATTTATTAATTAACATTCATAAGAAGTAAAACTATAAGATCTTCACTTGTGTGTATATGTTGTGTGTGTGTGTGTATAAACTTCCATTTCATTACACATTACTTACATTTACCTTGACATTTACCTGGGCTTTCTCATGGCATTCATACTTAATAATTTATTCTTACCATGTATTCTACAATGTTATTCTCAAAAGAAGCTCTTAGTAAATATTGGTCAAGGATAAGGAATAATAATGATACGTCAAAGAAGCTAGTATTAGCTTTGCCTTTGAACAAATCTCAAATATGTATATATTCTTAAAGAAACCATTAATGTTCATAATCTGTGTTTTAGTATATGTCTAATGGACAACCCTAAGAATGACTTCAGTGCTATAGGGGAAATTTTAATAACAGTATGATAGGTTGTTGCAAGACTGACTTACATAAATGGCTTTCCTATATTTCCACTTACCCAAAGACTCTGACCTAACTACCTTAAAGTTATAAGGAAGACAGTCACAAAGGTTGTGTATTGATTTGTAATAATAATACTACTGAGTGTCTCTTATTGGTAGATTATGTGTTTCTTAGACTGAATAAGTGAGACATGTTTCCTGCCTCACAGAGCTGAGAGTCTATTGAAGAATAGAGAAAAATAAATGGGCAACTACAATGCAGAGTGTTAAGATTCGTGATTTTGCTGTATCAATGCACCTGGAGGGCTTTTTAAAGCTACATATTTTCAGGACTCTGTTCCAGGTATTCTGAATCAGAACCATGGCTAGCCAGAAAAGATGGTTCCTTTCCCAGAGGACCAGGGATGAGATGTTATCCAGATGAGCTCCTGGTGGGGGGTTGCTGTCAGACCGGGGCTAAAGCTGTTGGGGACAGAGGCAGAAGAACAGTGCTCCAATGTGAGGAAGCGGAGTCCACCGTCCGTTAAATATGAGCAAATATTTATTACAAAAGCATCACAGCACACTGTGGAGAGGTGTGGGGCTATGAACAAAGGTGAGGAAATAAAGAGAAGTAAGCTACACCTCGTGAAGGAGTTTGGAGGGAATGTTAAAGAGACTGGACTATTCCAGAAGCAACTGTCAGCCGCTGAATGTTTTAGGCCCAGGAGAAATGTTCTGTGTCACCACTATCTGGATGCTTCTGACTAGGCCATGGTCTAAATTCCACTAACATCTGCCACTTGCCGATACAAAAAGCTCAGAAAGAAAAAAAAATGTAGCTCCCCTAATTCGTGATTGCCTTCTGCAGTTTCAGTTACTTAGTATTAACCATGATCTGAAAATATTAAAAGGAAAATTCCAAAATAAACAACTTGTGGGTTTTAAATTACACATGATCGGGAGTATCATGATGACATTTCATGCCACCCTACTCTGTCCTGACCAAGATATAATTAATCTCTTTATCCAGTGTATCCACATAATATACACTACCCACCTGTTACTCACTCAGTAATGCTTTCAGTTATTAGATCAATGGCTACACTATTATGAAGAGCAGGCTGTATCATGCTCCAAGTTCCTCCATGTTGTACAGAACAGCATTCTTAAGGTTATACCTAGCCCCTCTTATTGCATTTTATAAAACCATACATTGACCAATTACTCCATTTTATAGACAATACTTTGACCATAGTTACTTCATTTTGAGTAAAACTGCTAAGACACAATGAGTCTATACCTTGTTCATACAAGTAGATAACCTCTATCTGTACAGCAAAATCTTTTAGTACAAACTAGTGAATAACTTAAAAGTTAAATCAAGTAAACTTAATTAAATTAGAAACATATGAACATGAGTGTATAAAGTCATACCGGGAAAGACAAGCATGTGAGTTTATCAAAGAAATCAGAGGCAGCCCATCCCCAGAGACTTATAAAAATATCAAGTACCCCTGAAGTTCGCACAATGACATCACTGATCCCATCGTGTGATCACTTGTTTGCCATGAACATTGCCCAAAAAAACCTGCCAGATAAAGACTTTCTGTCTCCAAGGCCTCCAGTCATCAAGGTTTCTGTTGCTCTTGAGGTACATACACATGGCCTACTTCAAGGTGACACTTCCAAAACTGCTTACCGCCCAGAAGCGGGCTTCCCCCTTTCACCTGACAGCTCTGTGCCTCTCACCTCTGCAAACTTGGTTCTGGTCTGCAAACTTCTCTCCCAACCACCTGTGGACACTTTTCTACTCGTGTATCAGTTTTGCCACCTTTCCTCTCTCTGTGAGACTTTTTAAACCCTGTGGATGCTTTTAATCCTCTCAGCCTTCTATAACCTATGTATTACTGTGTGAAGTGTATTGTTACCTAAGTGTAATGGGCATTATTAATTTAAATTGGAACTGAATTTTTAAAAAACCAAAAACTTTTTGCTTCCGTCCTGACACCAAATGAAATCGACAGTACTCTGCAAGTTAAAGTTGATTAAATTGACAGTTTTTGAATTTACTGTTCTTCAGTAAATTCGGAAAGGGCATATTCATCCAGTGAGAAAGGGTGGATATGGAGAAATTCCCATTGAGTAAGTGGTTACTTTGTGCTACATCGCATATGGTGCAAACCTTGCCAACAGTGGGATTATTTTCTTGCCATTTTATAGCTGTGGAAACTGAATCTTTAGAAGTGGACTGATGTATAAAGTCATTTAAGTAATAAGAGTTACAGACAGGAATCCAACCAGACCAGTTTCTACTTTTCTATCTATGAGGTTTCCAATAAAATGTCTCTGAGCAGTCAAAAAAGAACTTAGAGAGACCTATTAATAACTTCGATACCACTCACCAGGGTTCATAAATAAGCAGAACCATGATTCTTCAAGAAGAGATTCTCCGGGAAGACCAGCCATGCATCGACACATTGAGTTCTGAGCAGTTAAGCATCAAGACTCCTGATCCTAATTTAGCTAATGCACACTTACAGGTAAGAAAACTGAGTGAAAGAAGCCAGGTGATAATTTTCGTCATTAAAACGAAGCCCAGAACTCTGAGATGGCTGACCTGAAGTCTTAGTCTCAGGGCTCATATCACAGCTGTGGCGGCTACAGCTGCTCGAAGGGTGTCTTTGTCCCAAGTGCCCATTTTTTATTTTTGTTCATGAGTCTGCCCACAGTGGGGGCTGGAGGGGGATAGAGCAGTCAGACCTAAAAAATGGTTTTAGAAAAAAAAATGCCGTATTCTTCCTCCATCCTACAAGCTACAAAGAAAGGTTATCAAGAAAACTTACAACATATCCATTCTTACTCTGTTCTTGATCTCTCCTGGATCTGCCCTGACGATTTGCCCTTACTCTTTAATTCTGACAGCTTAATCCAAGCCCTCCCAGGCACAAATGTATATACATCATTTGCTTCTATGACATCACGTGGACAAGGAAATCATTCAGGCTTAATTTAGGCAATAGGATTAGCACATAGGAATATTCTAGGGTGAGGAGTCTTCCCTTTTCTTGTGCTGTGAAACCCTTTGTCATTCCAGTGAATTCCATTGATCCTCCTTCCAAATAATATCTTAAATGCACAAGGTAAACTGTACAGAATTAAGAGAAAAACCAATCACATTGAAATAAAATTTCAAAATATTAAGAAACATGTGGTGTATTAATTTGTGTAGTTCTTTACTGACACATTAAATAAAATGCTATTGGTCTAATAACTACCAAAATGTTTTAAGTGATAATGGCCTTAAATGATAGCTGTGCTATCTACAACTATAAAAATTTGAAGTCTCTGATTCCTGTAGGTAACAAAATTATCACAGCTACTGTGAATGTTTTTTTTCCTGAATCAAAAAATGAAGGAAATATAGAAATCTGTTAGCAGCTAACAAAACTAAAAATGATTACAAAGTAAGTATAACTTACATATTCTAAACTTCCAAATCTTCAAAAATTATATACTGTCATTTAATTCCAAAGGAAGACTATAATGCCCTGTTGCAAATTGGCCTAAACCAATTTGAATAAGAACAACTTTTACATTACTTTTAAAAGAGCGTTAATCACCAAATAGTTTCAGGTGAGTGAAAGTTAGCATCTCTTACAAATCTTGTTACCAGGTTATAATGAATATACTTAACAAATATATGTCCTAAAATATTTGCTGTTATCTATAAGATTATTCTATACGCTTGACAAAACTGCAGCTTTCTGTCTTTACAGATACCCTGACACCACCCCATATAGTTTCACTAGAGGTATTTGTTAAATATTTTGGAGATGGAAAACTGACTTTTGTAGTTAAAAGACAGACAATCAAGGGCCAGCCAAAGAGTCTTTAGGAGTGCTGGTTTGGGGCCTCCCTCCATGCCAGTGTGTACACATTGAGAAAATACTTTAGCCAAGTCACATCTCTGAGACAATTTTAATTCTGTCTAAAGAGTCAGAGTACAGTTCTACCAGATATCATACTAAATAACAAGCCAGTAGTTTCACTGAGCAAACCCCTATCTGACATTCATTATGCTGATTAGAAAATTCTCAGGTGTTGATTAGGATATGGATAGTTAAATGGCTTTTAGTAGCCACCTTTAGAATTATCCTTTCTCATATAATGCTCAGCATCACCCTGAGTGTGAATTCTTGATTAGAGAAACAGAATATCCCTAGAGTTGAAATTCACACTAACTAGCACATATACAATATTGCATATTACACACTAAAGTGTTGAAAATAAATTATTACAGATGTTGCAATAGTCTCCTATTCAATTTGAATACAGAAAGTATAATATTTAATTCAATTTTCCCCCTGTATTTATAGGTGCCCTATCTAATGATCACATGAACCTAAATCTCGCACGTTGTCACTTTCTATTGACATTACTGACCCGCTCTATTTTTTTAATTAATTAATTTTATTGGTACATTTAAAGTATACAATATAGTGACATTTATCATTGGAAATTTGCATCTTTACATAATCCATCTTGGTTCTTATTTTTTCCCCATTCCTCTGCCCTCCCTTCAACCCCTCCACCCCTCCTTATCTACGATGACTTTGTTTCCCGTTTTTCTTCTTTTCATATTAATTCCACTCCCTTCTTTCTTTTCCTCTGCCCCTCCTACTTCCCCTTCCCCTTTGCACCTTTTCTTCCTAAGTCACATTATCTATTTTACCCTTTAGTCCTTATTCACACTTTCAGTTAACCACTCTATCTTTTGTTTCTTATTACTTCTCTTTATTCTGTCTCCTATCCCTTATTCTAGCCAACCATCAATGCTCTAAAAACATTGGATCAAGTTTAGAGATTGAAATGAGATCTTGCTTTAATAACTCATTTCTATTAATTATCTCAAATTGTCCTGTTCAATGAAAACTCTGCTACATTAACATGTGAGTTATTTATTACTGTAGTTGTGCCCTTTTGGTTCCTAAAAAGAAGGAAATTAAAAAATAATAGTAATTCCAGCCATTATGTAAATGTCTACACACAATGTCTTCTTCATTAATTCTCCAGGAGCTTTAAAATATATGCTGGTAGCACTCACAAGTTATTACAATCTAATTGCAGCTAATTTTATTCTCTGGGACAACTAATCTCTCAATAATATTTGCAGCTATTGATTAAAATCCTCTTCTTGCTAAAAATCAAGATCTTGCCGGGAGTGGTGGCGCACACCTGTAATCCCAGCACTCGGGAGGCTGAGGCAGGAGGATTGCTGTGAGTTCGAGACCAGCCTGGGCTACATAGTGAACTCCAGGTCAGTCTCAACTACATAATGAGACCCTGTCTCAAAAAACCAAAAAATAAAAAAAATAAATAAAAATCAAGATCTTTAGGTAATTGATGTGCTAATAGACCTGCAGTTATTTGAGGCTGTGCTTTCTTACAGAGAGCAAGTAAAGGAATGGATAAAGTCCAGATAAAGTACCTATTTTTCAACAAGAGCTATGACAATTGCCAGAAGACCGCCTGCTTATCGGTTGTGAGAGGTTTTCATCTTTCATTAATATGTAGTGCAGTTGGACATCAGAAGAACAAGCCCCCATGGGAATATTCTCTGAGTCTCCTATTATCTCATTTTCCATACACTTGGCTCAACCCACTTTTTATCTACATTTGCAGAAAGATCTGGCTTTTCACATATGGACTTTCTAAACAGTCAGCTCGCCATGAACCTGAGTCCCCAAAGCTCCATGCAAAGCTCCATTTATAGCTCCATGCTATAAATTTGGACAAATGTATACACCAATAAAGTATCAGTTTAAATGTTCCAGACTAAATATTTTAGAAGCAGACAAAATAAATATTCCAAAAGCACTAACTTGCGAATTTTCCATTCTGTGGCCTGTGCCTTCACATGCATGCAGCTTGAGACCAGGGCTATACGTCTTTATTGTCTGCAGGCATCTTGCAGAGCAGCCCCGTTCACCCAGCCGCTGGCTAACTCCAGATTTGTTGCGCATTTCACCAAACTTCCTGCAGGATCTAAACTTATATCCAGAAAGACTGGATGTAATGCTTCTAAAATTCCATTTATGAAACAACAACCGATTTCTTCTTTCTTAGCCATACATGATCAAGGTGGGCAAAAGGATACGGTTGTCCCCTTGAAGCCAGGCAATTTTAGTTTGTCCTGAGCTTCAGAAGGAATATCTAAGGCCCAAGTTTTAAGTGGTCTCTGTGTCCTTTACCTTTGCCCCCATAAAAAATTGTTTTGCTCCTGAGTTTATGACTGAAATTAACTGAAGATGATCACATAGTTATAATAAACAGTATTTCTCAGAACAAGTAACCACTGTGGCAAATTATTGTGGAGAAACAGAAAAAAAGAAGCTGTTCAAGAATTAGTAAAATATAGTTTTCAGGTGCTGTAATGACTAAGTTATACTGTGAACATCGCATCAGTTCATCCTTATACCATATAACAGTTGTGTCACTTACATTAATTCCAACAATCAGTGTTATTCTCTCCATTCTGCAGGTAAGTACCCTGAGGATGGAAAGGTAACTTGACTCAGGTCCCACCTAGAGACAGCAGCCGATCTCAGACCAAAACCAGAGCAGTAATCAGCTGTTTGATGCAAGCATATTCAGGTACAGTCTGTGTTAGTCTGAACGAAACACATCCGGAGAGAACTGGCCGTGAAGCACTACAGCGACCTCCATCCACATTTTGCTGCAACTCTTTAAGTATAATTTTGTCCCAGGAAATCCAGAGTGAGTGATTGTGTTTCCCTCATCTGCACATCTCTGACACCTTTTTTTAAGATGAAATTCTTGGATCAAGCTGTCGCTGCAGGTGGTGATGCTCCTGTTTCCCACGCCTAAGCGAAATATAGATGCCTGATGCACAATATAAAATAAAATGTACTAGAGCAAAGTTAAGCTGCTAACAGGAGTAATCACAGTGGTAGACTTTAAAATCATCTTAAATCTAGTGTTGATTACATAAATCTATTTCAAAATTCCTACTGATGTGATGAGAAATTCATAAATTCTGTGCAAATTGAAAACAGAAATTATATTGTTTATTAAAATACTACTCTACTCTATATTTCATATATGTAAATTTATGCATATATGCATAAATTATACATTTATACATATAGACTGGAGTTTATCAGAACTACTCAGTTTCATCTCCTGTTTAATAATTTAGTGCTTATTAACCTTCAATATTCCCACCAAGATATATTATATATATGATAAAACAAAAGACTCCCCACGGTGTGTTTTCTAAATGAAGTTTATTTTCCATTTTTTTCCATTTTAGGAGCTTTATGTCACCAAGGCATCACTGTCAAATTTAACTTCTCTATATTTCTTTCAGATAAAAATAGATAAGAAAGCCTAGTAAGTGTGACAGTCCAAGGAAAACTTTAATTAGAATCCCTAGCTCTTGCTTAGGATGCATTCTACATCTTATTTCTACTTGATAGTAGGCAAGAGACTTCTTCAATTTTAGGTCAGAGCCAGAATGAAAAGTAGGCTTTGGAAAAAAAATTAAAAAGTTAACTGTGGTTTCTGTTCTCATAGCTCCATTCTGCCCATAAAATGGACATCTGCAGATTATTTGAGATGTGTCTCCCACCCAACTGCCTCTTCAGTATTTCTCACAGAGGACATCAGATAGCTGACTTCCAGTATCCTTGGTAGATCAGTGGACCCAGAGAAGCCTGGCCTACCTAGTCACTGGGTTCACAGTCAGGCTGGAGGTATCTTGTACTCTAGTGAGAGGGTCATTATTTTGCTGCTGAAATCTGGAGATCTTCCCCTCCAAAGCATTTGCTATGAGCTCAAAGTGCTACTTGCCTGAACAATCCTTGAAGTTAGCAGTTGGTGTTAGATAGCAGACTCCTGCGGATTCTCTGCTTTTAGCTTAAGGGCAGAAGCCCTTCAGTCCCTCCAGACCTGCGGCTGAGTGTCAGGAGTGACTGCTCTGAAAAAAGATAGGACCATGAACTCATTGCCTGCTCAGCTATAGCGGGAGCGCTTGAGATTTCTCTGAGGATGTGAGAGGAAACAAACTGAGTGAGGTTCACTCAGAAGTTCTGCCCATAGTTGGAAGATACCTCTCACAAAGAGGAAGGCCAGCCTCTCAGCTGGTGTCATTGTAATAATTTAAAATACAGAAGTACTGATCATGCCTCTCCTTGCTTAAAGTACTTATTTCAGTACTTGACTCATCGTTAACACTTTGAAGACCCTGGTACAAGAGGATAAATGGACATCCATATACACACGGCTAATTGTAACACAATTATAAATTAATTTAATAAAATGATGAATATAATATGTCCCCCTCCTGTAAAATATATTCTTTTATATTGACAAAGTCTAAGACACCTGTAAAGCTACAGCTTTTATAAGAATGAAGTCTGGGAACAGAGTAAAAATTACTAAATTGTATTATCATTGTGTGTAGTTGAGTATTCCTTTTAGAGTTTTGTGATGTTAGAATGAGTAATGAAGGCACAAAAGTGTATACATTATTATATTTTCTGTAATTTCATTTTAGTAAAATTACTAATTATTTTGTTAAGTTTTTACATACTTTATGTTTGAGACAAAAATGTAAAGGATTTAAAATATCTCTGTACAAAAAAAAAAGAAAAGTATTTTCACAGAAGATATGTATTGAATGTGAAAATCAAAGTTGTTTTTCATACTTTTAAAGTTAATTCTAAAAAGCACAAAACTATAAAATTTAAAACATCAAATCACACAAAATATTAAATATTTAAATAAAAGTAAAATTTTTTAATATTTAAGAATTTAATATTTTCATATAAAGTTATACAAGGGTCATCCCACAATATAAAATTATTATGTGCGTGCATGTTTTTATGTGTATACAGTATTGTGGGTATCTGTATGGTATATGAGGTACAATTGAGAAGTAGAAAAACAGTGACTTATAATTAATAGTGTGAAATAGGAAGAAAAGGGCTAAAGGTGTAGGGAATGTGGGCAGGGTGGGGAAAAGGTAATAAGGGAGAAGAAAAAAATATTAGAAAATGAAAAAATGGAAATAAAGTGTTTGTAAAGGGGAAGGGAGGAGGGGGTGAAGGGAGGACAGGGACAAGGGGAAAAAATAAGAACCAAGACCTGTCATGTAAAGGTACAAGATCCCAGTAGTGAATGTAACTGTACTGTATACCTAAAATGTACCAATAAACTCAATAAAAAGAAAAAGCGAAGACATATTGCCATTAATCTCCTTTGAAATACACCCACTTGCTTTGAAAATACTTATCCCATCATTCTGGCCACTTTTTGAAGATGAATATTTTGAGGAGGATTAATGGCAACGTGTCTTTTACTGAACTAAATTTTTAAAATGAAAATGCTACTGTAGAGTCGGATTGCATCTTGTATGTATGTACGCTTGTCCCTTTGTGTCAGAGACAGACTGACTCCAGGACGCCTCTCAGGTCCCAAATCCGAGGACATTCAGCCCCTTACAAAACAACCGTGATATGTATTTACCTGTAACCTATGGACCTTCCCCCCGGACTGATGCTCTCAGTCCTCTCAAGGGCTCTTATAATACCTACTACATTATAAATGCTTTGTAACTGGTAGTTATACTTCTTTCTTTGGGACACACTGACAAGAAAAAATTTGTAAATGTTCAATACAGATGTAGTTTTTCACATATTTTTTTTTTTTTGTTTTT
Source organism: Fukomys damarensis (assembly GCF_012274545.1). NCBI lineage: Eukaryota > Metazoa > Chordata > Mammalia > Rodentia > Bathyergidae > Fukomys > Fukomys damarensis. The sequence continues at coordinate 19,995,394 of NW_022900922.1, forward strand.
GTTTTTTTTTTTAATTGAGTTTATTGGTACATTTAGGGATACAGTACAGTTACATTCATTGTTGGGATCTTGTACCTCTACATGGCAAGTCTTGATTCTCATTTTTTCCCCTTACCTCTGCCCTCCCTTCACCCCCTCCTCCCCTCCCCATCTACAAACACTTTATTTTCATCTTTTCATTCTCTCACATTTTTTTCTTTTCCCTTTTTGTTCTTCCCCTACGTATCACACCTTCCCTACACCTTTAGCTCCTTTCCTCCCATTTCTAAATGTCAGTAATCTTATTAGAATCTTATGCATTGTTGCAGAATATTCACACCAGGGAAACTATTTGGTATTTACACATGTGGGACTTATTTATTTCACTTAGGAGTATATCTTCAATATGTATCCATTTTCCTATGAATGAATCTATTCTCTCGCTCTTTATGGCTGAGTAATATTCCATTTTATAGAAAAACCACAACTTCTTTATCCAGTTTCCAACGGATGGGCAAATAGGTTGTTTCCAAGATTTAGCTATTACAAACTGTGCCGCTATAAACATGGGTGCACATACTTCTCTGTGATATGATTCTTTTAGTTCTCTTGGAAAGATACCCAACAGAGGGATGGCTGGGTCAAATGGAACCTCCAGTCCAAGCTCTTTGAGGTATCTCCATATTGATTTCCATAGTGGTTGCACTAGTCTGCACTCCCACCAACAATGGAGGAGGGTTCCTTTCTCCCCACAACCCCGCCAACATTTGTTATTGTGTGATTTCTTGATAGCAGCCATTCTTTGTGGGGTGAGGTGGAATCTCAGTGTTGTTTTCATCTGCATCTCTCGAATGACCAGTGATGTGGAACATTTTTTCATATATTTTCTTGCTGCTTTCACTTCTTTGTATGAGAAATGTCTGTTCATTTCGGATGCCCATTTTTGGATCGGGTCTTTATATTTGGGGGGACTGATTGTTTTGAGTTCTTTATATATCCTTGATAATAGTCCTTTGTCTGAGGTACAGCTGGTAAAAATTTTTTCCCACATTGTAGATTGTCTCTTAGTTCTGCTAATGGTTTCTTTTGAAGTACAGAAGCTTTTTAGTAAGATGAGATCCCAGTTGTTGATTCTTTCTGCTAGTTCCCGTGCTACTGAGGATTTGTTCATAAAGTCTTTTCCTATACCAATGTCTTCCAGAGTTCTGCCTAACTTACTTTCCAGCAAGTTTAATGTTTCTGTTTTAATATTTAGATCTTTAATCCATTTGGATTTTAATTTAGTGCATGGCGAAAGATAAGGGTCTAATTTTAATCTGTGGCAGGTTGATATCCAGTTTTTCCAACACCATTTATTAAAGAGGCTATCTTTCCTCCACTGAGGATGGTGAGCTCCTTTGTCGAAGATGAGGTAGCTGAGTACATCTGCATTTGTTTTTGTGTCTTCCAGTCTGTTCCATTGATCCTCAGGCCTATTTCTTTGCCAGTACCATGCTGATTTTATCACAGTGGCTTTGTAGTATAGTTTCAAATTGGGAATTGTTACACCTGGTGCCATGTGACTGTTGCCTATAATGGCTTTTGCTATTCTAGGTCTCTTGTGGTTCCAAATGAATTTTTGGATTCTTTTTTCTAGTTCTGTGAAATATAGTGTTGGAATTTCAATTGGCATTGCATTGAATGTATATAGCAGTTTCGGTAGTATGGCCATTTTCACTATGTTGATTCTTCCTACCCAGGAGCAGGGGATATCTTTCCATTTTTTTATATCCTCTTCGATTTCTTTTTTCAGAGTGCTGTAGTTTTCAGTGTAGAGATCTTTTGTTTCTTTTGTTAGATTGATTCCTAGATACTTCATTTTTTTGGATGCTATTGTAAAAGGAATTTTTTCCCTTATTTCTCTTTCTGTCTGTCTGTTATTTGTGTATAGAAAGGCTATTGATTTTTGGGTATTCACCTTGTATCCAGATACTTTACTGAATCTGTCAATTAAGTCTAGAAGTTTTTTGGTGGAGTTTTTTGGATCTTCAATGTAGAGTATCATATCATCAGCAAATAATGATAGTTTAACTTCTTCCTTTCCTATCTTTATTGCTTTAATTTCTTTCTCTTGTCTAATTGCTGTGGCTAATGTTTCCAGAACTATATTGAAGAGAAGTGGCGATAGTGGGCATCCTTGTCTTGTTCCTGATTTTAACATGAAGGTTTTCAGTTTTTGGCCATTCAATATGATGTTGGCTGATGGTTTTTCATAAATAGCCTTTATTAAATTGAGGTATAGACCATCTATTCCAATTTTTTGCAGGGTTTTTATCATGAATGGGTGTTGAATTTTATCAAATGCTTTTTCTGCATCTATTGAGAGGATCATATGGTTTTTGTCCTTGACTTTGTTAATATAATGTATTACATTCACTGACTTTCGTATGTTGAACCACCCTTGCATCTCTGGAATAAATCCGACTTGGTCATGATGGATGATCTTCTTAATAATCCTCTGTATTCTGTTTGCTAGTATCTTATTAAGGATTTTTGCATCTATATTCATTAAGGAGATTGGTCTGTAGTTCTCCTTTTTGGTTGTATCTTTCTCTGGTTTGGGAATCAGAGTGATACTTGCTTCCAGGAATGAATTTGGAAGTATAGCTTCTCTTTCAATTTCATTGAAAAGTTTGAAGAGTAATGGTAGTAGTTCTTCTCTAAATGTCTTGTAAAATTCAGCAGTGAATCCATCAGGGCCTGGGCTTTTCTTTGTTGGTAAGTTTTTAATTACATTTTCAATTTCACTGATTGTGATTGGGGTGTTTAAAATGTTTTTATCTTCTTCGTTCAACTTTGGTAATTCATAAGTATCTAGAAATCTGTCCATTTCTTCTGTGTTTTCCATTTTATTAGAGTACAGGTTCTCAAAGTAGGTGTTCATGATCCTCTGGATTTCTTTCGGATCTGTTGTGACTTCGCCTTTTTCATTCCTAATTGCATGGATCTGAGCCTTTTCTTTCCTTTTTTTGATAAGATTAGCTAAGGGTTTGTCAATTTTATTTATTCTTTCAAAAAACCAGCTCTTTGTTTCATTTATTTTTTGTATCGTTTTCTTAATTTCAATTGCATTGATTTCTGCTCGGATCTTTATAATTTCCTCTCTTGTTCGAGCTTTGGGTTTTTCTTGCTCTTGTTTTTCTAGGAGTCTAAGTTTCATCGTTAAGTTGTTTATTTGAGCCCGCTCTGTTTTCCTAGTGTGGGCATTCAATGTTATGAATTTTCCACGTAGAACTGCTTTCATTGTGTCCCAAAGATTCCTGTATGTTGTATTGGCATTCTCATTTATTTGTAAAAACTGTCTAATTTCTTCTTTAATTTCCTCTGTAATCCATTGATTGTTTAGGAGAGTGTTGTTCAGTTTCCATGTGCTTGTGAAGTTTCTATAGTTTCTTGTGCTATTGATGTCTAGTTTGATTGCACTATGATCTGATAATAAACAGGGGATGACTTCAATTTTTTTGCATTTATTTAGACCTGTTTTGTGAGCCAGTATGTGGTCTATTTTGGAGAATGATCCATGTGCAGCCGAAAAGAATGTATATTCTGGTTTTTGGGGGTGGAATACTCTATAAACATCTATTAAGTCCATGTGTTCCAAAGCTTGGTTCAGTTCTATTATTTCATTGTTGATTTTCTGCCTAGTAGATCTGTCAATTTGTGATAGTGGGGTATTTAAATCCCCCACTACAATTGTATTAGTGCTTATTTGGTTTTTCATGTTACTTAATATTTGTTTTATATAGTTGGGGGCATTTATATTTGGTGCATATATGTTTATGATTGTCAGCTCTTCCTCTTGAATTGTTCCCTTTACAAGGATGTAGTGTCCTTCTTTGTCTCTCTTAATGAGTTTTGGTTTGAAATTTACTTTATCTGAGAATAAGATTGCTACCCCTGCTTTTTTCTGGACTCCTGACGCATGGAGAATTGTTTTCCATCCTTTCACTTTCAGTCTATGGACTTCCTTTTGCACTAGGTGTGTTTCTTGTATACAACATATTGTTGGATTTTGCTTCTTAATCCATTCTGCCAATCTGTTTCTCTTGATTGGTGAATTGAGGCCATTAACATTGATGGTTACAACTGATATATTTTGACTTATTCTTGTCATGTTTTTGTCCATTTGTTGACTCTTTTTACTTTTTCTCCCATCTCCTTTTAGTTTCTTGCCTTGCCTATTTGATTTGGTCTGTTGGGCCTCATGTTATTGTGAATTTCGTTGTCCTTTTCTAGGATATTGTTTAGAATTCCTTGCAGTGCTGGTTTGGTGTTCATGAAATTTCTCAGGTGCTCTTTGTCGTGGAAGTATTTTATTTCCCCATCTATTTTGAAAGAGAGTTTTGCAGGATACAAAAGTCTAGGTTGGAGATTCTTTTCTTTTAGGACTTGGAATACCTCACTCCAGGCTCTCCTTGACCTAAGGGTTTGTGTTGAAAAGTCTGCTGTGATTCTAATGGGCTTCCCTTTGCATGTGATTTGTTTCTTTTCTCTTACTGCTTGTAGTATTTTGTTTTTCTGTTGGATTTCTGGAATCTTGATTATTATATGTCTAGGTGTAGATTTTTTTTGATCGTGGCTAGTTGGGGTTCTATATGCCTCACTTATCTGTATGTCTAATTCTTCCCTTCTGTTTGGGAAGTTTTCTGTCATTAATTCTGTGAAGAGCTTTTTTATATCATTTGTGTTTTCTCCTGTTTTTTCATGAATTCCTATCAGTCTTATGTTATTTTTCTTTGTATCGTCTAGGAGTTGTTGGATTGATTTCTCATGATCCCTTACTGTTTTTAATAGACCTCTTTTTTCACGGTCACTGACTGCTATCCTATCTTCTATATCTGAAATTCTATCTTCGCAATCTTTTATTCTGTTTCGTACACTTTCAATAGAGTTTTTAATCTCCTGGATATCTGTTTGAATCTGTTTTATGGATTCCATTTCTTTCCTCTGTTGGGCATTCATTGTTTCCATGTCTTTCTTATGCTGAGTCTTCATGGCTTCTATCACAGTCTTGAGCTCATCTATTTTTTTCTCAGTTTCTGCTCTAGAGTCTCGAATCATGACTTCTATTTTGCTCATCATCTCTCTGGCTAGCTGGGAAATTATTTCTGATTTGAATTTTTCTAGAGCCTGATTGATCAATTTTGTTACCTCCTGTGCTATGGGTCCAGGGAGTCCTGTTGGTTCACTATCAGACTTTTCATCCTCATTTGTCCTACTATTTGCTATTGGTGAACTGGATATTTGTTTTTGTGTCTTGCTTAAGTGTTTTCTCATTTTTATTTTTATTGTTGGGTTGTCCTTCTTTAATTTCTGGGTATTACTTAAATCTTCCTAATATAGTTGCGTTTTAGCTTTTGAGTTTCTAATGACTCATAGACATTCTCGTTTTCATAATATCAGAGAAAACAACTCTTTAAATCAATCACCACTCTTTGTCCCAATTGATACATTCAGCAGCCCAATAGGATCAGGCACAGCTTGCCAACTGACCACTTATGGTAGTCATTAATGTATCACCTTTAACTCATGTGAATTAGATTAATTTCAAGAAGCAGCTCATAGTATGTTTGCAGTGAATATTCTTTTCAATATGGCATCTTTACCATTTAGGATGGGGGGTTCGACTTAGAACAAGAGGATTAGATAAGTGAAAGAATTAGAGCAGGTTTGAAGTGAATCCAGAGGTTGTAGAATTACCTTACTATCTTTACAAAGCTATTAAGTTCAGGGGGGATAGAGAGAGTGCAGGAATAAGGACAGGAATATATCCCCTTAACAGTAACAGGCGCTTGCCTTCCCTTGAAGGTACAGAGCCATGAGTGAGGTAAAATGACTGGAGAAAAGAACATAAAGAGAAACCCGTCCTAAAAACAAAAAATAAAAAAAGAAGTCTGAGTTCTTCAGGAACTGGAATAAAAAGGGAGATGAGGGACACTATGGTGGAGCAAGAGACTGAGTTGGAGAGACAGGACAGAAAAAAGAAAGAAATTTTAGGGTGGAAAGAGGAAAAAAGAGACAAGAGAGAGGGAAAGAAAAAGAATTTGAAGGTCCTCTTTCAGGCTATCTCTGATCTCATATTATACCACATGCACAGTCATATGCGGAACCCAATCCCCTGGTTATAGCTAGCCAATGGCTGTTCCTCACGACTGAGACTGAACACAATCTACAAAGCCTAACTTTAGTTTCCTTACCCTCAGGGTTGAACTCCACTCCGTTCTATTACAGGTTTCCCCTGCCCTTTCTTTAAAGATGATCAAAGTTCGGAGCTCAGAAAACTACCCTTCATGGGAACCTATGCCTCTGCAGAGTTGGTCTAAGGACTGGCCCGATCAGGAGTTTTGAGAACGGGGGGGGGGGTCGTGTGGGTGTTTCAAGGGCGCCCGCGCGGCTACCTTCCTTCCTGGGTCTGTTGTCGCGCAGGCCGGGAGCTCACGCGCACGCCGCCGGGTGATCGCAGACAGGCAGGTAGGCAGGCAGCTGAAAAAAACCCCCTCTGGGGTCCTTGGGTCCTTCCTGGGTCTGTTGTCGCGCAGGCCGGGAGCTCCCGCGCAGGCCGGGAGCTCACGCGCACGCCGCCGGGTGATCGCAGACAGGCAGGTAGGCAGGCAGCTGAAAAAAACCCCCTCTGGGGTCCTTGGGTCCTTCCTGGGTCTGTTGTCGCGCAGGCCGGGAGCTCCCGCCTTTTTCACATATTTTTATCTGCAGTTGCATGAATCTGTAGAAGTAGAATCTATGGAGATATAAGGCCATCTGGACCTATACAGACAGATAGAGAGAGAATTTCTTAAGCAATATAAGTGTTTAACTATAAAATATTTCTTAGGCATTAGATACATATTTTGAGAACACCACCATAGCTCCCATATACTTTTAGTCTACTGACCAGAGCATAAACCCAAATAAGATAATGGATGCTCTCTTGATCTTATTTTCAACACCTCTTTTCTCATGCAAGAATGGTCTGCATGTGTAGTGAGCATTTTAATCCTTAATATAATTTTTTTTAAAAAAGAAAATGACTTCCAGTTTCCAGTTTGCCTTCTTGAAGCAGTATCTCTTTCTAGGATTAGCAGAGGCACATCCACAGCTCTTCCCAGCACATGGGTACACTGCCTGTGGACATTACAGAAAAGCATTTGCCGGGGCCTGAATATTAGCGCCAGAGCCAATGTTTGAGACTATGTGTCGAACTGGGACTGTCATGAGTGCTAAAAGCCAAGCCCAGAGGTGGTCTTGTGTTCTTTAACAGCTATTTTGTCCCCTGCATCACTGTGAAATTAAGGCCTTCCAAAGCATGCATTCCAGAAATGGAGCCCCACAGCCTGAGCCTATGAGCATTTACACCAATCACTACCTCAACCCCTACAATAGAATCCATGTGTGCTTAACACAGTATGGAAGACAAGACTCTTGTTTTCTTTTCTCCACCTGGTAGTTTCCTCACTTTCATGCATTCTCCTTTCGGGCAAAGGAAAATACCTTCATCCCCTTACTTTTTCTCACATTTGGGGCTTTGAAAACTCTAATTCTGTTTCTTTGAATCCCTTTCACTGAACCCTTCCTGATGTTTGGTCATTAATAACTCAAATTTGACATCACTTATCATGGTTTGAGGGCATTTCTACTGCACCTGGGCCCCTTGTTGCCAGAGAATTGACCATGTCATATTGCAAATTTCTGCCTAGCAGTGAGAACCTAATTATGAGTAATTTAAGGGCGGGAATTGGTCTTATTTGATGCTGTGATTTCTCCATGTAGTCCACTGTCCATCATGACATCAATGTTGCTTCATAAAGAATAAACTATTAAACAGCCAAGGACACTTCATTCTGTCATATGGTCCCTCTTATCGACTCTAGTCAGTCACTTATATATTTGCTGCTAAAGAGGAAAGGGTACTTGCTAGGGAGTAACCATTGCCAGCCCGATGAAACCACAGCCACTCCCAGGGCCATCCACCCAGGGCACATGGAAATCTTCAGACACCAATCTTGTTCAATCCCTTCGTGGGCCATCAATAAATACACTCGCCTCAATACACACTGACTTCTCTCCCGATAACAGCCACCCTGCATGGCATCATGTCTTGCATATACTTGCTTACTCCATCTGAGCTTCAGTTTCTCCCTTTTGTCACCACGTGTGACAAAAGCTGATGCCAGCTTTCCTCACAGAGTTTTCAAAAAGGTCAATGAGCGTTCTGATTTCTGCTGGTAAAATTCATTCCTTCTCTTTCAAAAATGTAATGAGAAAGGACAGCTTTGTGAAATGGAGGAGCAAGAACAATATTGCTTAAATAAATTGGAATTTGCACTTTGATTACCCTGCAGTTTCTGCCATACTTTACTAGAAATGCTCCCTGTGGTGCAGGTTCTCTCTGGAGTGACATCATCTCAAAGAAGCCATCCTCACTGTAATTATCTCCATCCATATTTTCAGAGGACATAGCAAGAACGTTCAGTAAGGAATACTTGATGCATATAGAACAATTTAAAACTGTAGAGTCACTAGAAAGCCCCATTAAAAGGCAAATGATATATCTTTATGCATGCCTCAACCCCGAAGGAGTTATTTAATATTCACATTAGGAAAACAGTCTCAAAACAGTGAGATTCCGATAACAGCAAATATCTCTGTGGCATGAAATAATAAGCAGCACTTCATTTCAGTTGCTTTTCCTGGAATGATAATTTGTAAAGGTGCAACGGAGGGAGCGGGCATATTTTAGTTCATATCTCCAAATTTAAATCTTTTGGGAACTGCAGCTCTGTTAGTGTTAATACCAAGTACCGGAATTTTCAAGTTTTGTTCTTTCCCATCCTGTTTTCCCTTTTCGTGAAGTTCATGTTTCCATTTAGATAGTGGGGTTTTAGATTACTGTTAATGAAAGTAAAACCATGAATATGAAAGTATTAATTTTCAAAAAAGGCTCGTGGAAAACAACATGTTTGATCATCTAGATGCAATTATAAATGTTGAGCTGTGAATCTGCTTCCCCGACAATTTGTGAACTCTTGGAGCTGTTGTTACCCAAAGTAAAGTCTGCAGGTTCCCACCACCAAAACTTTAAGGGCAGGGACAGGCTCTTTGTCTCCTGGAAAATAAAAGTTTCTCCCTTCTACTCACTGAGGCTTTCACTTTGTTTTTAAAGTAGAAAAACACTATTTAATCCTGCAGTGGGTGATTGGGTCCTGATTCAACCATTCGTGTGTGCATTCAGTCCACATAACGACTAAAGGAAAGAAAGGGTGTTGCGAGTGAGATTAAGCTGTTTCCTGTACAGAACAGAAGCGTGCTCTTTTCTCCTGCCCCTCTAACCACTGTCTTCCAACCTGCTGTCTAGAATCTCTCTGCCAAGCTCGTGACTGTCCTCCCAAACCGGCTGCATCGTTTTTCAGCTATCCTCTGTTAGTAAGTCCAAGTTCGTTTGACCCAGTTCATATATTCCTCCAAGTCCAGCGCATTTCTCTGCCTTCTTTCTCCTCTCTGCTCCTTCTTTAGTCTGGACTGTTTCTGTGTGGCCCAGGAGGCTGGCCGGACAGTTAGGGCACCTGGTGCTCTCTGTTGCTGCTATGGTTGCTTTTAATTGTGGCCTGAGGCTTGTGTTGCAGGCATTTTCCATCTCAGGGGGAGGATTCTAGGCTCTTCTCAGGCCCAGCGGAGGTTCTGTTCCCGACATGTGCCGTGGCAGCAGCGCAATCTTTCCCTCCCAGCCCTCCTTGGTGATGGGCCACAGTGTACCTCCAGCATCCCAGCTTTGGGGTCCCCTCCCAGTTCTCCAAGAGGTCCCCAGATTCCCAGGGACACACATCAGATTCTCTTAAGGATAAGCTTGAACAACATCCATTTTGGCTGCTTGAGATCTTATTTTTTATTTTTTATACATTGTTGGGTTCATGGTTTTACTCTGATCATATATTTAATAAAAATTCAAATAAGAGATAAGAGTTGGCATCACACATTCATATAAGCTATAGGGTCAGTGTCACAAAAACATCTGAACCAACAGGCAAATGCTCACCTACCTTCCCCAATTTACACCTTCACAGCCAGATGTGTCTCAGCACAGACACTCTTGGGGCTGAGCTCACAAAGGTTTTAGTGCACTTTCATTTTCACGTGGCACAAAACACATTAATCAAGTTGACCTCTATGATAATGTTGTCAAGAGCTGTCAAAAACCTGTATTTTCACTATTTTCACATTCCTGTTTCCTTGATTGAAAATTTCTAATGGTGATTGGTAGCAAGTGGTTCCAATTCTCAAACTTGGAAACTAAATTCTGCCCTTGCTTATAAGAGAACTATCTCTTTTCAATTATTTTTTTGTTTTGTTTTGTTTTCTGTTGTTTCTAAGGGTGTTTTGCCCAAATCTCTAAGCAACGCCACCTTGCTATCAGAAGGGATGGTTTTCTTCTCACTGCCATTTAGCAGAGGAGAATTTCATTTAGAGTTCACTATCCCAAATCAGAAATGCTGACTCTCACGGAAAATTGTATTTCTGGGACTTGGGTATTGAGTTATCACAGTCGCTAAATAAAGCTCTGTTTGCCAGAAAAGAAACAGTTCCATTAAATGAGAGGGCCTGACTTAATACTTTAAGTACAGAGGGAACACTGGGATATTTAGGTTAAGGATGTGTTTTATAGGATTGCAATAGTAAGAACCCTTTGGAGCCCTGTTTGAATAGGAAGGATTTTAAACAAGTTAACCTCACCTTCAGTTGCTTGCTTCTTTTGCACATGTTTAAAGAAACTCAACACCTCTGTAGTGATACATTATAAATAATATTCACAAGTAAGTACGTGATAGATTATGGGTGTTTTTCAAATTTGGTTCAAATCATCACACTTCCTTAATTTTTAGAAGGATGTTAGAACGACACTTATAAACCATGCTTAGATCCCACAAACTGGGCCTTTTCACTACTAAAACAAAAATATCCAAAAGTCATACTTTAAGAAATTTTCTTTTACGTTATAAATGCTGATGTACAGCCTCTAATTTTCAAAGTAAATTTACAACTTGAAAAGCCAAGAAAATAAAGCAAAAACTGTTTAGTGTTAATGTTTTAGAAATGAAGGTGGATTTAGCATGAAGCTGAGCCTCCTAAAAAGTTTTAATGAACCTGCACATCTGCTGCTATGCAAAGTTTGTTGATCTTGAGCAACGAGGCTTCGTGTTACACAGAAATACCCCTAGGGCCAAGTCACAACCATGTCCCTGTGCCTCTCCAGTGGATGTTCCTGAAAGAGTCACCAAACTGTTCAGTGACACAACACCAAAAGTCCAGGGCTGAGACCCAGCTGTCTCGGGAGCCAGCCAGAACTGGACCTAGCCAGCATAAAAATCATTCCCAGCTAGACCATCTCTGGACCTTTTGTTTCACCTCATAAAACATTCCCAGGTGTCACCTTCAGCTTTTCTTTGTGATAATCCCACTTTCATTCCTTTATCTTTGCTCCAACTGTTGTTTATCAAAACTGCTTATCAAATGAAGGAAAAAGTTTCCACCAGGTTGACAATACATTTTATATACTAGAAAAAAATCAAATACATATTTATGGTTATGGTAGGCAAAGCTAATATGATAATTTATTGATTATCCTTTTGTGTATATTTACATTAAAATGCAATTGGATTCCTTTATAGCCATATTTAGATTCTTGATGATTTATTCTAACAAAGAGTGCACCAAAAAAGTTGAATATTTTATTTTTAATAGAAGTTTATAAAATATATAGATACCTTGCAAATGAAAGTATACACAGTAAATTTTAATAATTCTACTTTGTCTATCTTATTATGAAGCTCTTGAATTTATAGAGTGAAATTATTTATTGACATGATCAAAAATTTTATTGTGCACCAGTGTACCACTGTTGCACAGTTGAAGTAATTTTTTTCACAAAATAGAATCCCTGTCTCTTTTTGATAAACCAGATTTCAAAAGAGAGTCCTAATGAATGTCAGTACTTTATTTATTGTGTTATTTTTGAGAAAGAGTCCCAGTATGTTGCCCGGGCTGGCCTCCAACTCACCATCCTACTGCCTCATCCTCCTTAAGGCCAGGATTACAAGTATGCACAACCATGCTTAGCTTAGTGTCTTTTGTAGAGACAGTAAAATAACCTCTGCCATGAGACTTTAGGTAAAATGAAACTATTTTCTAGCTATAGGGTCCTGCCTCTTTGCTAATGAACCAACACAGAGAAGAAGCCATTGAAATGTGACTCCTTGCAAATGTTTTCTTGTATGTGCAAGATTAGGCGATTCGCTATTGATTGATTTCTGTAGTAAAAACAAGTTACTGAATTTGAAATGCCATAAGCAAAATCCTTTCCATTTATTCATTTATTTATTAACTCATTAGGCATTTATTCTATTCCTACTAAACCCCAACCCATACATTCAATGTTCTGTAGCTATCCCAGTGCAGCTGAAATCTCAGAGCAAGCTACCAACAGAGAGGAAAACCAGAAGATTCATCTACTATTTGATGCATTTTATCAGGCTTCAGGAGCACAGCAGGGAAGCAGGGTCTTTGGTGACTGCCTGCATGTATAATGAGCAGGGCAGCAAGGTTAAAAAGACAGCCATACAGTTACAGTGAATCCAACAAACTATATCTCACTAACACATTTGTGGGTTTTTTTTTAATTATAAATTCTGAACCACCTTGAATCCACCAGGCTCCTTCTAATTACTTACAGTGATAAGGCTGCCCCTTCAGCTGCAGCTGGATGCCCCAGGCATCTTATAGCAAAACCAACAAATGATTGGAATACTATGATTTAAACTCAAAACCAAAGCACAGTGGGAGATTTTTTTACAAGGCTACTTGAAAGTTTTATGTCTAGGGTTTGTGAGATCATAGTAGACACAAAAGGACAACACAAGGTTAAGTCTACATTTCATATACAAAGGATAAACTGGTTCCCTACGCATGCTGTAGCTCACAACCTAGAGAGGAACACAGGATAAATAGTAGGATCCTTCCACAAAGACCACACTAGTGACCTCCAGCGCCCTGCTATGAATAATGGCCGTTATTAGAGGGAGGTACTAGCAGCAGCAGGAATATACCACTGTCTGTCCTCCTGAGCCAGAAGGGGAAAAGTGCAGAGAAGAGCAGCCTCTGATATATGGTACGCTAATTATTTTTGTGATATAATTCTTGGGGAGCAGTTATGTATTTGAACAGCTAAAACAGCCCTCCAACTATAATACAGGGCTATACCTGGTCATCAAGCACCTGTTTCACAACAATCAAAAGGCCAGAGATTTGTTCTCTTGTACGGTGTGACACAGTATTTGTTTCTGGAAGGTGGTGTTGCCTTGAGGAAGAATGGGTGGGACAAGGGAAATTAGAGTATGTTTTGTCTTGACTTTGCATTCCAGGTGGAGTGCTTTGGGTATAATATATCATTTTCATCATTCCTTCATTTGCTCTCTCACCATCTCGCACTGTATCTCTATTTCATGTCCGGAATATTAACAGGATACCTGCACCAAATTGCGTCTCTTCCGCATTCAAATATTTTTATCAACATGGCTAAATTGTAGTTTGGGTGTTCCTTTCTCTTGACAGTCATAATATATATGCACAGGGGATGCTTAGCCACCTCGTTAACTGATGGGCCCAAACAGCTCAGAAATATATGCTCATTCTTTTTTCTGCCTCTGCCAGGGACTTAAGGTGGTTTTTTTTCCTCAAGGCTGTCACATTCAAACCTAGTGGTGATGCCTGTTAAAGGTGATCAGCTGTTAGGCCAAAAATGTGAAAATAGCAAAGGTATAGGTTTTCTTGTTTTGTGAAAAAAAGCTTTAATCTTACCCCATAGACATTTCTTTGCACAATATGTGCCATCATCCAAAGCAAGTTTATATTACTCATCTAAAATATTGGCATTTCAGGTTATATTTTACAAAAACCCAGGACTTTACGTGGCCTTTTCTTGGAAGGATAAATAGAATACAGGACTCTGAGAATATATTTAATTTATATATATCACATCAACTGTAAATTTTGCTCCTTGCCATAAAATACCAATTTGGATTCTGGGCCTGAAAAACAATTGGAAATTTTTTTTCAAAGCCCCAAATTATTCAAAACTACTAAGAAATCAAGTTTAGAACTATCCCTACATCATCCAAGTAAAATCTTGGCATTGGTAGAAATTATAAAATAGAAAGTTGTGTTTGGAGTAGTTCCCATTTGCACACAAACACACATTTCCTTTCCTTCCCTAAGCATATTCCAGTGTGACCTGTCTGTATTCAATGATATGAGCCAGTGAAGACCTTGGGGTAAGGGTCAAGCCAATATACCACCCTGCCCATCTTCATCTCCAGCCATGCAGTAACAGTGTAGCTCACAAATCTCCGTGAGCTGCCTTATCACCTACCCCTCTACAGCTGGTGTCTCACATAAAACCAACCACAGGGCGCACGCGCCCTCAGAGAGATGCTGACATTACCTACACTGTGACTGCAGTACACTCAGTCAGTCAGGAAAAGTGGATGATCTTTTGTGAGACGCTCAGGTAGGTAGCACAAAAGAGAACAGAAAAGTAAATTTAATGGCCTCTGTGATTGTCTGTTTTCTACTTGGAGAGGAGAAAAATGGACAAAATGTTAAACAAAATAAAGGTATGATTTTGGTCTGTCAGACAGTTCAGAAGATGCCGTGTGGATATAGACAATAAAATGGCAAATAAGAGAAGCCAAGCACTAATTTTCATTTCAAATATTGTAAGACTTGCATGACTATTTCTGCTGTGAGGTGTGCCGTTAATTACGCATTATACATAATAACATATTTGAATTTATGGATTTTTATATTTTAATAATTGCTTATGTTCAAGGCTCCTTTGATGAAGAAACTGCTCTGCTTACTTCCATTCTCTCATGATGACTTGAAGTGGAGGGGATGTGGGAATCCAGGTTCACACCACCTGCACCACACCCTCCAGCCCTATTTAACATGGTATGCGCCCCCCCCACACCTGCTAATCTCCAGCTCTGTGTTCTCTTTGTTTTACTTTTTTTTCTCTCTCTCTCTCTCTCATGGAGTTTATTGGTACATTTCAGGTATGCAGTACAGTTACATTCATCATTGGGATCTTGTACCTTTACATGACAGGTCTTGGTTCTCATTTTTCCCCCTTACCCCTGCCCTCCTTTCACCCCCTCTTCCCTTCCCTATTTACAAAAACTTTGTTTCCATCTTTTCATTTTCTCATATTTTTTCTTTTCCCTTATTCCCTTTCCCCAACCTTCCCACTTTCCCTACACCTTTAGCCCTTTTCTTCCTATTTCACATTGTCAATTATCTCATTAGTATCTTATGCACTATTATAGTTTTTCACACCAGAGAAACTATTCGGTATTTACACGTGTTACTTATTTCACTTAAGAGTATGACCTCAATATGCATCCATTTTCCTATGAATGACTCTAATTTCTCATTCTTTATGGCTGAGTAGTATTCCATTTTATAGAAAAACCACATCTTCTTTATCCAAACTCCAAATGATGGGCAATTGGGCTGCTTCCAAGTTTTAGCTATTACAAACTAGACCCTTATCTTTCACCATGCACTAAACTAAAATCCAAAGTGGATTAAAGATCTAAATATTAAAAAAAGAGACACAAATTTGCTGGAAGATAAGTTAGGCAGAACCCTTGAAGACATTGGCATAGGAAAAGACTTTATGAACAAATCCTCAGTAGCACGGGATCTAGCACAAAGAATCAACAACTGGGATCTCATCTTATTAAGAAGCTTCTGCACTGCAAAAGAAACCATCAACAGAGCTGAGACAACCTACAATTTGGGAAAAAAAAATTTACCAGCTGCTCCTCAGACAAAGGACTATTATTAACTAGAATATATAAAGAACTCAAAAAAATCAGCCCCCAAATTTAAAGACCCAACTCAAAAATGGGCATCTGAAATGAACAGACATTTCTCAGACAAAGAAGTAAAAGCATTAAGTAAATATATGAAAAAATGTGCCACATCACTGGTCATTCCAGAGATGCAGATGAAAATAACACTGAGATTTCACCTCACCCCAGAAAGAATGGATGCTCTCAAGAAATTAACCAATAACAAATGTTGGCGGGATTGTGGGGAGAAAGGAACCCTTCTCCATTGTTGGTGGGAGTGAAGACTGGTGAAACCACTATGGAAATCAATATGGAGATACCTCAAAGAGCTGGGACTAGAGGTTCCAGTTGACCCAGCCATGCCCCTGATGGGTATCTTTCCAAAAGAATTAAAAGAATCACACCACAGTGATATCTCTGTTGTTTTTCTTTAAATGACATTTATGACTCTAACATACAATGTTACTTACTTATATGTACTCTTAAAAGCCTTTCTCTAGCTTTTAATATTGAAGCACTAAAAAGATAAAGACTTTGCATAAATTGTTAACCAATGTATCTGAAACTCTGCAACAGCATCCAACATATGGTAAACTGTGTGTGAATGGGTGCTGTTATTGTTGTTGCCCCACATACAGGAATGCTTATTGGAGTAGCATTAATTACAGTACTGCAGAAACATTCTACTAAAATGGTTAAACTGGAAATCAGCCATGGACTTCCTAAGAGCCATACAATGTTTGATTTTAATATAACTAAAAATATATATTCCTCAATTAGTTTTGTCACATTTTAAAAAGCTCTTATTAAACTTCTTTAACGCTGCCTGTTTGTGTCTCTTCCACGTCACACAAGCATCACGTTGCAGTTGGCATGTGCATTTTATCTACGGCTCGGTTCCCAGTGCTCTCTCCGGGCCCTGCTGCAGTGGAACCATGCCCTCTTCCTCGTAGCCAGAACAAATTCTCTGCCAGTTCTCACCAGAACAAGCCCAAAGATAAAAAAGCTGGGTGGTTATTACGTTACTGGTAACTGTGTATATTTTAATTTTTATCAGAAGAAATGAGACTTTCATTCAAAGGAAGTATACTTGTCTTTTCCTACTCCTGCTTTTAAAAGATTTTTAAAGATGGTGTCATTAAGACATTTCTGGACTAACATCAGTGCTGTGTCCCAACATCTAAGGGTAAAAACAAGGATAGAAAAGGGGAAGGGGAAAAGAATCGAAAATGGTAACACTGACACGTGGGTTGAAACACAGGCTGCAGAGAGACCTGTGGAAAAAACTGCACCGAGGAGAGAACTAATGATTGACAGATTCCAAGCTGCAGAAGAATCACAAGTGAAAGGGGGAACGCGGGTCCTGCTGACAAGTGCAGAGCGGTGAGAAAGGAGCCGAGCTGAACATATTGTTTAATGAAGTGTTAATTGGATCACCAAGAGAGGTGGATAATGACTGCGATGAAGAGTTGGCCAAGGCGTGAATAAATGTAAAAAAATAAAAGAAAAAGAAAAATTAAGTGACACTGGGTAGGTAAATCACAAGAGTACGTGAAACCTGAGAGAGCATCTGGAAAGAATGGTCAATCCTTTCTAACACTCCAGCACCTTTTAGTAATCGAGTTGGGCAGCTCATTAAAATTATGTGTGAAAGGATAGGTGTGCTGGACAAAAAAGGCCAGGGAGCCAAGCAATAGCTACAGCAATACAATTACTATTTCTGCAGCTTTAGAAAAGAATATAAAGCACTCAAGGAGATGCACCTAAGAAATATCCATTGGAAAACAGTGAGTGGGTCCCAGGGAAATAACAAGAGCAATAAAACTGGGCATCGGAGGAATGAATCGTGCTCCCCCAAAAGAGGAATATTTAAAGTTGGATGTAAAACAACTCAGCCACCAGTGAGGGAATTTGAAGGACCTACTGAAGACCAATATGAAGAAAGGAAGAATGAGATTTCAGTTTCTCTCCGTGCATGAGCAAACTACATATAGAATTATACATCAGAGCAAGCTGCTTGCATCACACAAAGGCCTCTAAACAATGGTGTTTGTTTCCCTCAACAAAACTGACAAGTTGGGCTCTAATTATTTCAAACGGTATAGTTAGTTCTCTGGATTACACAGGAGGAAGTAAACTGACATAGATGGTAATGTCTACTTTTGTTCTGGACAATGTGCTCGGCATTTTAACACAGATGAGCTCATTTGCTTTGCACAACAATCTTGTCACCTGAAAGTCATGATCATAACTTTCAGTGGAGAGGAGATCACACAGCTCTTAAACGGTGGTTCCAGCGTTTAAATTGAAGTTTGGGGGCAGCTCCGCAGCCAAACACCATCAAGATGCTACTTATATGAAAGAAGTCAATAATGATCTCTCAAATTATTAAAGGGAATTATAACTTCAAGGGATACACGCCCTGTTTGACATATTTATCCACATTCAGATTTAGATGGTACATTCTCATAATTTGAGCTTCTTTCTTGCTCGTTTGTTATTGGTGTGAGATAAACACATATATAATAACAACGAGAATGTTTTAAATAAATAATACACATTTTTAAATCCCTGAGGCCCCCACTGTGCATTACTAGGGATAATAGAATTCCCTGAGACTTTTCTGAGGATAAGCTTAGAAAAGAAACAAGATTTAGTCATGTGTTCATTTACTAATTAATTTTAATTTATTGACTGCTTATAATGAACAAGCCACTTTGCTAGATTTTTACAATAAGCAAAATGATCATAGCTCCTGCCTACATGGAGTGTATGACTTATTGATTGTTTTAAAAGCAATAAATGGATAGTTATAAAGAAGTAGACAGTATTAAGAGAAAAGCAGTATCTCACAGAAACATAGTGGAGTGCTGCCTGTGTGAGAGTAATTCAGGGAAAGCTTTATCAGGAGGAGAAGTGAAATAGAGCTAAGCAGCAGGGATAGCTCTTCTTGGAGTGAAAAACACAAAGGAGAGAAGGGCACTTACCAAATGAACCATATAAGGAAAGTAAAATAGATCAAATTTGGTTTTTAAGGGTTCCTAGGAAGGTTTAGCCATTCTGTGACTAAGACTGCCCTCGGTCAACACTTGTCCCTAGCTACATCTCACTGTTCAGGACTCTTTCTGAGTATCTCATGATGGCACTTTCAGATCATTTCAGTGAAGTTAAAGTTTACATGTAAAATCAGACTACACAGAGAAAATTGCATGAATTACTCTAGAAAATCACTTAGGATGTCTCAGTTTCAGGTATCTCACTAACATCAGTTTTTCTCCAGCAGTGGAAAAGAAAACTATTTATATCCAAGACAGACAGCTGACTTGCAAAATTAGGACCAGTCATAACCATATGTGTCGTGAGTAGATATCATGCCTTAAAAATTATCAAATTCTGAGGGATTCCTATAATAAGCAATGTGTCTACACCACAAAAAGTGGAGGGGAAAAAGAGCCACATGCTCTCTTTGGCCCATTCACCCTTACTGTTGTATAATTTTGACTGAATAGTCAGTATGTGGCTCATGTTTGAAAATGTAGCAATCAGATGCCCCTTTGCCTACTTGGGGACCTATGCATTATGGAGATGGTGCCTATGTGTGTTGTAATGAAGACAAGTGATTTCAACAGTGAGAATGCCTAGAAAAATAAATAGTGTGGCCCTGGCATCAACAGGAAGATTGTTCAGTGAAATGTGCCAGTAACCTTCAGTCACTTAATATAGGTACGTAGCTACCTACATGAACGCAGAAGCTTCCCAATCAAAATTTGCCATTAATCTGCAGGCCAGCTTACTCTGTCTTTTTCTGTTTAGAGTCAGGATGTGATATGTCACATTTTAGGTTTTATTTCAGCCCCATGATCACAAGGCACATTTGATAACAGACCTTCTAAAATTTACAAAATAACTATTTTGTGTTTATCATGGGGGTAAAATATTAATAAAATAATTTTCTTTTTCTTCCATTCTAGTGGAAAAGCAAACAATACACAGGAAATTAGAATACGATCAGTGTGAACATAGAACCCACCCATTAGCTCTTAGCTTGAGCAGCTCAGAAGAGAGAAAGAGGGTTTTTTTCTAAAAGCAGGGATCTGCAAACATCCACGGAATGTGTAGCAAGGCTTTCCTTTGACTAGACTGTTAAAAATGAAATAAATAATAGATGCAGTGTGTGCTCTGAATATCTAAGTTTTGGTAGAAAGGTAAAATGAAGGTATGAGCCACAGAGAGGGTTATACACCTTTGATGAAAATCTGCAGACTGTGTGAAACCTAAATTCTGATGAAAGAAAGCAATAAAATTTGTATCTCTCAATAGTATCTTTGCCTAATTCTGCCAAAGAGATGTTTTTGTGAAATACCAAATACTTTGAAAGCCTTACAAAAACTAGTACACTACATGTGTCTGCAAAACCCTGACAATGTGATAAGCCTGTATTTGAGCAGGATGCTTAAACATTATCATCAGAACATTCATGAACACATCTGGCTAATAACAGAGGTTCACCCAAGGTCAAGTAGAGGGCTTTGTTAAGGTGACTAATCGATGACCAGTAATTCTGTCATTGAGTCATACATTGTTCAGAGGAAAACAAAAACCGTGCTAGAATTATTGAGAATTTGTAACAGCTTCTTTTTCAGTCCACACAAAAGCAATTTCTTGGCCACCAAAGCGTATAAATGGGGTTTATTGCCCAGGAAAAGAGAGCTAAGAATACAGATTTTCCGTGTTTTTCATTCTTTATTGGGTCATAATTATGTTTACTAATAAGTGTATCATTCTTTTTATAGGTGCTATTAGTTGGATTACTATTTTCATTACAATATTATAGTCACCAAGAGAGCAAATGTGCTGTCACATCTAAATAAATAGCTTTTTCTAACATTTGAAACAAAAAAAGAGAAAAAAAAAATAGAAAGGGACTCAAATGGAAGTAATTTCATTTTCTATCTTTCAGGTTATTGAATCATTTCAGAAAATGTGCTTCCATAAAAATTTTATCAAAATCATATACCCGCCTGTAGCAAACATACTGATCCATATCCGAACTTCTTGTAGTTACCTCTTGAAAAATAATGAATGTGCAATTTCCCTCATCATTTCTCTGTCATTTAAAAACAAACAACTGTCAGTTGCCAAAATGCTTTTTTATGCACCCCAAGCAACGTTTGCTAATATTTTCTTTACCTTGAAATTTCTAAATGCTCACTTCAAAATAATACAGAATGGATACTTCCATTTTATACAACAGGAAGTTCAATTCAATGAGAAACAGTTAAAATATAATGGAACATAACAGCTATGATTTAGAAAGAGAGAGTTTTGCCTGTGAATCTTGGATTTGTCATTTACTAGTTGTATGGCCTTGGGACAATCTCTTAACATCCCTGGACTTCAGCAGAAGCTGTCTAATTGAGTAATTGTACTAAGACTTGAGGTGTAAAAAGTAGTACAGTAAGTCCCTGATGCATGAATAAGTTCCATTCTAGGAGAACTGTTCCTAAGTCAGATCCATAAAATGACAGAGTGTTTTACAGTACACCTGTGAAAGTTGGTAACTCAAATGTTCATAAGTCAGGGGCTTGTTACAGATTCAATATTAGCTATTGGGTAAGGGGAAAAAATGAGAATCAAGACTTGTCATGTAGAGGTACAAGATCCCAACAATGAATGTAACTGTACTGTATCCCTAAAATGTACCAATAAACTCAATTAAAGCTGAAAAAAAATATTAACTATTGTCACAATTACTTGTTATTAATACTAAAATAACTATTTTATTCACTTCTGAATTCATACTGTTTGTCAAATATGCAATATAGGAAAGACTTTTGACTGTTAAGACCAGTAAAATCCGTTTAAATTCTTAATGTTCTATGGAATGCAGAAAAGCAATTTAACCTCCCTGGACCAGAGCTTCTTTCTATAGAAAACTTAAATACTAATACCTGCCTTCCCAGATTATTATAAAAATCGAGGCTTTTAAAATCAGGGTATACACACACACACACACACACACACACACACACAAAGAATTTAATACTTTTTAGGGCCGGGATTTAGCTCAGCGGTTCAGTGGCCTGTCTTGCAAACGCAAGGACCTGAGTTCAATCCCCAGTACCAAAAAAAAAAAAAAAAAATGAATTTAAAATTAGGGTACATAGTACATAATTAATGAACAGCAACTTCTAGTATTAATACTACCACAATAGCAGTTGTTGGAAACCAAGAGATCATCTAACTTAGTGTCTTCAAGTCCAAAAGTAGTGTTACTTACGGGAATGGAAAATAGGGTTGTCCTCAGCTGCCACCCTGCTTACTGAGGACATGGCATGTTCTCTGTGGACTCTGGTATTCACTGAAGCCTCTGTATGCATACAGGGTCGGTGAACACAGATCCAGACACCCCAACATACGATTATGATTAAGTAAGTTTAAGATCCAGGTATTAGCACAAAGTCACTAAAAAGGTGCAGAATAGTCCACAGATACTACATATTTTCAAAAGTGGGAATATAAAACAGCTATCTTACTATCTGAAGCAGCAGACCAAAATGGTGAGAGGTGACCAAACAATTTTCTCACACTCCTTTTTTTCAATATCAGCTGCTTGGCAAAGCAGAGTATTTATTAGAAGCTCAGTAAATGTTATCATCCAAACATTTCAAGTAAACCTGTGTGCATTCATTCAGATCAGTAGTAGCAACTATAATAGATAGAGTGAAAGACTACCCTTATCTACATTTTAAGATGATAAAGATTTCTCAGGGCTGATTCTAAAATATCCCTGTATAGTATATAATTGCTTTTCACACAGGGTGCATAAAAAGAACACTGCATTTAAGAACCAATCCTTTAGAATCCAAGGAATAGACTTGAGAGGTTTGTTTTAAAGTGATCAACAATTTTTATTTTGTAGAAGTGAAATAGTTTCAATCAACCATTTTCATCAGAGCCCAAGGGAAGAGGGCAGAGTAAAAGCCAGAAGAGATGAGGAAAGGCATAGAGAGCCCATGAGGAAGAGTTTGGGAGGGGACATTTATTTGCCTTTTCAGATTACTTGTGGGATCTGGTGACTATACTGAATAGACCAAATTAACACCTCACAAAATGCCAAAACCTGAATTTCTATGACAAGCTCATTGAACCCCAGAAAGGGAACCTCTATAGGTGTATCAGTGAGACAGCTGGGAGAAGAATAAAGGCACAGCCACGGTTAGATCTTATTTAAAAAAAAACAAAAAAACTTCCTTTTATTAAAAATGCTGCCTAAATCTGTGCCTTTCATGTCCAAATGTTACGTAATTATGGTGGGCTTCAGGCTATGAGGAGTTAGAAATAGGCAGCCAGAAGTTTCCCCAAGGCCTCTAGTAGGTGGTCTCAAGTATCTGGATGGAGACTCCTCTTCCTCACCCCTCCCAACCCAGCCAAATCCCTCACTGGCAAAGTCACTCCTTCAGATCTCAAAAATACTCAGGCGTCCCAAGTGTTTTCAAGAAAAAAAATGACTCTCAAGACTCCATGAACGGCATAAGGAGTAGTGAGGGAAGGCCGTAGGCTCCTAATAGCTGCCCCACTTTTCTTTAATCTGTAAAACTGGGCAGGTTTTGGAGGGAGAGGAGGAGCACAGCAGTTAGAGATCACCCTCCACCTCCTCCACCACTGCAGTTTGGCAAGTGCCCCTCCCAGGTTCCCAGAAGCTACCTCTGCACTTTTATCCTCCCTTTTACTCCTAACTGATTCCAAGGCAGATTTGCAGGATGCCTAGGGGAGGGGAACGGGGTGTTAGGAGGTAGAAAGAGCCTGTTCCGGTTAGGCAGCAGCGTTGAGAAGCAGTTCTAGTTCCCAAGAGGCATGGTGGCCACATCTCATGCTGGGCAGTAGGGGTCTTGACTCAGATCACAGGGATGGCGATCAGGTAGGTGAGAGCCAGGTGACTTGTCCCATCCAGCTGGCCTGTCTGTTCCAGGTGGTCCATGCCCTCCAGGTGGCCTGTTCCTGCTAGGAATCCAGTTTCTCTTACATAGCCTGCCCCATCTAGCTGCCTGTCCATTCTAGGTGGTCCATCTTTTCAGGGTGGCCTGTTTCGTTAAGTAACCTGTAGCATTAAGTAGCCTGTCCCATCCAGTAGCAAGTGGTTTGCCCCATCCTCCGGGGCAGGGCTTGAGTGAGTGGAGGAGGGAGCAGTTGGGGTGGGAGAAGGGGTCTCGCGATACAGGGTGAGGTGGGTTTCTTCATCCACCAGGGACGGTGCAGGGCTCTTTCCAAAGGCAGGGACTACAGGCAACCCGGGGCGTTGGCCTTCTCTTCCGCCTCCTCCTCACGCTCCTCCCTGGCCTGTGCCTCATCGGTCTTGGCCTCCTCCACTTCTTCCCCCGCGCCATCCAGAACTAAGGCCTTGGACCGTTTGGGGGTGTCCCCAGGCGGGTCCCCGATCCTCCGCTTCAGAAGTACCTCCTTCTGCTGCTCCTCGGCTGGCTCCGGATCCAGCTCAGGCTCCGGAATGGGGTCACGGGCGTTGGCGCAGCCGACCCCCTCCTTCTCTTCTGCTGCCAGCGCCGCAAGGAACTGGTTGTTCGCCTTGATCCTGGGATCATTCTCGATCTCCCACAGTCCCACATTGAAGCCTCTGCGCTTGCTGGCCTTGGCAAACTTCTCCTTGAACTCCTTGTACGAGTAGAGGCGCTTGGGGCTCAGGACGGCCGTCTCGTAGGTCCCGAAGAAGAACACCTGGTACCGGTTGGGTTGGGCCATGTGCTCGACCCTGGCAGGCCAGGGGTAATAGCCCTTCACCTTGGCAAACACCAGGTCCCCGGTCTTGAACCTGCGGCTACCGGGACTCGACATGGCTGGCGGGCGAGCTGGCGCTGTAGGACCGCCTGGGCCACCGGAAGGCAACACGGAGTCTGCGCAGACTAGGACCACGCGAGGACGAGCAACGTTGCCTCAAGGGGGGTGGGGCAAAGCTCAGCGTCCAGAAGGTTCCAGAGCGAAGACTCATTATCTCTGAGGCTCCAGAGAGCCTAGTGGCAGTTGTACTGTGGGGGACTTTGGGGCAATGTGGAAAGAAAACACAATGACAAAATTACCACAAATTTATGGAAAACTAGTAGAAATGGAGGGCACATTTCCAGGTCCTGTAGGCCCCTATCTATTCACAAAGGAAGATTCCAGTCCTATGTCAGAGGCCACCCATGAGAGGTCTGAGTCAATGGTTTCTATCATTTTGTGGTTTCCCAGGGCCTGATATAGGGGCCTGCTGTGAGGCTAAGTCAGTCGTGTGCTTAGGGAGTCGAGAGAGAAAACTTGGTAATGGAAATTCTAAATATTACCTGGTTTTCGTGGTCACAATGGTAACACCATGGCAAACCAGAAGTATCAAACTTTCTTACTTTACATGGAAAATTTCCCATTTGTGAAAGATAGGATAATATAGTTCTAATACTGATAGTGCGGCTAGTGCTCTCAGCATCTTTCCATTAGAAAATTGAGCTTCTTATGTCTAAGAATTAGGTAGAAATTCACGCTTATCAAATATATTGAAAACAGGATTTGCCTGGGGGTACAGAATAAAAACACAGTCTCTAAATTGAGAGATATTTAAAAGGTAATTTTCTTCAGTCCATTTGAAATTGACAGGAATGAGTTTTAGTGCATCTGTAGTTGTACAGCTTTCTACATCTTTTTGAGTCCTAGTAGCTGTAAGCATACATTCTAAAACCTAGCCAAATTATAGTAGCACTTTTGACAAAGGTTATATATTGGTTCTGGGGATCGAACTCGGGTCCTTGTGCTTGTGAGGCAGGCGGCGGCACCACTGAGCTAAATCCCCAGCCCAAGATCTTTCAATATTAATCATTTATTTAAAAGGACAGATATTCTTTCGTATTGTGATCAGTTAGAGAATTTGAATCATTAATCTATTTCATTATTTTTTAAAATTGGCTTTAGTTTCCTGGGTTGGATCAGCCATCTTACCTCTTTGAATGGTGAAATTGAACAATGTGAAAAGAAATACATTCTCCTAACAAAGGAAACAAAAATTATATGCTGATGATTCTAGACAACATTTTCCTGTTAAAATATTTACATATAACATCTGGATTCCCCCCACAAATAAGCATAGTTTTACCAAATAAGTAACATCAACAATGGATCAATATATTCACAAATCTACATTCTGTTGTAAAAATGAATCTTCTCTTGATTTCTTTTAAAAAGTGCTTGAAAACTACAAATGTTTAGCCATTATAGAACTAAAAAGGAAGTAATGGACAGCTAAGGAGCCCATAAAGAAGGAATTTGGAATTTCTATAATCAGAAATCGTGCTAAATTTGGACATTGTTCTCACTTCTTAAGTATACATAAATGCACAGAGTATGGATAAACTTTACTTAATTAAGAAAAACTTTGACTGGGCATTATGTCCCAGAAGAGCATTAATTACATCAGCTTATTCTGAGAGCAGAATCAAATCTAAAACCCAATTGCTAAAGGTGAATGTGATCACAACAAATGGGCCACACCAAAACAAGCCACCATCAATAGTTGGACGGTTGAACCACAGCAGTTAAACACATCGGGGGTATTAATTGGTCTGGAGACCTGAGAGCTAGTACAAATAACTAAAATCTACTTAAAGCTGAAGTAAAAATGTGGTGGGTAACAGAAGCAAGAAGGTCAGGCAGAGAAGATTCTAAACCTGCAAAGGAGTCTATGAGACAAAGGAGTCTAGTCATTTCCCAAGTACAACTTGTACCTTTACCTTTGTCCACTGAGACACAGTGCAGTGCTAGAAGACCTGTACAGAAGATGTTGTTTTGAGGAACTCATATCTAAATTAGGATATAGAGCACCAGAGAGTTCATTACAGAGCAATACAAACTAGTCTCCAGATGTTAAATAATTTATCCTTTACACTGAGCAACTCCAAGAGAAATCAATAGCAATACGATTATAGGGAAGAGGCTTATGAAGCAGCAGTGGAAGATGTACAGAAAAAAAATCTGGCACCTTCATTTGTTTATCAAGCTTTTATGGCTGAGAGTAGCTAAAAGTCTTTCCATACCTCTGCTACAAAATCTTAAATATATTTAGAGTAATATTTAGAATTGCTTCAGGATTGTTACAATTATTCATGAGATGACAGTCATAAACATCCAGACAATGAATGACAATGGGTATGATGGTCTACAGTGCACTAATAATTGTAAAGTAGATTCTAATTATAGAAGGATTATATTATCATTATCACTAGGCTCCATGAGAGAAAAGAAATATCAAGCATAGTAGTAAAGTTATGAATCAAGGCACTGAAGAATGGAGATATGCTCCCCACCCACCAAACTATATATTGCATACAAAATTATACACAGCACAACTTTTATCTGATACAGATACAAAATTTTAGTCATCTGGAAATATGATTTTAAAAACAGTGTTCTTGAATTTAATTTTTCTCTTTGTGGTAACTGATTTCAAAAAGGGGAAAATAATAAGAAGGCTGAAATAAAAGTAGGATGCATTTAGAATTTAATAGGACCACTTCCATAGAGAACTCTTTCCTTTTATAAATGCATTCTTCACAATGCAATTAAGTGGAGTGACCCTGGCTTCTTTTTCCTTTGAAGTTATTGTCCAATAACTTTTGTTATCTTACTCAAAGTGATGAAAGGAGGAAAGTGGTGCGCATCATAACTTAGATATAGATTTGGCTATTATACCAAATGAAGCACTCATAAACTACTACAATTATTAATGTTCAAGAACTAGATTTCCACGAGCTAACACTTTTAACACAGTAGGTTGAAATGTTTTAAAAATCAAATGTATTGAGAACATCTATTTTTCAAGAAGCCCAAATTTTAGCAGTGGGAACATACCTATCGAAAAAGAAAAAACTTGAGATTACAAAACATATATCATTTTCCAGGAAACTACTCATAGATTTAAAAGCTGCTTGGCAACAATTACAAAACATAGATAATAAAACAATATAATTATATGAGAGACAATAGATATCTAATTGATATTTTCTTGTTTAATTACATTTAAATTCAATTAGTTCGCTGTGAAATATGATTTAAAAGAAATGTAATTCTTTTGTATGTGCTTTTGTCTGCATTAGAAATATTAACTGCCTCTGGGTTTATAGAGTAAAAGTGTTTATTATATGGTTGATATTTGAAATCAAGGGGGTTTTTTTTTGTATGTTCTAGCAAATGTAATTATACAGTAAACAAGCCCCACCCACATCATGCTCAGAGAATCTCCCCCTGTTCTTTCTGTAAAAAGTCACAGCACGTCTACCACTTTTATATTTTGTCACCTGTAAGTCCTGTCAGTGTCCATTTGGCCTAACAACTCTTAGTACCTCAGGGATTTCTGAAGTCCAAATGGACTGATGGGGTATGGACAAATTCAGTATCAATGGCAATGTTTGATGTCCTAGGAGCTAACTGGTAATGTAAAGCACTGGTCCTCAATCATTTTGGCACCAAAGACTAATTTAGTGGAAGACAATTTTTCCATGGATATAGGGGTGGGGGATTGGTTTCAGGATAATTGAAAGGAATACTCAACCTAGGTCTCTGGCACACATGATTCACAGATTTCGAGTTCCTATGAGAAAGATATGGTTGCAGATTTTCCAAGTCTGATATGTGGGCTGGCAATCTGCTGGCTTTGTCCAAGCATAGTTGTCATGCATTGGTGTGCAGAAGGGGCTGGTGGAGACAGCAGAATTGTTTGCAAAACTGCTGATTTACTGGCAAAGGAAGGAAGATAGTCACTCTAAAAAGAAGAAAAGTGGTTGGCACTGGGTAATTATATTTCATTGATCTGGGGAATAAATGACTTAAAAACTTGCTCTGTAGGGGAAATATTTATAAATAAAATGATTCAATAATTGTGAATATTTTCTAATCCCACATGATGATATTTATTCAAGCCCTGCCACCGAAAAGTGTTATCTCCACGTTTATTATGTATATATTTGGCAAAGTTTTAACAAATAAAAGTTAATGGTGATGAGTAAATTGGGGATTGCACATAATAAGGTGAATTTACATAATAATTTTATAATTGCACCACCATGAACTCTATAAAGTGTTTAAAGTACAGTTTAATGATTTAGAAAATGCTTACAAACCCAAATTGAATAAAAATATTGGATAACATATATAGCATCACTAATTTGTGAGTACATGTGAAATCTAGTTATTAAATGTAACATGTATAATTTTAGAGACAGTTTGAGAAATTGAGGAAAATATCATAGTAAATATCAAAGTCTATGTCTGGCACCTATGAAGTACTCAGTTGCTAGTATCCATGATTCTTAAAACAGCCAGGACTAGACTAGCTCTATTTCATCCAAGTGCAAGTGTTAAGTGATTATAT
>NW_022900922.1:20024744-20047805 GCF_012274545.1 Fukomys damarensis
TATCATATATATAGGCATATATCATTACATCCCATACATAGTCATATATATATGCATAAATATTAAATATCCCTCATATATACAGGCATTTTCCCAGATAGATAGATAGATAGATAGATAGATAGATAGACAGACAGATAGATATCCCATATATATGGTGCATACAAACACATATTCTCTTGTTACTATTATTTTTGGAGGGTGTTGTATTTTTTTCACAAATCATTTCTGGTCCTGAATTTCATTTGACACCTTGTCAATGTTCCTTTAATTTTATTATAAGTATATAAGGCTTTTCTTACTTTTGTGGAATGTTGTTTTGTTAATGCAATTAAAGCACCTTTTGGGAAGACACAACATCAACAGAGTCATGTCCAGAAGCAAATGTGGAAATCAGCCTCATAATATCAATTTTGTGTTGTTGATCATTACATTAAAATGTTATGTAAAAGTTAAAATGACCAAAGTTTTCAGAAAATCATGTTATGGTTTTTAATGATACAACCTTGATTTGTCTTTGTCTCAGCTGTGTCTCACTCTCCTGACGGTTTCTTATTCTTCTAAATAATTACCAAATTATTAATTACTAAATAGGTAATTCATACC
This sequence comes from Fukomys damarensis, assembly GCF_012274545.1. Lineage (NCBI taxonomy): Eukaryota > Metazoa > Chordata > Mammalia > Rodentia > Bathyergidae > Fukomys > Fukomys damarensis. Next base: position 20,025,351 of record NW_022900922.1, read on the forward strand.
ATTTTCATTTAAGGAAGTTATCAACAATGTGGATACTAATGAAAAGGAGATAATTTTTAATTAAGAAGTCTAATTTTAAATTAATGAAAATAATATTTTGAAGATGGACAGTAATTTTGATTAATCATGGTTTTCCTATTTCACTATTGGAAAGGGCCATTAATTTTTCAATTAATATTTATTCGAGGATATTTGCGCTAAGTTGGTAGTTATCTTTCAGTCCCCACCAAAGAATAATTGGAATTGTTGACTTTCTCTTTTTCAACATTGTGAAAGAAATATTTAACTTGGGAAGCAGTTCTTCTTTGTTCAAAGAAACATATATATATGTTTTTTTAAATAAATACATATTCTAGAGAGTTTAGTGTATTTACAGAATTTCCAAAGTTCATAAAGTATGGGCTAGAAACCAAGTAAAAGAAAATCAGAGCAGTACTGAACTCACTGAGATCCTCAATAATCAGTGCCTCTCCACGGCAGAGTTTCATTTTAAAATGGAAACAGGAATGAAAATATGCTTCCAAATGCCTTGATAAAATGTCTTATATAACATAAAAAAACCACTCTTCCAACAAATATTGTTACCACTGTTTTCTTTGGTCACTCTTCATGCTGACAACAGTTCTTAGAAAAAACAGTATTTTTGATGCTCAATACTAGAATACTGAAGTAAAATGTTAAGCATATTTCCTCATAGTCTTTGGTCTTTGAAATCAGACAGAAACACATGCTTTATTCCTGCTTGTTAAAGCCAAATTATTACTGGGTTGTGGGGTGCCCCAGTGTTCCTCTCAGGCTCTTGTCCTGTTCAAAGAATTGAACAAAACAAGTGAAGAACATGGAGGTTGTATGTTTAAGAAAGGCAGGAAATGTGCTCTGCCGAGTATGCATAGCTGAAGTATGAGAAGGAGCATGCCCTGTAGAGTACAGGGGGGAGCATAAAAAAGCTCACAGCTGCCTGAAGCTTAATGGCCGAGTCTTTGATGTCTTCATTTTGACGTCAGAGCTAGGCCATCCTCTGGTAGGTATAGGATGCAGGGCTTGAAAGCTGTTTTGTGACAGTGAACTGGCAATGACTGGCAGCTCATGTCCTCCTCTTGCACAGCCAGTGCCTCATAAACGTAAGGAGAATATATTATAATAATTCAAATTACAGGGGTTAATTTTAACTGCTATTTCTTAGCCGTATATTATATGCCACAAATTTATATAAGCATGTTAGAATTATTACTTTTCTTCTTCCTGCCCCTTGGCCCTATTTATTCATTATAAACATAATAATTGAGGAAACAGAACAAGAACCAACCAGAGGAGTTGGCAGAGAAAGAATAAAGCAAATACAAAAAAAGAAAAAAGGAAAACAAAACTAGATTTGTCATGATCAATGAGTTACTAAAATTATCATAAAAGTGAGAATGAAGAAAGCTGTGATTTACCTAGAGCAGTTGCAGTTTCTAAGGTTTTCCTAGTTACAGTTTAGTTTACATGCATCCTTGAGTTAAAAACCATTTGTCTGAAGATGTCTGTGTCTTAGAATACAGACCCAAGTAGAACACTGATAATTTATAAAAATAAAATGGTGTTAAATAGAGATAAAAATATTGATATGGGTATGTCTCTCCATTGTAAATATTATAAATCGCATTTCTAGTTCATTTGAAATTTTTAGCCTTTCTTTTCTTTGAAGGCATCTATAACTTTAATCTTGTAAGATAATTTTTATGTACTCAAAAATAGCATAGAATCTGAGGTTTTCATTTTCTTTTACAATGACCAAACCACTTTTTCTTTTTACTAACGGCAGAAGTGAAACTTAATTCATAATCTGCTATTTTCCTGATTTATGTTATTCTTATATATAGTCAATATCATTGACAAAGCTTATCATTTGTTAAAGATTTCTATGACCTTTGCAATTTTATATCTGCTTTATCTATTCCTGATGGAAATATAGTTAAGAGGTTATCAAAACCCATGGTATTTAAGGATTTGTCAATTTCTTTTAAGTTGTTTGTTTCTGCTTTATGCATTTCAGGTATATATTGTTGAATCCATATATATTCATTTTTATACTGTCTGCTTATATAAAATTTTTTATTTTATTAAAATATAACTATTTTTAGGTATATATTGTTGAATCCATATATATTCATTTTTATACTGTCTGCTTATATAAAATTTTTTATTTTATTAAAATAAATAACTATTTTAGCTAATATTTTTACCTTATATGCTATTTTTTTCTGGTTGAACAGCACACTTCTGTGATTGGTATTTGAGTGTCATGATTCTTTAATTTTTAACATTTCTCTGACATTTGGTTTAATTATATATTGTGATATCAATATAGAGGGAGAATCCTTTCAATCTAATCTTTCATCAGGAGAATTTAATCATTTTAAAGTTTTGTGATAACATGCTATGACTACCATATATTTTATAGTTTTGGCTTACTATGCTTTTGTAGATTATGTTCATTCTTCCTGTTTTTCTGTCCTCTTATAGATTAATAAAATTAGTTTCATCATTATTGTCATCACCGCAGTATTAATTTTTTCTTCTTTGCTGACTTGGAAGCTGTAATTCTTCTCCAACCATTATCCTTAAACATATCCACTTAATTACAAGCTTTTGTAAACAAATATATTGTAACTATTTTAAAATAGTCAAAAAAAATCTCACCCTTTAACTGTGGCCTACATTTTTATTCTTGTTTTCAAAATTATGTTATTTTTGCAACTATTTTATTGCATTTACATATTTAACCATTAATTTATTTCTTATATACTTTACCTTTGGTAAAGAAAGTGCCTCATTTAATAATTGCTTTAGAATGTGGAGTAGGAGGTAAATTCTCTGTGCCTCAAGTAGCTAAAAACAACTCTCAAAGAGTACGTTATTTTTGGTATAAAATTTGTATTTAAGGCTGTATTCCTTGAAGAATCTGAAGGATTATTCCATGGTCTTGTAGAATCTTCCACTACTGCTCATAAGTCTGCCATTTTTCCAGTGGTAATTCCTTTGCAGATACTGTGTCTTTCTATTTTCCAGCCATAATGTTTTTTTTAACCTTTTATATATTCCAAATTCACTAAACTGTGTATGAATATGGACCTCATTGTATTCATTATGATTGATGTCTTTGATCTACTCTAACTCTATAAAATGTTCTATTATAGCCTCTCAGACATTTTACTCACTCATGTTCCTTTAGAACCCTTACATAACTATATTAAATTACTTCAATCTATTGTCTATGTTTTAAATGTCCTAACTATTGTGGTCTATACGCTAGAATTTCCCAAGCCTTTAGTCCCAATTATTTATTTATTTATTTATTTATTTTTAAATGGATCTGAATTAAAGGTCATCGTAATTAGTATTTCAATAACAATGGTTTTTGCCTTAAGAATTTATATTTTCATGTACATATAAAGATATAGATATATATATCTTTCATTATTTATTTTTTATCTGTTTAGGTTCGTGATTTCTTGTTCATTTTATAGACATTTCATTTGTCTATCCCTTCAGACATTCTAAACACACTTATTTTAAAACTACTGAGTATTTTTCTCTTACTTTACTTTATTTTATTTTATTTTATTTACTTGGTACCAGGGATCGAATTCAGGACCTTGCACTTGTGAGGCAGGCAGCAGAACCATTGTGTTAAATCCCCGGCCTTTTTCTCTTATTTTAATGTGTCATCATTTCATTTCCTGTTGCCAAGTAAGTGGCTTGGCTCAAGGTTTTCTACCTCCAAGATTGTTTATTTCCTTGTACCTCCATAGAAGGCAATGTGGTAATTGTTGTATTCCCCAGAATTATTACATCTGGTGATTTTCAGCCTTCTTTTCAGTATCAGGAAGCTCCACTGTGGCAAACCGCCTGATCAGCAGTGAGACCAGCTCCAGTTCTCCACTGCGTCTGAGGTATCCTGTTTCTATCCCTCCAGAATCCAGGAATCTATCACCTCTGCCTTCATCTATGCAGGTACTGATTAACTAAAGTGCTAATTTCTCTTAACATCATATAGTCTATTAAATTTCTGGCTTATCAATACATTCGGTATTTCTAATTTATTTAATGGTTTCTTTTCTCTTTTACCCCTTCACTTAACAGGTTACAAGTTAATTAGAAGAAATAGTCTCTGCAGGAAGTAATTAGAAAATACAAAACAGATTCTAATAAAGGACAAAACACGCACCAATTCACACACAAAAAAATCACAGAGGGAACATTTTGGATGAGGATATATTTGATTTTTCAGGAATATGTAAGATTCAAATGGGCAAGAAATATGAATAACAATTTTGTCAAGATGTAGCCAGTGCACTTTCCATCAGTGGCTTTGAAGGCTGTCAAGACAAAATACAACAAAGTGTCATAAACTGGATGTCTTATACATTAAAAAATTCATTGTTTATAGTTGAGGCTGGTAACTCTGAGACTGGGGCACCAGAAGATTTGCTTTCCAGTGAAGGTTCACTTACTGATTCATAGACATTTAGCTTCTTGCTATGTCCTCACATGTCACATGACAAGGGAGTTCTCTGGGGTCTCTTTTATAAGGGTCTCCTTTAAACTCATTGTGACAGTTAACTGACTGTGTCAATTTGAGTAAGAAATGCCCAACTAAATTGGATCAGCATAGTTCCGGGTTTGGCAAAAGGGATTTACTGAACGCAAAAGACCCACTCTGGTTGCCTGAATAGAGTGAAAAGGAAATCAAGTATGTCTCACTTTTGTTTCCAGCTCCAGTTTTCCCTTTCACCTTGGACGTTCATCTCTTGGCTTCCAATGCAGACCCTTCATCCATCCATCACAGACCCTTTGGCCTCCTGATAAGGGCTTGCACAGGACTCTACAGTGAGCTCCAGGCCTTCGACTTTTGACTGGATCCATTGTAAGCCTACCTTATAAATCCTTATATTTATATATCTTGCATTAAGTCTGTTTCTCTAGTGATGAGCCCTGACTGATACGTTCATCCATCTCCCAAAGCCTCTCCTCACTACTGTGAGTACAATCACGCTGGGAATTAGAATTAAATACATGAATCGGGGAGGGACATATTCAGTCTGTAATAGATAGTGTGGTAAACTGTATACCTCTGAGTACATGACCAGGTGGGAATATAGGAAGAAAATAATTTCATTATGATTCTAGTGGTCTCTTGTAAAAGTTTATCATAGAAGTCACTCAATTTGGTGGAATTTTACACATGAGGTGAAATATGTACATCTATCTCCTTGTGTCTCCTAAGAAATATCAGGGCTGCAACTTGTATACTGTTAAATTTAATGAATACTCCACTGGGAATGTATTAGCAATGAATAATTGTATCAGTTTTAACTTATTATACAGAGAAATCCAGTATCTAAATCTAAGCGCATCTTACTTTCACTCCACACCTGAGTTTTCAACTTCGCACTATTTCATAAATTTTCATGGCTTTGGAAAAATCTAAAAATAATTGCACTGCATAATGCTCTAATATATCTCTGATACACACTACTTGGGGCACTTCCTAGGGGTTCATCTCATATGCCAAGAGCCAGCAAGTAAACAGGGACAAAAGGCAAGATGGTCACAATTAGGCTCACAGTGTTTTAATGACTGTTTAAATTTCTCTAATTCATGATACACCTCAGTACATTCAGAAATCATGGTGAGGCTAATTGGCCCTATGTATTCGTTCTTATGTTTAGCTTCTTTTAGACCAATCATATTCCAAACTGAACCTTAAATAAAAGGGGCTCTTCTCTTACACAGAGAAGAGCAACTGCAGGCATCTGTCACAGGCAATGGCAAAGTCCATACATGGATGACTGAATAGCTTCAAAGTAGATGATGGAAATCAGGCAGCAGGAACATTAACCACAAGACATGCCTGTTTTCAGTCAGCTTGACTTGCATTTATTGAAATCCTGACATTGGAATAAACCTGTTAAATATATTTTTAAATGCAACCTAGTTGTAAAACATGATACCTCTCTTTAAAGCTCTTTTAATTGAATGCACCTGGTGCTTCTCTCTATCAATTTATGTTAATGCCACACACACTGACAAACAGGACCTAATTGCAAATTAAGCAATAATGCTGTTTATAAGAGCAAATGTGCTCTGGGTCAAGTCCATGAATTTTATATATAAATTATATATGTGTGGTATAAATGTAAATAGGAATACACTATGTGCATATCTTACCATTTGCTATAATTGGCAACTTGAGTTATTGAAGACAGAGTTCCTTTTTATTCAGTAACTTGACTTTCCTAAATAATCAGAGGGATTCCCTAGTTCTCTGAAGTTCTGGATCATTTTGTGTCTAAGATTAGGATGCTTTAAAACAAATGAAAAATAACTTCCTTGAATGGTGAGGGTCTACGTCCTCTCGTTTTAGCTATGGCTGGGTAAAATCTGCAGCGCAGGTCAGAGACAAAGTTCTGAACAAGCCCATCCAACCCAGAAAGTTATCGTACAAGCCAAAGGCCAGGGAGCAATCTAAGGCTCACTTTATATCCTCATACTTGATATTTTTGTAAACACCGAAGCAATGTAAGTGTATTCATTATACAATATTAATACAGTAACAGCTGAAAGAGGGATCTGAGAATTTGTGTAATGTACTTCAATCGAGGGAAATGTTTTTTTTGGAACTTGAAGTCTGTATTCGGGCGTGGGATGATTTTACTTCAGTTTAGTTGCATAAAAATTTATAGAACACCCACAGGTACTGGTACTATAATGAATAATTAAACTAAATAGCTGTCTTTTGTGAGCTTATAGCTAAAAATACTCTCGTCTAAAATTTTTCCTCTTTGTTGTCATTGCTACATTCCCTGACATCGCCACACATCACTCCCAGACTTAATCATTAACAGACAAAACTGATGCTTCTCGACATGCAGTAGGGTGAGTCCTGATAAGCCCATTGCAAGTTTAAAAGAACATAAATTGAAAATCCATTTAATATATCCAAGTTACCAAACAGCGCAGTTTAGCAACATAGTATACTCTAGAGTATCAGTGATCTACTCACATGATCGTGTAGCTGATCACAAATTGAGACTCAATGCCCATGAAAGAATATGGTACCCTACATGGTAGACCAGAAAAAGATCTAAATCTATTATATTAGCTTAAATATTGCATTAAGAGAAACTCAATATATGAATAAAGTACAATATAAAAGATAGATAATAGGAAAAAGGAAAGATGAAAAAAAAAACGTTATTGTATTCCAGTTTGGGCAATGTGTCTAAAAGTATACCTTGATTTAATACAATTGTTTTATATGTTTGGTATGTGAGCAAGCTTGTTCAAAGAATAGCAAGGAGGTCGTGTGGCTACTGGCGGGGAGAGGGTAATGTGGATCTCATGACAAAAACACCAAGAGGTCAGGCAAATAAGTCCTTGCCCAACATAGCAGGAACTTCAGATTTTCCTTTAAGAGCAATTAGAGATTATTGGAGTGTCATGAGCAGAAAACTGATCTTATTTGAGTTAAGTTTCAAGTACTGGTGGCTTTAGATCATTTCTGGTAAAGTCACTGGACACTTTGGGCTTGTTTCTTCATTAGCATCGCTTGTTTGGGGGAGGATTAAAAGAGAAAACACAAATGAAAGCAACAAGCACAATGCTCAAAATACATGTGCAAGATCCTAAAAATCTGAGATTCTCCTTCTTTACTTGAAAGTCTGGGACAAGGATAGACACAAGCCCTCCTCAACCAGAGCTTCTCCCCAGTTATCCCCTACTGCCTAATCCCTGGCGTTATCCTGGCCCATATCCTTCCTATGAGAAGATTTTTTTCTCTAAAATTTTAATAAAATTCTTAGCTACTAACACTTACTAATAAGAATCATCACTTTAGTTCCTAGACCTTGCAGCTGTACTTTGAGTCCATCAGGAACAGATCTGCACCGTGACTGAAATGAGTACATGGAGAAGGGTGTACTTCTTGGATGAGACACTCGTCAGAGAAAGCTCCAGTTTGGGCCCAGAGATAGCAGCATGTTCTCTGGACCTGGAGCTAGAAAATGAGGCTCTATAATGACAACCTGGGGAGGGCTGATGAACACAATGTTGTCTTCAGATAGCCCTGCATGACGGCTGGAATTCATTTTCTCCCTCCACTCTTGAGAAGTATGTGTCACCCAGAACCACACAGGGAGCAGGAGACACACACTCATAGAAGAGGCCGAGAGTTCAGAGCCAAGCTCTTCTCAGGTCCAAGGTTTGACACCCAAAGCTTTCCTGGACTGTTTCATTTTGGAAAGAACATTTTCCATTTCAACTTTGCTTCTTATATGATCCTCCTTGGTTTCACCTTTTATTACAATATTTGTATTGGGCCACTGCCTTTCAGTGACTCAGAAAGTGGACATTCAAGGCTGTGAATTTCTTTTCTATCTGAAGCAACCAATGATGGCAATCTGACGGTAGAAGAGGGTCTCTACAAAATGTATGCTTTCTTGTCAACAAGTCAAAGAATCCTTACCTGCCTTAAGCATTATGGAGCTTTAATATAACACAAAGTTTAAGTGCCAGGAAAAAATATTCAAGTTAAACTGAACCTGAAATCTTAATGGAGTTTGAAGCAAGTTCTAATAATAGTGTCCTCTGGTCTCATCCATATAGGAATTCATATTACATTTGTTTCTGAAATAGGAGACCTTTATGTAGTACAGGCTGACCTTAAACCCACTATGTAGTTGAGGATGGCTGCAAACTTACAGTGAACCTCCGGCCTCAATCCCTTGAGGGCTGAGATTACAGGGTCCACCACACCTGGCTATGTCTTACATTTTTATGACATAATTTAGCATCTTGATAGTAAAGGTGGTACCTTATTTTGAAGTTTCTCTATAGACTAAGTATTGAGTCCCCAGGACTCACAAAGTTGACAAAACCAGTCTCTACTCAGTCTCAATTCTTGTCTCCATCTAAGTGGAGGGATGGAAAAGCTTCTATTCTAGCCTCAGGAGAGTCTCACAACATTTGCCTTGTAAAAAAAGAAATCATGGCTCTAAACAAACCTATGGTCATCTGGAAACTAATAAAAGACTAAAGCTCCATACCTCTCAAATAGTGAAAACATGCAACAATACGGAAGATGTTTTCTTTAGGATCGTATAGATCTACTCTCCAGATCTTTTCTTTTTGTTATCTTTTCCTTAAAAAGTCAAAGATAGCTACATATTGCTATAAATTCTCTTGCAGCTGTTCCAATTAAGTTATTCAGGTTGCAATTTCTTGTCCTTTTTAACAACAGTCCATCTGCTACTAATCCTTTTTACATAGTACTTGGGAAATACATTAATAAATGAGAAAATAGTTTCCATCAGGTAAATTTTCCTTCAACCTTCTTTGCCTCTTACTCTCACCAAATTATACTTCCATATGTTCTGACTCTCTCTATTCCATTTTGAAGCTCACCATTCCAACTACTATGCGCTTGATGCTGTATTTTCCTATCTCCTCTTTGAATTTGTTCCATCCATTACTCATACTTTCTCTGTTTTATTTTCTCACTCCTCATTAGTTCTTTCAACAGCTCTGATTAAAGATCTGCCACATTGAAAATGTTTCTTCCCCAAGCCTTCTTCTCATCCATCTTTCCACATCACTTTTATACTACTATGAGAAACCACATTACCACATTATCATTGAACTTTCACTGGTCTGCTCGCTTCTCTGTACCCTATCTTTCTACCACCTTACAGAAACTTTTCTTTCAAAATTATCTTATGATTTCCTTTTTTCCCAATTCCATCACTGAATTTTGAATTTCACTTCTCAAAAGTCATTCCAACCTTGCTTGCTGTTGGCCTAAAAATTCAAGTTGAGAGCTGGAGGTGTGGCTAGGTAGCAGAACACTTGCCTAGTATGTGTAAGACACTGCGTTCAATCTCTGTACCCGCTCCACACACAGGTAAAACATTGTTCCCACCCTTTATGTACAGTTTCAGCCTCCCGGGCTTTAGTTATTAGCGGCCAGTTGTGTACAAAACATTAAATGAAAAATTCCAGAAACAAATGCATCCTAAGTTTTAAACTGGATGAGGTTCTGAGTACTGTGATGGTGTCTCATGCTGTTCTGCTTTGTCCTGCCTGGGACATGGACACTCGCTTTGTCCTACGTACACATGCCACATATACTACCTATACTTAGTCTCTTTGTAGCCCTGTTATCAGAGTGGTTACCGTAGTATCACAGTGCTTTTGTTATATTGTTGTAATTGTTCTATTTTGTTAGCCATTGTTATTAATCTCTCACTGTCCTTAATTTATAAATTCAATTCTATTGTATCTCTATGAATAAGGAAAAACATACTGTATTCATTGACAATGCACTAATAGGTGGGTTTCTGAGGATTAAAACACTGAAATATAGTCCCAAACTGAATACAGTTTAAAGCCTTACAGGAAAAACAGATCTATACATGAACAGAATCCACAAATCCCTCCCATACCTTTTCTGATAATAAGGAGACTAGATTTCTAAGATTGTTTTATTGGAAGCAAAAAACACTTAAATTGATCTGAAATTACTTTGTCTAAACATTTCTTTAAATGCCCTTGTTAGGTGCCAGAAAAACAAAGAAAAAGTTCAAGGGTAGTAAGCAATGTACCATAAACTGAAACCAGTGTCTTCACTGCAAGTTGCCAGATCCCGAATTACTGTGGCAGACAGGATCGCGCCAGAGATAAAAACATGATGCCCCATCGAAGTAGGAGAGCTTGGCAGAGAAAGTTCCTCCTCTCACCTTTCCACTACAACCCACCCTCTCTTACTAAACAGAAAACTTACATAACCCTACATAACACAAGCTTCTGAAAAATGACCTCTTCAGCATTACCTATATTTTAAAAGCTAAAATCCCAAGGTACCCAAATTCAGTAAGCCCAAGAAGAATAATTTTAATGAGTTAATATTCTCGGTGAAATTTTGTTTCAAAAGTGAAACTAATGGGCCGGGGATTTAGCTCAGTGGTTCCACTGCCTGTCTCATAAGCACAAGGACCCAAGTTCGATCCCAGCTACAAAAAAAAAAAAAAGGAAAAGAAAAAAAAGTGAAAGTAAGGTGAAGACATTTAAAGACTTTTATATAACATAACAAATAAACAAGCAAAAAAGACTCCTCACAAAGAGTCCTAAAAGCCACTGGAAGAAGGAGAATTGGTCTGGGGATTAGGTCAGTGGTGCCGCCAGGGGCTTCGCAAGCGCAAGGAAGAAGAAATACGCCACGAAATGATCGAGGATTAAAAGGTTAAATGTATGGGTGAAGATAAGCAAACATTCACTGGATAAAGCAATAATAATCATAGCTAAAAGATTTAGCAATTTTAGGCATTTGAAAGTTTCTAGAGTAATCACTACAGTAGTAGAAATATAGTCCATAAGTAAAAACCCAGTAGAAGGGTCTTTCACTTATATTTGAGATAGAGCAGCAGCAGCCACATTTACCTTCCTACCTGAAACTACAACAGAGAAAATGAGACAAATATGTGAACAAAGATTTCTGAAACATTGCAATTCTGGCAACGGATTACAGCCATCTGTGTGTCATGTGGAAAAATGAGATATGCCTTACAAAACCTAGCTTACTTCCACGGGAAAGTTTCAAACTTTAAAACCGGGAAGGGAAACACCGACAAAACCCGACCCACCACCCCCTGAACTGAAGACATGGAGCTGCTGCGCCTGGGAGTCCAAGGTAGCAAGAGTCCACAGAACAGAGAACTTGGGAGATGAAGTCACAGAGAGAACTCCAGAAGCCTTCAGCAGTTTCCCTTTGAATATTTAATCAGTCTTGCACATGAGGAAACAAGAAAGAATTACCTGGAAGGAGTAGAGCGAAAGTGCCTTGTGTGTTCACGGGGCCAGAAGTAGTGCCTGTTTCCACCAGCAGGGCTACATGGCCTCATGTTTTGTGGGACACTGTGGAGTGCTCATAAATGTCTTGCCCCAGTAGAGGAAAACAACTGATCTAAGATTGAACACTGTTCTGGTGCTGCCGAATGCAATTTAAAGTGAGATTCCAAAGGATCAAAGAGATTTAATAATAACAATTACATCCCAGATCAAAGCTCCAGAATATGTATAGACATAAAAAATACTTATCACCCTGTAAGATAAAAATACACAATGCTTAGCATCCAATTAAAATTCATTGGCATGCAAAGAAACAGGGAAATATGACCATAATGTGTAGAAAAGAATCTTTAATTGAAACCAACACAGAACTCTACAGATGTTATTATCATATAATGACATTAAAGCTGTTAAGACTGCATTTCATGTGTTCCAAAATTTAAACAGAAACATTCAATATATATTTAGCCTTTAGAGATGAAAATTATAACTTCTATGATAAGAATGCACAGATTTTACATTTCAAGAGGAAATATTAGAAATAACAACTATCCAAAATGAAACACATGGAAAAATATAGTTAAGAATAAAGTATCATTACGTGGTGGAATAATTTTGAGCCTTTAATATAAATGTAACTTGAGTTTCTAAAGGAAGAAAGAAAGATGAAATCAGAAGAATGAAGAAGAGAAAGATTTGAAGAAATAATCATAAAAAGTGTCAACTTCACAAAGCTATAGAGTAATATATTTAAGGGGCTCAAAAAGACCCAAGCACCAATGTGAAACAAGCTCAGTAGGAGCAACATAATCAAATTGTTCAAAAATTGTAATAAAGCACTCTTCTTCTAGGTGATAAAGTACAGTTAGCGTCATACTTAAAAGCAAATTATCAGATGCCCCTCCTACATCAGGAATGACAAGAATGTCTGCTGTTACTAATTTACACACTGTTCTCTTGAAGCATTGGCCAATGGAATAAGACATGCAAGAAATAAAAGGTATATTTATTGGAGAAGAAGTAGAACTGTCATCTTTCAGAGACATAATGATCCTTTATGTAGAAAACCCAATGCAACATTTTAAATGTTTATTTTAAGTAATATGAGATTAGCAAGATTGCAGAGTAAAAGAGATCAATGAACAACTCAATTGTTTTTCTACATATTAAAATTCAACAATGGAAACTGAAATATTTTAAAATTTGTAGTAATATTAAAATATAAAATATTTAAGAACAGACTGACAATGACATATAATACCTGTTCACTGAAGACTACAAAACATTTCTGAGAGAAATTAAATAAGACCTAAGTAAATGGAGATATATACTTTGCTAATTGTTTGGAAGACTCTGTAGTGTTCAGATATCAATTCCTCCTGTATTGATTTATAGATTCAGGCTAATTTCAAAAATAAATCCAGCAGGCTTTTTGTTTTTGTAGAAATTGGTCAGGTAATTCTAAAATTTATAAGGAAATACAAACAACCTAGAATAACTAAACCAATTTTTAAATGTATGACTAACACAATCTACTTGCAAGATTTAGCTCAAGCAATAGAATCACTACAGTTTGGATAAAGATCCACATAGACAAATTAATCAGTGGAATAGAATAACGATTCTAAAAATAGGACAACACATGTGAGAGAAGTGATTGATTATTACAATAAAAAAATTCTAGAAATCATTCATAGTAGAAGTAAACAAGTAATAAAATAGCAAAACGAGTCTTTACAATATATTATGGTTGAATAATTATAGAAAAATGAATAATGAAGGAAAAAACAAAGGAGAAAGAGAAAATAAGGGAGTGTTATGGTTTAGATCTAAATTGCTCCCCCAAAAGTTGATTTTTACAGACGCGGGCTTTTGTAAAGTGATTAGATCATGGGGTACTGTATTCATCAAAGGATTAATCTTTTGATGAGTTCACAGCTGAATGTTCTATTAGAAGGTAGGGCTCAGTGGGAGGCATGTGTCACTTCACGTATGTATTTAGAAAGTCTATCTCTAGCTCTGGCCCACCCTCCACATTCTCCTTCCTGATTGGTATAAGGTGTACACTTTTCCTCTGCCATTTCCTGCTTTCATAATGTTTCTAGCTGAGAGCCAAGTGACCACAAACTGAAATCTCTGAAACTATGAGAAAATATTAATCCTTACTCTTTTACATTGTGAATTTCAGGTATTTAATCCAAGTGACATAAAAGTGGCTAATACAGAAATGTAGGGAAAGCAATTAATTCTTTTCTTTTCTTTTTTTTTTTGTATCAGGGATCAAACGCAGGAGCTTGAACTGAGCTAAATCCTGGGCTCCTAATTCATTTTTTTTGAACCACATACAAAATTCAACTCAACACAAATATAGGCCTAGTATAAAACCTAAAATGACATTTCCACAGGAAAATATAGCAGCAAATTCCTCATAATCATGGATTAGGCTGTGATTTCATAGATGTAATACTAAAAGCATAATATATGACGGAAAAAATATAAATTAGATTTTTTTTCAAAATTAAATTTTTTCTCTTTAAAAGATGCTCTTAATAAACTATAAAGTCAAACCAGATTGTGAGACGGTATCTGTAATTCATATATCTGATAAAAGACTCATATCTAGAATATATAAAAGATACCTACAACTTAGAGTCAGGCAAACAACTAAAAACAATTCAATATAAGCAGGCAAAAGATTAGATATTTTAACAAAAAAGATACACCAATAGAAATATAAGCTGGTGAAATGATATTCAAATCACTAGTCATTAGGAAAAGGCAAATTAAAACTGGAATAAGCTATCCCTACACAACTATTAAAATGGTCAAAACTAAAAAGATGGACCCCACTTACCATTTGGTGAGTATGTAGAACTGAAACTCCCATACGTTGCTTATCTTAGATACTTTTCTTGTCACTCAGACAAAATACTTAACTCTCACAAGTTAAAGGAAGAAAACTTTCTTTCATCTCATAGTTTATAGAAGTTTTAGTCCATGTTAGATAGTTTCCAAGGCAGGGTGGCATGGCATAGGGACATGGCAGAGGAGAAACAGTCAACAGCAAGGCAGTCAGAAAGGAGAAAGCAGCAACAAAAGCAACAGCTAAGCAAGCTTCCCTTTCCTTTTTAATCCCATTCAGGTTACAAACCTTTTGGGTGGTGCTGCTAGATTTCCCTTGCCTTAAGATGGCTGCCACATAGAGTAGCAGCCTCCATATTAAAACATGGCTTCTCCCAACAAAGGACAGCCTTCTTTTTCCCATCATGCCTCTTTTCCCACCAAAAGAGTAAGCTAATACTTACCACTTCCTAACAGCTAGTGATGTCACAGGCTCTTCCAATTTCTTAATACTACCTCACTCAACTCCATCTCAGTTTAGGCTAAGCCCACACCACGCCTATTAAAAAAATTTGAGCTGCCATGTTGCTTTTCTCTCCTTTGTTCGGAGACAGACCGGCAGATCCTCCCCATAATAAAGGCTTGTTGAAGTCCTGGTCTGGTCCTGGTTTTTCAGCTCTTTTACCTAACACTATCCACACCCAGGATAGGCCTTCCCATTATCCATGCTCAAAGCTCTGCTAATTCAAATCAGTGAACTAATTTGATACCACACCACCCTTTATCTCAGTATCATCAGATCCAGCCAACTCCAAAATGCCCTATGATGAATGAATGAGGCTTTGGGTGAACATCTAGATAGAAGCCACGACACTGCTAATGTGGACAAATAACTGATACAACCACTTAAAAGAGCTTAGTGGTTTGTCAAAACTTTAAATACACATCTTCTATATATTCCAGGCATTTCACACCTAGATATTTCTGTGAGAGAAAAGAAACCATAAGCTTGTAAGAAAGACATGCTTGGGAATTTGCATGACACCTCTATTTACATAGTCAAAAAATGATAGCAACTGAAGAATTAATCAACAGATGCCTATATAGGTTGTTTAATAGAATACTGCTTCACAATAAAAGGTGAAAGCTACTAATGCACACAACAGTCTGGGTGAACAAGTAATACTTTATATTAATTGATTGAAACCATGCCAAAAATGTCTATGTTTTTTTACTGATTTTATGTAAATGAAACTTAGATTTAGCTCAAATCTGTACAACAGCATAGAGTAATAACATCTTAAATAAATTTTTCTAATCTGTGAAAATACTAATTCTCTCTGATTTTCTAAATATTAATAACTTCTCTCAGTATTACACTGTAATTTCTAGAGTTCAACTATGATGTCTCCCTTGTTAGACTTAGATTATTTAATGTTTTGGTATAATATTAAAAGCTAATATTCTTCAAATTTGATTTTCCGGTTTCTTACTGCTAAATACTTTTTTACTTTATACCATTATCAATCAACCATTTAAGTTCACATATGAATGCTTTATCATTATTTTACAGTACCTGAACATATCATATATGTTACCTGTTTATTAAGATTATATAATCAGAAAAGTTGTAAATGTTATGAAATACTTTTAAAATATATTTGGACTTTTTTGTCAATAATTGTTACAAGTACAAAAATTTTCAGCAAGATACTGGTAAAGAAAATGCAATAAATCATCCAAATGATCAAGAAAACTTAATTCCAGAGATGCAAAGAACCCCTAAACAATGTTGGGAATGTAAACTAGCACAACCACTATGGAAATCACTGTGGAGATTCCTCGATAAGCTAAAAGCTAGCAATTTCATTTGACCTGGCCATTTCTCTTTTAGATAACTTTCCAAAAGAATTAAAGAAATCATTTTACAAGTGATCTATTCATTCTCATGTTTATAGCAGCACAATTCATAAGAGCTAGATCTTGAAAGTAGCCTGTCTGTCCATCAAAACATGAGTGAATAAAGGAAATTACAGTACTACTCTGCCATAAATAAAGATAAATTTGAGTCATTTGTAGAAACATGGGTGCATTGTTCATATTAATATGCTAATATATTAATGGTAATAGTGTTAAGTGAAATAAAACACACACACGAGCTTAAATATCACACTGAGAAACCTGAAATATAAATAAAGAGCAAAATAAAAGATGGATAGTGGGAAGTGGGGAAGTAGGTCTTTGTCAAACAGGAAGAACATCAAGAGGAGGAGGTAAGGGGAGAGAAAGGAGGGAAAGGGGATAACAGAAAGAATTGCAATATGTTGCACACACACGTGTACTAACTGCCCATGAGGAAGGTTACCCTATGGGATGCAAACATGTTAAAATAAACATGTCAATAAAAATAAAAATTGAAAAAGGATTTGTTTATCTAGACATAGGTCCAAAAATTTCCTTTTCAAAAGTAATTTAGCTTTTGGTGCAAGAGCTGTACTGCCAGCATAAACCAAGTTGGGGGTGGTCTCCGTTATGTTTTTATATTCTCTGGAAAGGTATGCATACTGTTGTGATTTATTAACAAAATGTTATGGAATCTATTTCATTAATAGATATAGGATCATTTACATTTTATCATTGCTTCAGAAGTAATACACTGGGTTTATCTAGCAATTTGTCATCTTATATGTAATTTTTTACACAGGGCTCCTATAATACTCTTGTATTGTGTTTTAAACACCTGAAGGATCTTTGATGATGTTCCCCTTTTATTTTCCTGGTAATGAAAATTGGTTTCTTCTCTCTCATGCTTATTTGACCTTTTCCTTTCTCAGTTAATCTTTCTATGGGTCTATGAATTTCAATTCCTTTCAGAGAATCATATTTTCACTGCTGATATTTTAATTTGCTAATTTCATTTATTTCTGTTATTATATATACTCTCCCCTTTTATTTTCACTGAGGTTAATTTGCTGCCCTTTTTCTAATTTCTTGAGATAGCGAGTTAGGCCATCAATTTCTAGGCTTTCAAATTTTCTCATAAGGAAGTTGAGACTGCACATTTTCTTCTTAGCCCAGCTTTTGCAGCATCCCATAAGTTTGCTAGCTCTTATTTTCATTAGCACATAATCAGAAGTATTTTTCTTTTAATTTCTTATTTGAGTAACAGATTATTTAGAAGTCTGCCATCTCATTTATAAAAGATTGTTTTCTATTAACATTTTGCTATTGATTTCAATCTTAGAGTCTCATCTCCTCCAGACTGTGTAATTTACCTTTCTTTTACTACAAGATTGCCAACACCTTTGTAATTCTTCTATCATCACTAGATCTCTCTGTTCAAGATTTGAAGTACATTGTTTTTTCTTTTGTATATGGAATCTGCTAGCGCTGGGATGTTATACGTGGATTTTTTTTTTTTTTTTCCTGCAGAGTTTCACTTTCTCAGAGGTATTTTTTCCCCTCAAAAGTTCTGGTTGCCACAATAACTTTCTTTACTTTTAAACAGATTTGTTTTCCTTTTGAGAACATTGCTTGACTTCTCTGGTTGTTCTCAAAGAGAGCCCGGGTCTGACTGAAATGACAGCCTGATGTGCAAGGGCTCCTATTTAATTTGATATTCGTAAATTGGTGTTCTTTTTTGGAAAGATCATTCCCCAAATTATATGTGTTTTGCCCCCTCTAAAAATAGAGCTTCCACTATTTTAATTACTCTTTTGTTTTTAATAGTGGCCTACTTCACAATATTATCCACCTAGACTACAAAATGTGGAAGGTAACAACTAGTATCTGATTACACTTGCCCACAGAAATCTCATCTGACATAATTGGAAAGGAAGTTTTAAAAGTGGAAAGAAAGCCTGGGAAAAGGATTGAATAAAATAAACCCAGACAAAATTAGAAAAATATGATCTTTTTCATGGAAAAAGACTTCTTGTATTTTTTTCTGGAGAAAAACAGTAAAATTGAATCCTTAAATCCTTACAGATCTTTGAAAATTCATATCAATCCACTGTGTCAATTATGACCTTTTATCTGACCAATGAAAAAGAATCAGAGCTTTTCTGGTTATGTTTTCTCTGAATTTTATTCAACAGCATTTCTTTCTTCCATCACTATGTGTTACTGAAAAATAACTGTGTTGTATATCTTACCAAAGACCAGTTTCGACTGGAATATTCTCATCGGGACGCAGGGAGTGGAACATTTTTATCAGCACTTCCCAGCCAGCTGCCTTGCGTTCCCATTGAGTTTGATGTTATGCAAGACATGGTGCATGCTGGGTAATGCAGACTTCAAGCATTCACACTCTATTAATTAATTCATCACCTAAAAGCTAAGTATTGATTTTTTTAATGGTCTTACAAATCTATTTAAGCTTCTGTGATGTGATTAAGAGGATATGTGTTTACTGTAAATTATCTAACAAGAACAATAGCATTACTCTCAGAAATAGCAAACAATTTAGATTGTGAGAGAAGAAGGGGGGAAAAGCTTCATTAAAATATTTTCCCCAATATTGTTGCATTTACTTATTAGTTATGCTCTGCAATTAAAATATGGCTTCAAAAACATTTATTTCCAACCGTAGCTGTTATGTTTCTTTATTTGTGATAAAAATGAATTAATCCAGCAATGTTTTATTTCCCTAACTCTACTACAAATTATCACAGGGTAAATATTCCACAATTGCCCAAGGTGGCCAGAAATATGTACTGAAGCTCTTATAGTGGAAGACTTAGAATTATTTTTTCTGTTTTCATTTCTGTTTCTAAAAGAAAACAGAAAAAGTTCCACAAGACATTTAGAAATATTTCCATAAATATTTATAATAATTATTTTATCTCATAATGCTGGAAATAAAATAAGGCAATCTAGTCTTAATTCATAAAACAAGAGATGTTTACCTCCTACATCTACTAAAACTAGAAATTATATAATTTATAGTATGTGTTGATTTTCAATAGCAATTTAGAAAAATAAAATACCCTGTTTTTTGTTTTGTTTTGCTACCGGGGTTTGAACTCGGGTCCTTGTGCTTGCAAGGCAGGCCACCGAACCGCTGAGCTAAATCCCCAGCCCTACCCGGGTTTTAATTGCACCTGGAAGACGTGGTTCTACAAGCAGCCTTGGAAAGGTTAAGAATCATTCAGGTATCTGCACGGGGTCTTCAGATGACAATGAGCCAGGCTGTCACATAGTGTGTGACTGTGACATGCGTGCTGTGGCTTATTCTGTAAAAGAAATTTTGTTATAAAGACTATAAAAGCTCTTGGATGTCCCCCCTATTACTTTTTTTTTTATTTTTTTTTCCTCATTGAGTTTATGGGTACATTTTAGGTATACAGTACCGTTACATTCATCATTGGGATCTTGTACCTTTACATGACAGGTCTTGGTTCTCATTTTTTCCCTTTATCCCTGCCCATCCTTCACCCCCTCCTCCCTTTCCTATTTACAAAGACTTTATTTCCATTTTTTCATTTTCTCATGTTTTTTTCTCTCTTCCCTTATTACCTTTCCCCTACCCTTCCCACTTCCCCTGCACCATTAGCCCTTTTCTTGCTATTTCACGTTGTCAATTATATCATTAGGATCTTATTTACAATTATAATTTTTCACACCAGAGAAACTAGTTGGTACTACTCAGGTATAAAGAATGAGAACTTAGAGTCATTCATAGGAAAATGGATACATATTGAGGATATACTCTTCAGTGAAATAATAAGCCCCCATCACTTTTCTTATAGTTTCTTTCAAATTTCTTCTTAAAACTATTGTAAGCCCAAATTTGGGGCTTAGAAGGCAAGAAGTACAACACTGAAAAACAACTTAATATCAAATTCCTCTCCAGACATTTCAATCAATGCTAATATTCATAGCTGAAGAATAAAGAAAAACATTTTTGAAAAAGCAAAAACAGTATGGAGAAATTGTCGGTGACTATGTGTGTGTAAATAAATATAGGCAAATATTTATATGAAAGATATTTAGCTGCGATCACCCGGCGGCATGCGCGCGACCTCCCGGCCTGCGCAGGAGCTCCCGGCCTGCACGACAACAAACCAGGAAGGCCCCAAAGACCCCGGAGGGGGTTTCTTCAGCTGCCTGTCTGCCTGCCTGCCTGCAATCACCCGGCAGCCTGCGCGCGAGCTCCTGGCCTGCGCGGGAGCTCCCGGCCTGCTCGACAACAGACCAGGAAGGAAGGTAGCTGCACGAGCGCCCTTGAAACACCCACATGACACCACCCCATTCTCAAAACTCCTGATCGGGCCAGTCCTTAGACCAACTCTGCAGAGGCATAGGTTCCCATGAAGGGTAGTTTTCTGAGCTCCCAACTTAGAACATCTTTAAAGAAAGGGCAGGGGAAACCTGTAATAGAACTGAGTGGAGTTCAACCCTGAGGGTAAGGAAACTAAAGTTAGGCCTTGTAGGTTGTGTTCAGTCTCAGTCGTGAGGAACAGCCATTGGCTAGCTAAGACCAGGGGATTGGGTTCCGCATATGACTGTGCATGTGGTATAATATGAGATCAGAGATAGCCTGAAAGAGGACCTTCAAATTCTTTTTCTTTCCCTCTCTCTTTTCTCTTTTTTCCTCTTTCCACCCTAAAATTTCTTTCTTTTTTCTGTCCTCTCTCTCCAACTCAGTCTCTTGCTCCACCATAGTGTCCCTCATCTCCCTTTTTATTCCAGTTCCTGAATAACTCAGACTTCTTTTTTTATTTTTTGTTTTTAGGACGGGTTTCTCTTTATGTTCTTTTCTCCAGTCATTTTACCTCACTCATGGCTCTGTACCTTCAAGGGAAGGCAAGCGCCTGTTACTGTTAAGGGGATATATTCCTGTCCTTATTCCTGCACTCTCTCTATCCCCCCTGAACTTAATAGCTTTGTAAAGATAGTAAGGTAATTCTACAACCTCTGGATTCACTTCAAACCTGCTCTAATTCTTTCACTTATCTAATCCTCTTGTTCTAAGTCGAACCCCCCATCCTAAATGGTAAAGATGCCATATTGAAAAGAATATTCACTGCAAACATACTATGAGCTGCTTCTTGAAATTAATCTAATTCACATGAGTTAAAGGTGATACATTAATGACTACCATAAGTGGTCAGTTGGCAAGCTGTGCCTGATCCTATTGGGCTGCTGAATGTATCAATTGGGACAAAGAGTGGTGATTGATTTAAAGAGTTGTTTTCTCTGATATTATGAAAACGAGAATGTCTATGAGTCATTAGAAACTCAAAAGCTAAAACGCAACTATATTAGGAAGATTTAAGTAATACCCAGAAATTAAAGAAGGACAACCCAACAATAAAAATAAAAATGAGAAAACACTTAAGCAAGACACAAAAACAAGTATCCAGTTCACCAATAGCAAATAGTAGGACAAATGAGGATGAAAAGTCTGATAGTGAACCAACAGGACTCCCTGGACCCATAGCACAGGAGGTAACAAAATTGATCAATCAGACTCTAGAAAAATTCAAATCAGAAATAATTTCCCAGCTAACCAGAGAGATGATGAGCAAAATAGAAGTCATGATTCGAGACTCTAGAGCAGAAACTCACAAAAAAATAGATGAGCTCAAGACTATGATAGAAGCCATGAAGACTCAGCATAAGAAAGAAATGGAAACAATGAATGCCCAACAGAGGAAAGAAATGGAATCCATAAAACAGATTCAAAAGGATATCCAGGAGATTAAAAATTCTATTGAAAGTGTA
>NW_022900922.1:20051970-20053081 GCF_012274545.1 Fukomys damarensis
AAATATAAAAGAATCATATCAGAGAGAAGTATGTGCACCCATGTTTATAGCGGCACAGTTTGTAATAGCTAAATCTTGGAAACAACCTATTTGCCCATCCGTTGGAAACTGGATAAAGAAGATGTGGTTTTTCTAAAATGGAATACTACTCAGCCATAAAGAATGAGAAATTAGTCATTCATAGCAAAATGGATACACACTGAGGATATACTCAAGTGAAATAAATAAGTCACATATGTGTAAATATCGAATAGTTTCTCTGGTGTGAAAAACTATAATAGTACATAAGATCCTAATGGTATAATTCACAATATGAAACAGGAAGAAAGGGGCTAAAGCTGTAGGGGAAGTGGGAAGGATAGGGGAAAGGAAATAAGGGAAAAGATAATGTAACTGTACTGTATCCCTAAAATGTACCAATAAACTCAATAAAATTAAAAAAAAAAAGAAAGACATTTAGATGAAGACTTTTTTTGCTTTGTTTCAAAGCAAGGACATATTCTAGTACTCCTTTGCCAATTAATCTTGAGCTTACAATTACTTTGGGGAAAAAACTGATCATTAGATAATTATGGCTGCTTGTAACTGTACTGTATCCCTAAAATGTACCAATAAACTCAATAAAATTAAAAAAAAAAAGAAAGACATTTAGATGAAGACTTTTTTTGCTTTGTTTCAAAGCAAGGACATATTCTAGTACTCCTTTGCCAATTAATCTTGAGCTTACAATTACTTTGGGGAAAAAACTGATCATTAGATAATTTTATGGCTGCTTATCTTCTTTTACTTCATACTCTAGAGGAAGAGAGTACAGGACACTTTACGGTAGCAATTGCTGCAAATACTGGGTTTTTAGATGACATCCAACTGGCAATGGGAGATGGGAGGCTATTTGAAGCTACCCATCCTGCAGAGATAAAAAGAAGGCAGGATAATCCTGCTAGGTCTTCCAGTAGCATTAATTACCAGCAGAGTTAGGGTTGGTATATATCCATGACTTTCTTAAGTTAAAATTGGGTTTGTTTGGGTTTTTTTTTCATTTTCAGTGTTGATAAAAGAGAAAAACAAACATTATATATATATACCCTGGAAATATACATATATATATATA
>NW_022900922.1:20053109-20116747 GCF_012274545.1 Fukomys damarensis
ATATAATACATATATATATAGCTTTATATATCATACATAAGAAAACAGTAACTTTTTTGGTAATGAAAACTAAATAGGTACATGTGGAATCAGTGTTGACTTACAGAAAGATAACATCTTTTTTCAAGAATTGGCTCTGTCTTACCTTCCTTTTAAAGAACCACCAATTGGCACTCCTTAAAAACTGTGCATAATTAGAATTTTTAAAAGGCTTTAATAGGTTATAAAGAAATACTCTCACTTGTGGTTAACTTCAAATAAGCTTTTGGCCCCTTAAAATGAAATTAAACATTTCCTATTTACATATTTCTGCACACAGCCCATCCTTTCTACATCTGTGTATTTCACATGAATACAAACCCACAATTTCACTTACTTATGCCACCCACAGAGAATCCTCAGACAGCCCCATTATTTAAGGTCCCATTTCTGAAAAAGGTCCACGCCATACAATGTACCTTTCTCAAGGGTAAATACATCTCTTAATAGCTATTTAGACTGTAATTGGAGCAGGAGTACCAGAAAATAGAGACCTTGGAGAAAAGAAAATAATAAAATGTGATTTCCAATATCAGAACGGGAACAAGATTAATCAATAGGAATTTATTTTACATTTTCATTATTGTTCATTAAGTTTACTCAATAAGTCATCAGACTATTTCCTACTGAATATAAATACAAGAAAAAATTATTCATTTTCCAGGGTATATACAGACAGAGAATTGTGTTTCTTCTGTGTACTGAGATCTGGGTAGGGTAAGTTAATATTTATTCATTCAGAAAGTATTTAGCAATTACTACATGTTAGGCACCATTTTAAGCACTAGAGATATGACATTCTAAATCAGATGAATACTCCATGGAAATTCTAATCCTGTAAGAAAACAGTGGTTAAATAACAAAAGTGGGCTAGGATTATTGATAGAAGGGGCCAAAGAAGGTCATATAATTTAGATTTACAGCAAATAGTTTACAATTAGGCAGTCGGGAAGACTTCATTAAAATTATATCGAACACTTGAATAAGCATAGTTTTACTAAAGAAAATGTCTCCTTCATAGAGTGGGGTATTTCCATTATTCACTTGGAGCACATTGCAGTTGGTGAGGGAAGAATTCTCCAACATTCTGTCTTCACTGACCCTCAGATCTGTATAGGGAAAATTAACATGCAAATCTGCTTATTTAAAATGCTCAGTTTTTTAATGAAATCTGTGGTCTTGGGCTAGTTGTAGAAGTTGTCTGGTAGCTAGTTGTCTCATCCTTACAATGGAATAGGTGATACTTTTGGTGAACTTGGAGTATTTCTACTGAGAACTATACATAGTGTATATACATATGTGTGTATACTATATTTATAATATATTCTATAATATATAATATAAATATATAGCACTGACTTAGCTTCAAAATCATTTATGATGCACAAAAAATGTTACCATGATTACACATAAAAAGAAAATTGCATTTTCTGATTGATAAGCAAAAGAATTCCAATCTCCAAATCAATAACTTCATTATTCCTCTTCAAAATCAATGTGGCAAATGAACAGTTTACTCAAAAATACATGCATGCCACCTCTTGCCATTAAGGCACTAATTAGAAACAGAGTCCTAGATTAGTAATGGAGTTCCAGCTGGATGCCAAGTTATGTACAAGATCCTGGGGGAAACAGTGTAGTCAGTCAGGCAGAAAGAGTCATCCAAGCAAGGAGAAACCCAAGCCTTTCCACAAACAAGAAATGTAAAAATGTAAAATATCCAGGTATCAAACATGAGAAAGCAGCTCAGAGACAAAATTTGCTACATCAGTTGTTCTGGGAGCTGTGCCATTTGAGTGGCCTTTCTTTTCTTTCTGTTTCCATGTCCTAGAAGCAGTGAACACACAAGTATCATGCCCTCTGACAAATGAGTTTGGCCAAGTGACCCAAGTGTCCAAGAGTCTCAAGGGCAGGAAGAAGGAGAGGTAGGAGAGCTCAGTGTTCACACTCTTTCTGTGTTCTCCTGATACTCAATCAGTAATTGCCCTGGGAACCCAGCTTCTGATGTTCAGGTGTAATGATGCCATTACTGCTAGTCCCACCATGGAACTTTAGAAAATTTATTATCAGGGAAATAATTTGCAGGATGCTGTCTCTTTCCTGCTCTGAACCCCAATTTATCTATCTACTTTGTCCAGAATAGTATCAAATCAGGACCAGTATGTTTGTGATCATTGGTATATGTTTGTGCTCTCATGAGCACACAGTGTTTTCTGTCACCAAAGCCTATGATACCTACACTTTCATAAATTTCTCGCTAAATGATAGTCTCACTAGAGAAGGCTATCAGGAAAATGTCCTTTACCTGGGTCTTGTTCTCTGGCTACAGTAAATTCCATAGTCAAAAACAATGAAAAAGAGGAGTCTGGTCCCAAACTAAAACAATCCTAAAAAAGGATCAGTTATATAACACAAATAGAACTAGGTATATGTACATTGGACTCTTCGTTGCCCCAAAGTCTTGGTTAATTGCCCAGCTTTCTGAAAACCAGTGAAGAGTAGGAAGTCAAGAAAGCCACATATAATTTGAAAATTCTTTCAGATGCTCCCAAGACTAGGCATGAATGAAGGGAAAGAGAGGGAATTCATCTCAAAACTAATTAATAGGAGTTTGACAAAAGTAAGTCATTATAATTGAATATTTTAATAGGTTCCTTATAATGTTAATTCATATAATGAAGCATTTTACTTTAAAATCAGTAGATTTTAGTCTTTGTTTTTATATTTGATTTGATAGCAGGTAGCTTGAATGAGGCTAGTTTCTATTGTTTCTCAATTTCCACTAATGAAAAAGCTAGTCAGTGTTTGATGTGTCTTATCAGATGGTTCTGAAGACCACTCAGCCTTTGTCAGAGGCTAAGTGTGAAACATGGCACAGTCAGAAGCTAACAGTAGAGAAGAGTTTTAATGTGGGTAGTAACAGCGACTGGCTTCTTAACCTCTTGGTGTGCTGAGTTCTCTCAAATATTTCTTTATGTTCTGTGGCAGAATTTGATGATTTTCCTAAATCTGTTCAGTGATACATGATTGAGTGATTCTTCCAAGGAGAGATGGTCAGGAGTCAATCTCACGACAATGAAGTAATTTAGAAAAGAATACACTTATTTTTAGAAATCCTGATCGTGTTCAAAACCATGGCTCTTTTGTTCTGAAGTATCAGGTTATATTACTCAAAGTCCGGCATATCCCTGTGGTAATACCAGTTACCTAACTGAATCATTTTTAAAACAAATCTTTTCTCTCCTCCTACCAGATGGACACCCCATGGTGGAAAGGCATATTTTTAGAGGCAAAATATGGTTGTAGTTTCAATTATACTTATTTTCTTCATCGCTGAATAAAATTAGAAGACGATTGACTTCCAGTGGTATTCTGTAATTAATGAGCTAAGTGGGTTGTCATTTTTGTCCAAGCTGTTTTGTTCACATAACAATGCTGTGCCTATGTCAGTTATGTACCAGGTGCTATTTCCAGTTCGTATTATGCTCCTCAAAAGAGTTATTATCTAAATGAAAAGGAAGTTTTATGCAACATCAATGTAAAATATTTGTTAGGACATAGATAACAATTAAACCTTCAAATCATACGCCACTGATACACTACTTAATTGTGTTTTCCAATTAAACAATATTGAAAACTAGTCACTCTGCTGTCTTTGAAATATAGTTTTCATAAAGTGTGCAAGTTTTACAACTTTTTAGCAATACTGCAATTTTTACCACATTCCATAAATTTGATGCCTTTTTGTCCACAACAAAAGGTATTATTTTACACTATTATGGAAATATTACTTGAAATATATTAAAAGTTAATTATTGTTTGCAGAGTTTGCGCTAGTTATTGATGAATAATACTCTGAGGAGTTGGGGACTGAGTCTCCAATAGAAACTTTGTTTTAACTATTTGTTGTAGATTCTTCTTTAATGGATAATCCTCTTTAATAGATTTTTCAATCACTGGTTTACTTTTATGATGTAATATCATTCAGTATTAAAATAGTAACAAAAAATTAAAGAACACTTGAAATTTTTTTAATTTCTGGAAACACTCTAACAATATGTTAGTGAAGATAAACTCAGCAGGCCAATTTTGTAGCTTATGCTAAACCTTTCAAAATATAACTTCAGAATCTAACTATAAAATTGTGGTTTCACATTTTATATTTGTTAAGGGTATGCAAAATATTCTAATGTGTTTCAGTAAAACTATCAATTTGCCAGCAGTCTTTCTGCACAAATGAGACTAGGAGTGTGCTTCCAACAGTTAGAAAGATTTCTAGAAAGAATTATTTTATTCATAGTATATCCTTAGTATTTAAGACAATATCTGACATAGAGTAGGTGATTGAAAATTGTATTTAAATAATAAATAAATAAATAAATAGGTAAATGTGAAATACTACAACACCAAGAGCACAGTGGTACGGAGACCACAATGAGAGCTTCCCATAGTTCACCTCTTGTGTAAGAAGCTGGTCTAGACCAAGGGAGCAGATCTGTCCTTGGGCTGTGAATCTTGGAGTTCCTTGCCTGTATGGCGCGTTGTTGAGTTGTCCCCGTGAGTATACGAATCTGAGCACCCACTAATTTTGAAAGACTGATTGGAGGATTACTTTCAGAGAAATTGTTATGACTCATAACTATTGAGGAAATATCAATATTACTGAGTATTAATAAATCAGAGTATATAATAAATAATAATAAATCATTAAATCACAAAAAGTACAGAAACATGTTTGAGGGGGAACATGAAAATAACAGACATGTACAACAATTAAAACTCTACCGAAACATATATTTATCTGTCAATTATAACACCAAAACTAATTTGTACCCCATATTTTTTGTTTTGTCGGTGAGCGTGTCTTTCATTTCCAATATTCACAAATACAAAAATGCTAGTCAGACTGTGCTAATGGCAACAACAAACAGCTATTAATTTGTAGCTTACCACAGGCAAAGTTAGGGCTACCTTCTCTGACAGTCAATTCTGGCTCCTGGAGGAGTGGAGTGGTGAGATCAAAGGGCTGTGCTTCCAATAGTCACTTGGGAAGTTGGATTCCTCCATCTTGGGCTGCCAAATATTTTCCAGCTAATCTCCAAAGACAAGAGGTAGCTGGAGACTCAAGTTGGGCTACCAAATCATGTGGCCCAACCTAATTACTAGAGACTGGGAAATGTCTTCTGTGTCCCAAGTGCAAACAAAAGTCATGCGGTGAATGTGCAGCGCTGTTTCTGCCACATCCGTCACTAAGGTCACCAAATACATCTTTCAGTTTCTCTCATCTATGTAAGTCCCACTAACTCCCTCACCTTGCTGAAGTCAACTCAGGGTTCCATCCAGTTACTGAATTCAGCCCATGGTATAAATGTTGCAAAGTTAACAGAACTAGATATAGCTTCTTTGGTACAGATACATAAGAACCTAAGAAACAAGTTACTTGCCACTCCTTCCTAAATTCGCACCCAATATTCCTTGGTGAATGAGGGACAGTAACCACAACAAAATTCCTATTTGATAAGGGAAAAAAACAGGAGACACTGAAAAGTTGCTGGGCTGTAGCAGTCTCCGGTGCATACATAATCAGGTTGCAGGAAACTTTCCTAGTTGCTCTATTTTTCATCTATCTTTATACCTTCTAGTTCTGACTTCAAGAGAAAAGGTGTTTTTGCTCATGGTCCTCCACAGCTACATCTGAAATAGGAATTAATAAATATGCCCCCTGATGGTAGCACAGGTTGTCAGCATATTCCTGCTTATGGAAGCACAGAGAATCCATGTTTATTTTAATTTTGAACAAATAAAATTTTAATCCCAGACTTTTGGGGGCAATGTTTTTTCCACAAAATTTAAAAGGCTATTGCATTTTTTTTCTAGTTAGTTGCAAGCACAAATACTCACATATAAAGTACTTTGCACAACATAAATCTCAAATTTGTTTTATTCCATCACATACTTCAGCCATACCATAGTAAGTTCAATCAATAAACTTATAAGAAAACATTTGCCACTTCTCAAAAGCTCTTGTCTTTCAAAGATTATTTTATTGTCTTCTTTTACCTATCCAGAAATAGCAAGATGATCTAATTTATCAAGACCTCAGATTTTCAGGCTTTCTCAACTCTATTTCAATTCTTTTTATAAAATGACCATTAGTCTTCTGATTTTTCTCTTTCCTGTAACATATTGACAAAGTCATTGAAGAGCCACCAAGAATCAGCAGAAGTTTGAATCTTTTCAAATACTTTCACTAGATGGCTGCAAAGGAATGTACACATTGGCTTCAATGAGTTTATCATCCAATTAGAGACATAGGGTACATACTAAAGCAATTATAACAGAAAATACTAATTTAAATATGTGCTAAATGGCTAGAAATTGGCCTTTTTCTAGTTCAAAGAAAGGAAAGTTCCCCATCTTAATTCAAATAACAGTAGCCATGACAGAGTTTTTTGTGGAGAAGCAGCATAATTAGAGTGGAGTTTTAGTAAACTTTTATGTAAGTAAATATATCTATGTGAGATGTAACAAATGTGATAAGGACAGTTAATAAATTTTGTCTATATCCCTCCTGCAACTATTCCATTGTTTTGAGAATGTGCTGAAATTAAGAATATCAACAATGCTGTAGAAGCATAGATGACCCAAGCAGTGTTCAATTCTCATTTAATCTCTCATTAGCTAAGAAATTTCAGGCAGTCTGCTGAGAAAACAAATGTTATTCGTATACCCTCTGTGTGCTTATAAATATCTACTGGTACTTTAAATTGAGCATTGAAAATAATGCACTAAATGATAGCAGCAATGAAGTTTGAAATAAATTATTGCTTTTGTTGGTGATAAAGATTATTGTGCTGGGAAAAATACATTTGTATATTGCCTCAGCAGTATGACAGGCCTACTATCACAGGAAAACTAAGAGAACACACAAGCATGAAATTAAACACACAAACATGAAATGAAGATGTTATTTATATCAGTGAAGTGCTCATAACCCGGACACCTGCCATGAGGGTCAAAGGACGCCTTTGGGACTCCTGAGAGTCCCAGACAGTGGCTTGAAAATTCAGTCTAGCAGTATACATTTTCAACTCTTTCCCAGGACCTGAGGAAGAAACTTTAACTGAAGAGGTTTTGCTGAGACCTGTTGCTACTGTGACTACCATGATGATATCCTCTCCATCTAGCATGTTGAAATGTTTTAAGTCTTCATCAAAATTCAGTTATTTGGGATGTAAATCATGATTGCACTATCTTCAGATAGTTTCTCCTAACCATTTTTACATAATATCAATATCTCTCCTACCAAAAGTTGCTGCCTCAACACATACATTCTTACTCCAAAGTGATTTTGCATCATATAAATACTGTAATATTCTCAGGTGTGGAAAGAGAGAAGACTGTCACTATCCACCCTACTTTTCAAATTATCAATTTTTCAGCATTTCTATCCATGTTCATTTTGGTACATGTTAAATTTATGGCTAACATATGACAGTAAATCATCCAGACTAAGAACAAATATGTGCTGTCTGTGTTTATTTTAACTCACACAGACATAGGGAAGTGCTCCATAATGTATTTTTGACCACTTTACTACATGTTGAGATTTGAATTAAAGTTAATTCAAATTATTACCATTAATCTCAGTTAATTTGTTTATTTTTAAAGAAAAATGAGAGAAGGAAATATGTGGGCCTCATGGTTCCTCTTAGAAAGAGCACTGTCACTGTTGGGAAAAATGTTCTAACATACGTGAGGTGAATCGTGGCAGTACTTTCTTCCTCAGCAGAGCCTATGATTTATCTCGCTCCAAGAGCTCAGAACATGGGCTCATATGTATTTCTCAGAACAAGAAAGATGGATAGTTCTTGAGGGAAATACAGAAAGAAAAATAATGAATGACGAAGCTGTAGACAGTCTGCAAAAGAGAGGGTGAGATTAAGCAGGGTATCTCAATCTCAGAACTACTGACATTTTGAGTTGGATAACTTTTGCTGGGACACCTCCCTGTGCATGGTGACGAAAAGTTTAGCAGCACCCTGGGCCTCTAGCAGCAGTCACACCCTCCACATATAAAGGTTGTGGCAACTAAAAACATCTCTAGACTTTGTCAAATGTCCCCTAAGGGAGCAAAATTTCCCCCATTTAGAACCACAGGACTAAATGAAATCATCTTCAATGGGCCATTTGGGATATGGGAAGATACTTAATGAGATTTTTTTCCTTTAACCTCTGTGTTCACACACTGAAGATCCTAAAATGGCTTTCTTCTCCAATCTTAATTTAAAAACAATTAAATAAACTCAAGAGTATAGTAGAATCTTTTCACAAATGATGGCTTGCTTACACGCATAATAGTACTAATGTAAACAAAGTTTTACATATTGTTGAACACAATTTTTAGATGTTTTCTTATTTGGTTATTGGTTTAGAAACCTCCAAGAAATCTTTGTGATGTCAAAGTAAAGTAGAGATTATGTTATCTTTTTCCTTGAGCAGGGGACAGCCAACTGTTGCCTATAGGCAAAATTCAGTCCACAACTTGTTTATATATGAACTACAAGCTAATAAGGATTTTACATGTATTAGTGTCTACAAAATTCAAAGGAAGGTTATTTTAATAATGCATGAAAGTTATATAAAATTCAAATGCCAGTGTCATTAAACAAGGTCCTATTGGAAATAGCTCTTTCCATCCTATACCATAAGGCACCATGTGATTCACAAAGCCTAAAACATAGACTTTTATAGAAAAGTTTTGCAAATACTTAAATTTCTTTTTAATTACTTTTCTTGGTATATTTTAAATATACAAAATAGTTGGAAATTTGTGCCTTTACATAATTTATCTTGGTCCTTATTTTTTTTCCTCCATTCCCCTGTCCACCCTTTAACCCTTTCCTCCCTCCCTATCTACAAAGAATTTGCTTCCATTTTTCCATTTCCTCATATTAGTTCCATTCCCTTTTTGCCTTTCCTTTACCCCTCCCACTTCCCCTTTGTCCCTTTTCTTCCTATTTCACATTATCAATTATACCTTTTAATCCTTATTTACACTTTCAGTTTCTCACACCAGAGAAATTATTCAGTATTTACACTGTGTGTCTATTAATTTTATTTAAGAGTATTGCCTCAATGTGCTTCCATTTAACTATAAATGTCTCTAATTTCTCATTCTTTATGGCTGAGTACTACTCTCTTTTATTAAAAACAAACAAACAACAAGCAAAAACACCACATTTTTCTTTATCCAGTCTCCAGGTGATTGGCAATTGGGCTGTTTCCAAGTTTTAGTTATTACAAACTGTGCTGTTACGAATATGGGTGCACATATATCACTGCGGTATGATTCTTTTAATTCTTTGGAGAAGATACCCAGCAGGGAAATAGTTGGGTCAGATGGGACTTCCAGTCTTAGTTCGTTGAGGTATCTCCATACTGATTTCCACAGAGTTTGCACCAGTTTATGCTTGCCCCAGCAGTGGAGCAGGGTACCTCTTTCCCCACAACCCATCAGCACTTGCTGTTGGTTGATTTCATGATAGCAGCCATTTTTTCTGGGGCGAGTTGGAATCTCAGTGTTGTTTGCATGTGCATCTCTCAAATGACCAGTGATGTTGAACATTTTTTATATTTATTTGCTATTTCTAATTCTTTGTCTGAGAAATGTCTGTTCATTTAGAATGCCCATTTTTAGAATGGTTTTTAAATTTGGGAGGTTTTATTTTTTTTTAATTCTTTATATAGTCTAGATAATAGACCTCAGTTTGAGAAACAGCTGGTGAAAATTTTTCCCCACATTGTAGGTTGTCTCTTCACACTGTTGGTGGTTTCTCCTGCTATGCAGAAGCTTTTCAATAAGAAGACATCCACTTGTTGAATGTTTGTGCTAGATCCTGTGCAGCTGAGGTTTTGTTCATAAATCTTTTCTTACACCAATGTCTTCAAGAGTTCTACCTATCTTCTCTTCCAGCCAGTTTAGTGTTTCTGTTTTAATATTTAGATCTTTTATCCATTTCAATTTTAGTTTAGTTAATGGTAAGAGATATAGGTCTAGTTTTAATCTTTGGCAAATTGAAACCCAGTTTTTCCAGCACCAT
This sequence comes from Fukomys damarensis, assembly GCF_012274545.1. NCBI lineage: Eukaryota > Metazoa > Chordata > Mammalia > Rodentia > Bathyergidae > Fukomys > Fukomys damarensis. Next base: position 20,063,252 of record NW_022900922.1, read on the forward strand.
TTATTAAAAAGGCTCTCTTTCCTCCAGAGAGGGCATTTCACTCCTTTGTCAAAGATGAGGTGGTTGAGTGTTTCTGGAGTTGTTTCTGTATCTCTTAATCTGTTCCACTAGTTCTCAGGGCTGTTTCTTTGCCAGTGCCATGCTGTTTTTTTGCTTTTGTTTTTGTTTCTTATCACAGTAGCTTTGGAGTATAGCTTCAAGTTGGGGATTGTGATAGCCCCTACCTTGTCTTTATTGCCTAGAATTGCTTTTGCTATTCTAGATCTCTTCTTGTTCCAAATGAATTTTTGGATTTTTTCTCAAGGTCCATGAAGTGTGCTGCTGGGATTTCAATTTGGATTGCATTGAATCTATATAGCAGTTTTGGAAGTGTGGCATTTCCATTATGTTGGTTCTTTCTACCCAGGAGCAAGAGATGTCTCTCCATTTTCTGACACCCTCTTCAATCTCTTTTTTCAGAATGCTGTAGTTTTCAGAGTAGAGGTCTTTGGTTTCTTTCATTAAATTGACTCCTAGGTATTTCAATTTTTGGGATGCTATTGTGAAAGGAATTGTTTGCCACATTTCTTTCTCAGGGAGTTTGTGTACAGTAAAGCTATTGATTTATGTGTGTTGGCTTTGTATCCAACTATTTTATTGAATGTTATTATGTCTAAATGTCTCTATTATGTCTACTTTATTATGTCAAAAAACTTTTGGTGGAGTTCTTGGGATCTTCTATATAAAGTATCATGTCATCTGCAAATAATGACAGTTTGACTTCTTCATTTCCTATCTTTATTCCTTTTATTTCTTTCTCTTGTCTAATTGCTGTGGATAATGTTTCCAAAACTATACTGAACAGAAGTGATGATAGTGGACACCCTTGTCTTGTGCTTGATTTTAGTGTGAAGAATTTCAGTTTTGACTGGCTGTTAGTTTTTTATAGATAGCTTTTATCAGATTGAGGTAGATCCATTTATTCCAGTATTTTGTAGGGTTTTTATCATGAATTCATGTTGGATTTTTTTGAACACTTTTTCTGCATCTGTTGAGATGATCATATGGTTTTTGTCCTTGGCTCTGTTAATATGGTATATTACGTTTATTGATTTGTGTATGTTGTGCCAATACCTAATCAAATAAATTGATGTTTTTAGTATTCACAATTAAGCACTGATTCTTTTTTCTGAAAGTTCTCAATGCATATTTAGTAATTTTTAGTTAAAAATTCAAGTAGAAATTTTATTTATGCATTTGATGTGTTATTATGAATAGCATTGTTTTAAAGTTTAGTTCTTGGTGACTTAGTACAAATATATAGATGTAATTTTTTACATTAACTTTGTGTCATGTAATACTGGTAAATTCACCTACTAGCACTAACAGTTTGTTTTTATATTATATTTTTCACATGACCTGTTTAGGAATACAATATTGAATAAAACTGGAGTTAATCACTCTACCTGAGAGAAGCTTTGCATCAACCAATAAACATAGACTTAACAAAAGATATCTGGCTGATTCTTTATCAAAGTGATGAAGTTTCCTTCTGTTTATAAATTGCAGAGGATTTTCAGTACAAGTAAATACTGAATTTATCAAATGTTTGTTCCCCATGTGTTAAAATTATCTTATTTACCCTTTATTCTATTACTATAGTAAATTACATTGACTGACTTTAATTTGACTCCACATACTTAGAACAAACTCTACCAGATTATGAGAGCCTAGTATTTTTAATGACTTTTAGGTTTGACTTGTTAATGCTTTGCTTAGAATTTTTGTATCTATATTCATAAGGGGTAGATTTAATGAAAGCCAAATTAGTGAATCATATTACATGTAAATGGACTAAGCACACTTTAAAAGATAAAGGTTGCCTAAAATCATAAACTTCTACTTTCATGAGACAAAAATTCTTTGGCATACTTACATTGTAAGTTTCTCTCACCTCAAGTAATAAGAGTAGTAATTTTACTGCAAGATCTCCTATCACCTAAGCAAATAGAAGTCAGTTTAAATTATCTCCAGATGTACCAAGTTTCTGTGGTGTCATTCAGCTATATTTCCATTCCAAAGATAGAGAGGACTCTTTTTTTTTTTTTTTTTTTGCATTTCAAGGTTTTCTAAATCTGTCTGTATTCCAGTTTATGTTCTTCTACTTTCCATTATGAGTACATGTACACCTAAGTTTATTATCTGTTAAGAATTCGTTCTACCCTTTCTATGTGTTTTAGTCTGTTTTCTGTTGGTATAGCTGCATGCCACGGTCAGAGTAATTTTAAAGAATAAAGATTGATTCAGCTCATGATTCTGAAAGCCGGGAGGTTCAAAAGCTGCATCTGGTGAGGTGGTCTTGCTGTTGAGGCCTCTCGAAGACTTCAAGGCTGGGTGGGACATCACACGGCAAAATAGTGTCCTCAAGCCTCTCTTCTTCTTGCAAAGCCACAGTGTCTTTGAATTAAGCCTCCATTATTATGGATTCATTTAAAGTTAAATGCTTCCCAGAAATGTCACCTCCATATACTACAGGTACCCACTTTGATTCCCTCGTGATGGGAATAAAAGTTAAACACACGTTTTTGTGGGATCATGCAAACCGTAGTGGTATATAAACTACTTAGTACACACAACAAAACGTGTACAAACCGTAGTGGTATATAAACTACTTAGTACACACAACAAAACGTGTACTTTTGCCTCAGTAACTTTGCTTATTTTATTCTACTCTAATTTGATCATGTGCTCATTATTAAGCCATGTTCCTCCTGAAACTGAAAGTATAAATTTAATTCTGTCTTTATTTTTAAAATAAACTTATTAAACTCAGGTATCACTGATTTCCATAAATACTCTTTCAATCAATTCTTGAAATACCAAACTATAGGCATATTTTCATATTTGTTTCATGATACTTCATACTTACTATCATCCCTCTTATGAGCTTTTAAGTGTAATTTGCTCAACAAAATTATATCTGCTTCAATATTCAAAATAATATGAAATATATATATGTACGCATATGTGCTTATATATACATATATGGGGATATATATATTATGTATGTATATATATATAATGTATATATATAATATGGAGCCCTCAAATATATTTTAAAACACAGGGAAAGTTAAGTAGGATGAACTAGCTTGTTGTGGTGATAGTTACTATCTTAAATAGTGGGATTAGGTGATCACTCTTTTTTTTACTTTTGTGCATTTTCTGCTTTTCATAATGTTTCTGTTATTTTTAAATGTAATAAAATACTAGACTGTATTATCTGCATCTCAAGTTTTCTCCTCTATAAAAATAGAGTTTATTTTGTTTTATAGAGATATCATAAAGATTAAGTTAGTTAATATATAAAAAGCATATATGACAATGTTATAAATATAAATGCTCAATAAATGTTAGCCTTGATTATTATTTATAGTATACATAGCAGATAGATGCATAAATACATATATACATAATTGATAGGCTCAAAGTAAATAGCATCTAACACTAACAGTCATCATTAGATTATGGAATTTTTCTTAATATTTATGTAACATTTTATTATTTCTACAAAAACATTTATTGATTCCTCAATTAGAAAGAAGTATATTATTTCAAAATGTAAGAAGTACCTTTTAAGAAAAACCATGAACCACCTTTTTCTCTTAGATATTTTATTTTGTTTGCCTGAATTGTTGTAATATATATTAGGAACACCTTTTTAAAAGGTAGATACTAAAATAGAAAAGAGGAAATAATATACACATGGAGATTTGTTTTTTATTTCTATAACTTTGTCCTTAGGCGTAAGATTTATCTTTTTAAGTGATCTATGTTAGTTACCTCCTTGATTAATTAGGTCTGTGGGTACAATAAACTCTTTTTCTAATACTTCTTAATGTACACTGGTTTAAAAAAAGGCCTGTATGAAATATAACACACATATTAAATTCACCATTTTCAATTTAATTTCTGGATTAAAGGAAAATTCAGAAAACTACCAGTAGAGTACTGGAACTACTTTGGTCTTGAAGTTATTATTTTTTATGGAATTACATCAAACAGAATGAGAGAAGGACATGCCTGCTGTGTACACTCAAGAAAGAAACTGGATCCCAAATGGGCTTGCTTCATTCAGTGATAAGCTGAGGTCCACACCAAAGCCTGAGGTAACTCTTTTGACTCTGTCTCAGCACCAGAAAAAGGTCTTCTACATGGACATTGTAAAGAGTCAAAGATAAGTATAAACATGGGATACAAGAAAGAGTGTAGGTAGAGCACGTGCTAAGCCCAGAAAAAAAAACTCCATAAATCTTACAAAGACCACATGTTATAATTTGTTGTGTTCCTTTTTTTATTGTGTTTCATCAATCAATTTCCAGAAAATGACAACCTCAAGAGATATGGCACTCATTTGACCAGTATTACGTTGCTGTAATGTTATGGTTGCATCTGAAATGTCCTCCAAGAGCTCATGTGTTGAAGGGTGATCTCACAGGTGGGCAACTGGGAGGTGACTGGATCATGAGGCTTTCATCAGGCTCTGACATCAATGGATTAGGCCATTGATGGATTGATAGCTTAATAAATACTGGGAGTTTGGTGGAAACTTTAGGAGATGAAGCTTCCTTGAGGAATTAGGGGTTATGCCCTTGAAGGGTGTATTTTGTCAGCAACCACTTCCTCTTTCTTACCTTGTCTACCATGCAGTAGAAAGCTGTGCTTCACTATGTACTCCCACCATGATGCTCTCCCTCCCCACAGGCCCTGACACAATAAAGCCAAATGACCATGGACTGAAACTCTGAAAATATAAGGCCAAATAAATTTTTCTTCCATCAAATGAATTTTCCTCAGGTATTGTGGTCCCAGTGATGGAAAGCTAATACAAATAAATATATGAATGTATGCTTTATCTCATTAAGGCTTGTAATAGCATCCATTTTGAGCTACTAGATTCTCATTCAACCTTCAACAATTACAAGGTTCCAGAAAATAACTTACAAGGTGAACTAACAACCTGCATCAATATTACTCTTTTTTACCCAAGGATTCCTGTCTGCAAAAGTCATAAAGATGACAGACAAATGACTTAAGCTTTAGCAATGACCGCTGTTATATACAGTTAGAGTCAGGCAGTGATGAAGGGCATCAGAGAGAAAGACGGAAGTGCTTCCTGGGGGATGTGTCTGAGGGCACAGAAAGGTCCAGCAGACTTTATTCAGTAAGGACTGCTGAGTCAGGACATACGCCACTGTGCTGATTCTCACAGCCTAGTTTCTACCTAACGAAGCAGTGTGAACCTCAAAAATGTGTGAAGGAAGGAGCATCATTTTTAAGAGTTATTTTTAAAATTACCATTATAGAATACAATGTTTCCCAAAAGGTTTCTCTAAACCATAGATAAAGGTATAAAGCAAGAATATAGCCTAACTTCAACTCCAAAAAAGGTCAGCAGTGCACTGGCAACAAGCAGCACTGGTGAATCACAGGAGGAGCTGCTAACAGCACAGAATAGGAAGTGACCAGAAGAGGAGGAGCGAAGGCCATGAAAGTAGGCTGGACATGTTCCAAGGTGCATCTCAGGCAGCCCTTAGGTAATACCTTGAGATGTTATAGCTCGGGAGAATGTGTGTGTGTGTGTGTGTGTGTGTGTGTGTGTGTGTGTTTCTGCATGTGTGCATGGTGTGTGTGTGTCTATGCTCGTGTGTGTTGATAAAGGTGCAGTATAGCGCAAAAACTGCCAAATATTGATTGTATTAGGTGACTTGTAAAACTTAGCTTGTCCTCAAAGTTTTCCTAGTTTGTCACTTACATATTCTAGGTACTACAAAAATTCCTTTGTAAACATTATTTATTTGACTTAAAAACTAGAAAAATTATCAAAATTATCAGTGGAAATGTACTCTCTTGACTGTGTAAGATGAATAGAAATTCTAGAGATCTTCTGGATAGCCAGGTCTCTAATTAAAATTGATAGAGTCTACATTTCAAAATTTAGGAAGATAGATTTGATGTTGTGCTTTTATAAAGTTAAAGTTTTCTTCATGAGAAAAAAATTCCATCAGTATTATATCTAAGCTTATAGGAAAAAATATATATCTGTACTATCTTAAACAAATTCCCTCCATGAAAATTAAACCAGGTATCACTATAAATTAATATGATGCCAGGAAATGTCAGATTAAAAGGCCTATTTTATTTCACAAAAAAATTACAAATAAGCCAAAATATCCCAGCTTTTATTAAATCAAGATGTCATACTTACCCATTAACTAAATTAAAGGTACATCTTGATCTTCTTTTCGAAGTTATTCAACTTCCTCAGAAGTTACCATGAATCGATAGAGATAAAGTCAAGCCCTTAGTGCTTGAATTCAAACAAGGACTCCATGTATATCTGTCAGAGTCCTGCTGTCCAATTCTCTTTGGCTGTTTGGCTCGAAGAGTTTATTTTTTTCCAGTAACAATTAGATTGCGAGACACATTAACCAGCCCCTCTCTTTTCTTATTTTAAGTGCAGTTCTACTCCCCTATAATAGTTCACTAACAGCTACACGTTTAAAAAGCATTCAATCTTTTACACTTAAAACTGATCAGATTTGACAGAGGCAAACATGACACTGAGGTGACTGGATCTCCAGCTACTAATGCTTCATGTGAGTGGCAGCTTGGCAATGCCTTAGTCTCCAGACAGAAAAGCAGCATCAGAACATTTTGAAAGACAAGAAATCTTTCAAACCAAACTACCATTATAAATTCCATTTTGCATTATGCTCTTGAAAATGGTTTAGATTTTTTTTTCTGTTTGACAGAAGGCTTTCTCCAGCCCATGTTTGTATGTGTGTTTCGTTGGTTGATTTGGTTTCATAGTACAAAGCCTTAGATTTCATTGGCTCATATCTCTCACCACCTGTTTTAGCACATGAGGTATTTCACATATACAGATCATTTTACATTTTTAGTAGTATAACATGCTTTCAAAAAATATACAGACATCCAAAATATAGAGCTAATACACACTTCATCTAATATACTACTAACAACACCTTTTAAAACATCAACTTTTAAAATCCTTTTGGCTCATTAATTGAATAAATCTCTGATTTTCTGAGATACTCTATCCATTCTTACTTAGTTCACTGGCCTGAATATTCAGGGCTGGACTATAATTCTTTAAATATCAAAAATGCATTTATTTAGTTTACTGTAAAAGTAAAAAAAATCATTGTGGTCTTGTGATGGAAACTTCCTCTCTTCTTTATTCACAACAGAAAAATACCCTATCGAATATTTATTTTGGAAATTCTAGAAGAAAAACAAACATGAAATATATGTGAGCTTATAAGATGATCTTTTTTTTTTTTTTTAGTTTTATGACCTTGCGAATGCAGACTGGGCTTCCTGGGGAATAAGTGCAATAAAGAGATGGAGCATTTTATTACATCATTCTTTCGTTTCTAGGTTTTTCTTCTAATTGAGTTTGATTCTCCCCTTTAGGAAAAGGAGCTATTCTATGAAAAGGCTCTAGGCATTGACTTAGAACCAGTTTCGGTTCTGAGGATGAAATGAAAGCTTTGAGAGTTACTGAAAGAGCAGAGCTCTAGCTGGCCATTTGGAGTTGAATAAATGGAAGATGTTGGGAGTAAACAGAGTCCTCTCTAGGGCTCCTTAGAGTTGAATGTATTTTTCTGAGGCTTAACACTTACAAGATAGAGAATAATGATTTGTATATCTACCAAGTTAGAATTAAGAACAATGGGTTATCTTAATTATCTAAATCACTGTGGGATTGTGACAATGGAGGGGCATTATAGTTGTGATGATTCCAAGGCTTTATCGTCAGAACCTTGTAGGATTGGTGGGATGCCTAATTGCCTGCCTAATCAGCTCATTTTGATTCCTAACAAAATACTTAAAAGTATCTCAGCACTTAGATTTCCTGGATTTGCCTGCCAAATTCATCTGGTCTAAAGTTGGTTAAAGCCAAGTAGATTCCTAAACCTATTTACTTATGTTGTTATATGTCCCCTATATAAAATCATTGATTTTATATTGATTGATCAGAAATTCACAGTAAAGAATATATTTCCTACTTCCAGAATCATTTTGTTCTATTATCGCAAGACCACAGTTTCTGAGTATACTGTAGTTGGATACAAGAGACACAAGAGTTAGAGCAGATAAAGATACTCTCTCTTGTTTTAAAATGTGGCACATTATAGGGAATTTGAAAATACTTGCACCTACTCATGCTAGTTTCCCATTATTTTATCTTCACATCTGTATATCTGAATCTTTGTGTATGGCTGTAGAGCTGGGTTGTGGGCCAAAATGCTGGAATCTTGTTTCCACTTATTTAATTCACTACTTAAAATTAATGGCACATTGTAGTACTAAACTCCAAGGCAACAAAAGGCAATGTGTTGCTAGTCTGCATTCAAATGTAACTTGCCAGTTCAGTCCTTTGCTGGGCGTACTTCCTGTGCCTGCCCAATGTGAACACATTTAGTCATTTGTCATCGGATTCCAAATTTAACTGAGTTAACATATTTTATTTAATCTTCCCCAAAGGAAATATATTGAACTTTACTAAAATAGCAGAGCTTTTTTGGGTAAAGAGGTTTCACAATAAATCATACACATACAGCTAGCACTTTAATATCCTGCACATATGTAAGAAAAACAACTGCCAATGTAGTTTAAAGTATAATGAAACATGGGCTCCCTCCCATGTGTGAGTACTAGGATATCTGTTTTCTTGCTCTGTCTTTTTGAAAAAAGGTAAATTGTCTCTTTCATTTTGATATACCATTTTTAATAGTTATTTAAGTACAGTGTAAATGCATTTTTGTTCTTTCAAAATGTATTGGAAATAGACATTTCTTATCTCAAGAAGGGACATATGTTGAAAGCATGTATTTAGTAGATATGTAAGAACAACCCTGCACACTCATGATTGAACGTAAGAAGGAAAAGACAGTGGTGAGTATTGGCCTAAAGGGGGAAATGCACCTAAATATATTCATTCCACTGAATAACTTGAGTATAGTACTTAACGACAAATTTGGGACTAAGTTTTGTAATAGGTGTTTGTTTTGAAAGTGTCTAATAATTTTACTTTAAAAAAGCTCAGTAAATTCTCAACAGTGAAGAATCCTTGTTTTAAGAAAAGAACTATGAATACATTTTGTGGTGATATAATTCTTACAAATACAAAATAAGCTATGTAAGTAAGGTTTTTTGTTTGTTTGTTTGGTACCAGGGAACGAACTTAGGTCCTTGTTCTTGTGAGGCAGGTGGCAGATCCACTGAGCTAAATCCCCAGCTAGCTATGTAAGTGAAAAATGAATGTTTCATAAGGCAAAGACTCCTGCTCCAGGACAAGTTTACAGAAGAAAAGTTTATAACTCGACCAGTAATTTTGACACTTCAGCATAGAACATGGTTTTATTCAGAATTTAAGTTTTCTTCAAATGAAATAAATTTTTCATTTTCCAAGATAAATATGACATTATTTCTCACAAGAGTTGACTCATACAATTTTCCCATGTATTCCTCCTCATTGATTATTATCAACTCTTAGTTACTTTCCCTAAACTTTAGACATCAAATTTTCATAAATATTCAGGATAAATTGTCAGCTGAGTAAAAATATAGTTGAGATCACTATTAATATTTCAAGTAAAAGATTTTTCTGTTTGAATTTTATGCTATGACCTCTTCTCTACGGTCACGTATTATTTAAATTGTACAGTGCCAAGTTTCTATCATACATATTTTGACAGATTTTTCTTCATTCAGAAAATATTAATAAGTCATTCAACAATTGCATCGTACTTCATTAGGAATATTAGTGGATATAAGATGTGATTCTGTCCTCAACAATCTTACATAAGAATAATAAAAATAGAAGATGTGGGTTATAAGATAAACTCACAAGCACCTTAGCACTCCTTTCCTTGGAAGTATTGCATTGGCTTTGCAATGGAAAGGCTCTTGGCTTTAAGGCCAAAAAAACCATAGTTGGCATCTTGAGTCTGACACTTATCAACCGTATAGCTTTGGGCACCTTGTGTGACATTTTAAGAGCTCTGATTTTCTCATCTGTAATACCGGAATACTAATAATAACTAACTTACAGAGTTATAGTCAGGATTAGAGATAACATACATAATGCACCTAAGTCATGGTGATGGTTGGAAGACAGTTCTCCATGCTAACCTCACGTGTATGCATGGTTCAATCTGAGAAAAGACACTTATAGCCATTGTTTGTATAAGGGGACATTCAAGGGTAATATAGCTAGAGATGTCTACCTCCCTGGAAGCATCCCAGGGTAGCAAAGGTAAAAACCTTCCATTTCCTTTGCTGGAGGAGATTTATTTACATTCCAGGGCTATAAACCTAGAGGGGGCCTTCACTCTCTTCCTGCTCCCAGATAATTACTTACATATCAGAGCAAAGATAGTTTATCTCTCTTGGGGGATGAGAGGACAAGTATGTATGTAGTCAGCAGCCCAAGATCAGAGTCAAAAGTTGTTTTCCTTCTAATGTGGAGGTAGCATAAGGGATTCATCACATCTCCAAGAGATTCATCAATCTCCTAGGATTGGAGCACTGAGGTAACCTGCGCAAGAGTATTGCTTTCGCTGCTGCTCTAGTTGTAAGTGATAAACTTCATTTGTCTCTAATCCAAACAGATTCAATTGGCAGTTGGATAGACAGAAAGACAGATACACTGCAGCAGGTTACATTTTTACTCCCAAGTATAGTAAAATTTCAGACCATTGGTTTTGACTTTAAAATATTTTATTTAGGCATTAATTTCTTGATAAAATTGGTAGTTTCAGTGGTGGCATTGTTATTAAAGAAAGCATGAAAGTATCTGAGATATAATCTTTGAAAGGATGAACGGAATGGAATTCTTTCTAGATGCTGTGGAAAAGCTTTTGGGTATCAAGAATAATACAAACTAGATTGTGCAGGAGATAGTCATTTCTGGCTCATACTAAAAACAAACCTGCTGATTTGGCTAAAGCACAGTTTGTAAAGGAAGAACAGACAGTAATAAAATTATAATAAAGAAGAGTTAGTTAGATTCAGGAGCACCAATTGCCCTTATAAAACAAATAGCTTGGGAGAACATCAAGTAGCAATAGAAAATAAAATCACCTTTTCAGCAAGCAGCAGGACATTCAAAGTTGCAATTTGAAAGTACTAGCATCTATTCAGAAAAACAGAACAGGCCAGAAGACAAACCTCTCTGGTGGCCTAAAAGCAGACACCTGTAGGAGAAACAAGACTGGAAGAGCCAGTGTGGAATAATGCCCAGAGCCTTGTTCCTGTCTCACTATTTTGGCATCTATTTCAAAGAGTCTGAGTTAGTCACAATCTTCTCAGAATACACAGAGTGAACTGTGTTTTAGAATGAACTAAACCCACAACTGTTACCCTAGCAGAGGGTAACCAAGCTTTTCGGACCACACAAGGAGACAGTTCAAATGTATGTAACCAAACCCTAACATAACAACATACAAGTTTAGAAACTACCATTTGCCAGGCTACTACAAAATCTCCCCACTTCAGTCCAGATGCATCAACCCAAAGATGACCTCCATTTTAGAGAGCAGAGGGGCTGCCTCCTGAAACTTTCTTCTTGGTCCTAGAAAATTTCCATTTACCTCTCTTAAACCAAAGGATCACAGGCCTACACACAACTGTAATGAGAAAGAGAGATGTAACATTTTCACTGGGCGTAATGTGCACTAATGAATTTGGGAACTGCCAAGGAAAACAGGGGTATCAGAGAAGCAACATCACAAAGGTGTACCCCTGTCATTCGTTTTGCAGCCATTTCCCTAAAAAACCTCAGATTAAAGTTCAGGGGCTGCCCCAATAAAGAGTGGATAGCTCAAACCAGATTGCCAGTGTGGTGCCCCAGGGTCCCCTGGCCTCTTGACTCAGGGAGTCATCTCCTCTGACTAGCACTGCCTAAAAGGATCTAAGCCAATTGTTTAGCCAGTAGAGCACTCCGCAATCAAGTGAAATTCAAAAAGCAGGCCTGGAGGTCATTACTGTCTTCATTTAGCAATTTAACAAGGTTTGCCTGTGTGTTTTTAACAATCTGCTTCAGATATGAGACATCTCCAAAGATGAAAGGTGAAAAATATCACAGAGAGTTATCAAGGATATGATAAAGATATTAATGAAAGATATTACCATATAGGAAAAGTTTTGGAAGCCAGTGAATTTGAGGTAGACCTGGAAGAATAGCAGAATTTGCTTCCTGTAGACACAGGCACAAGAGAGGGAGAATATTTAAGATGAGGAGAGCAAACACAGAGTGATTCAAAGGCAGAGTTAACTCCTGAAGCACAAGGTATGAAGGGCAACAGAGAAGCAAAAGATCTTTTACTTGTGTGTGAGTCCTAGAGTGTCTGTATCCATGACCCCTCTCCCACTCTACAGTGCCATGTTTCTTACAAGCAGAGTAGAGGTAGAGCTGGCACATGTGCAAGGGTTAAACACCAAAAACGTGGAATGGACGTGCAATGGTAATACTCCACTGACATCCTGCCTCCAGACTGCCCTGGGCATGGGAGAAAGTGTACATTGCCTCCCAGGAGTAGTTCAGATCCTGGGGCTGGAGTAGAAGCCACCCTCGGGCTATTCTCTCTCAGCCTCAAGCAGACTTACCTCCCCATTGCCAACTTATATCCCACTCCTAACAGTACTGAAAGAATTGAAGCCCAACAAATATTTTGGCTGTTAATATAGCTAGCTCTATAGCTGTGGACATTGTGAAAGCTTCAATAAAACATTTATTGGGCACATAATGAAATTTAATTATGTTTTAAACAAAACATAACTGTGTACACAAAACCACCATGAACCCTTTGGATAAATTTAGACATGGGTCAGACTCTATAAAATCTGTTAATCTTCTTTGGCAAGCCTCAAGTTTGATTAAAATGCTATTTTTACTAAACTACTATAAAATAAAGCTTCAGAACACTAGAGAAGCAGATGAAAATTGAGTCTAGCTTAAATTCGATTGTGTACTGAAAATTCACACAATCTGAACAGAAGGCTAGAACATATTTGAATGTTTAATTGAGCCAAATCACATCATGGGAAAGCTTTTTGCTTGTTAGATATTTTTTATTCCTTTGAATTCTCAAGACAAAGTATCACAAAGTCAATTGCAAAGAAAATTTTAAAATATGATGCCCAGTTTTCCTATGCTACTTACTTTTCCGTCCCACACATAAGACTTTATTCCAGCTAAAACTACAGACAGGTAAAAGTGTCTCAGGCTTAATTCCGTGCTGTTCATCTAATATTGAAGAGCTCTTCGAAAGCCTAGATTACTTTCATTCTCTCAGTAAGGGTTCAAGAATTCAATCAATTCAGAATCTGGCATGGTCAATGTCCATTCTCTTTCTGGAGGCCTCTCTTCAAGAGATCTTCTTTTAAGGCCCTGCTCTAAATCTCAGGGTGTAAAAGAAATTTCATGTTGGAAGCTCAGTAGGCCCCAGGCACAAGATGCAACGACCCTGCTTTTTTATGTTCACACCCTGCTTCTTTTCAATGTAACTCTCCAATCTTAGCGATACCTTCTTGAATTTGACTTCTGCCCTTTTGTTTTCAATACTTGACTTTTGGCTTTGTTCTCTTGTTCTTGGTCCAGTCACTCTAGAAAACTGAGACAAGTCCCCATCACTACTGACAATCATCCTTTTCCCCAAGGATCTGTAATGAAAGAACAGACTTTTGTCCTATGCATATTTGTATATAAGCATACGTGAGGTCACATGTATAAATACATGAAAAAATGAAAATGATATGCAAGTAGAAATAAACACCATAATACACAAAATACATAAAATATATGCAGATGTTTTTATATTTCATGATCCATGCATTACTTGTTCATTTCTTCCTTCATCTTTTTCTGAAAATGAAATGTCTTTTAACAGCAAATCCTTTATTCCAGATATTAAACCCTGTATTATAGGAATATTTTTTTAATCTGAAAATCATTTTTTAACTTTGCAGAATTTTTGACTCAGGGTTTGGTTTTTTTTCCACATTTTTCCTTTACAACTTTTGCATCTTGTATCTCGATAAGTCCATGTCTGTGAGCATATTCTCCTATATTTTATTTTGTAACGTTCATAGTTTTGTTATTTCACATGTACAGCTCTAGAATGTCAGTTAAGATTCTAACTTCTTTATAAAGGACATAATGCTGTAAAATCCGTCATGTTTTTCTCATGGATTTAATATTCTAATGTAGCAAACTACATAGATTCTCCACTGGATACTAATCTTTTGCCGTGCCATCTTTATGCCAAAATGACAGGGTTTAAAGTCCCTTCTTTGACGTGTTCTGTTGTTAACACGTAGAAGGTGCCTGTCCCAACCTCCCACCACCACCATTGCCTTCACCACTGTACTTTCTCTACCTTGTCTTACCTATTCTTGCCTCGTTTTATCCAAATGAAATTTTACTATCAACCAGTAAAATAACAAAAATAAACCTACAGAGCTATTAGTTGAGCTTCTTTTATTAAAATATTAACTTGGGGAGAATTCATCTAGAAATATACCACATATAATCTAATATTTCTAGTGGACCTATAAATACCATATTCTAAACCCAAAAGCTACTGTACAGACCCTAGGCTTATGGAGGTTAATGAGCACATGTGACCAAACTTGCAAAGAAAAGAAATCACTTATATTTCTGTACTATTTCATTTCGTTATTTGATCACAGTTCTTTTACAGATCTGATTTCATCGCGATCTGGCAACAGGAAAGATATATGATGATTTCCATGTTAAGAATGTGAAAATTGTTGTCAGCAACATTTGGTGGAATTACCTAAGTTTAATGTTGTTTAGTCATACACTTTCCCCACTCCACTAACCTGTGAGAGCACGCTCTTAAGATATCATCAGAATAATATGCTTTTTATTGAAGAGCTAGACCAGCCACTATTGAGGGATAAGATGTGCAATCCACAAAATACTATCCGTAAAAGTCACAGGATATTTGATCTGAAAGGACTTTTGGAAATTATTGAGTAGCATTTCTTTGATTTTTAGCTGAAGAATTTGAAGCTAAGAGAAGCGAGGCCTTTTCCTAGATTGCCAAGTTTATTGGTGATTGCATAGCATAGGATTCATTTATAAGCACATGCTCTGGGTGTCATCTACTGGCAAATCTTCCTTCTGAAAGCTGTCATGCTAAAATAAAATATTCATGCCAGAAACTCAGAACCTGAGTGAGGGTTTCCCTGAGACGTCGAAGTAGTGAGTGAGACTCCTACACTTGCGTTCCCTAGATATGCATTGTTCATTTGGGAAGTTCTTTCCAGGTATTAACATTAGCATCCACTGTCTCTCCACTGTCACCAGGACGGATACTGTTCGGCTAAACTCAGTCTAAAGTGGCATAGTTCCAATGTACTTCATTTTAATTTTAAGAAACATAAATCATAGCATGTTTTCTACCTGCGAGTAGAATACAAAGTCTAAAAATAAGACATTATTTTTGCTCTTTGACTTTACTCTGATTATAAAGTGTGGCATCTGAGGTGAGATTAATGGCTAAACGTTTTAACCACAGGTTCTATTAGGACCCCCCACCTTTGGCTCTTAAGTGTCTAGGAAAGTGTCACACTAGGAATTAGTGAGGTGGTCCTGAAGTCACCATCTAATCTAAACTTTGTCTTTTTTCCAATCCCGAAATAGTCAAATTTAGTCTAGTTACTGCTTCTCAAAATTACCTAACATCATAGCTCTTTTAAATATTTCTGTAGACTATGAAACCAAAAAATAGTGCTACTTTATCTCCCACACATTTTCTTACAATCTCTAATGAGTCTTACTTTATAAAATGAAATTAATACCATCCAAGTAATGGGTGGTTATTCCATTGCTGTTTTACCAATCTGTTCTCCCACCTTGTGAATACCAAAAAGATGTATTTAACAGAAGTTTCAGCTTGAAGTTAACACTTGGTCTGTTTTTTTTGTTTTGTTTTGTTTTGCTTTAATCCCCGGTAATCCAATTAAAATTTTTGCCAGGATCCCCAACTTTTCCTCAATTTTCTTTCATTCAGCCCTACTCAGTAGCCTCATTCATGGATAGATCTAATCTAGATGGTTTCAAATGGCCAAAAAATCACAAAATAATCACTTTAGTTCACTGTAAATTCACAATTATTAAATTCCACTGGTGTCTTAATGGAGTTCAGCAATACTTCTTCTGCACAGAGAGATAAGGATCTTATTTATCTCTTAGTGTGTTCTTTGCTGCTTCTAACACCCTCCTCATATATTTAACTTTTTGCCACTCTCTCACTCATAGTAAACAGTCTTATTTAGGAAAAAATTAAGTGATATCTCCCCATTGCTTCCCACAGGCCATACTGTGTTCTCACATATTTCACAGTGGAAAAATGCCCTGTCCTTTTACAAGTCCAAATATTTCACCCGTATTCTGGTTCCTTCAACTTGAAATTGCAGCACATAAGTCTATATATTATTGTACCTTCTTCTCTGCATGTCATTCTCCATTGCTAGCTCCCTGCAGGAAGCAACCTTGCCTGTCTTGCTCACTATCATGTTTGTATCGGCATGGGAAAAGAAACAGGACACAAAATAAGTGCTTAATAATGTGGAAGGTGGGAAGAAATCCATAACTAGTTATAAAAGCTGCATAATTTAATTCAGTGAGAGGGGAAACAATGAGAACCAAGACCTGTCATGTAAAGGTACAAGATCCCAAGGATGACTGCAGCTGTACTGTATACCTAAAATGTACCAATAAACTCAATGAGAGGAAAAAAAAAACTTAATTTAGTGAGTAGTTATATTTTCTAAGAATCAGTCAACATTCTCAGCACCTTTAAACTTGGGTGAAGTGCAAGTCCCCAGCTTGTGTGGATCCCCTTGTCCACAGTGACAGACAACAATGTTCTTATCTTTTATGCCTTTTGCATTGTTCACACGGTTTATTGGCTTTGATCCTCCCTGGTTGCCTTGCCTCACAGTTCTGGCTTGATCCACACTTGCCATCTACTATGGACTTGTCATACAATAAGTCTGTAATTTGGACTCATCTACTTGGTAAGCCCATTATACACCAAAGCAGGGACTGACTCAGACTTATGCTCCACTTCACTAATCTGTATTTCTAAAAAAAAAAAAAAAAAATTGAAAAGATACAGATGAAAACATGCAGTACAGGAGAAAAATCAAGAGTAGCAACATACCAAATAAGAAAATCCTGGGGATCTGAGGGCTGTTTGGCTTTGCAACCAGGAGAGGAGGGTACTTGGTGGCTATTCAGAGAATATAAATGCAAGAAGATGGCTTATATGCTACTCTTTCTCCCTTTCTTTAGACCATTACATTAGGAATTCATTGATGTTTCATCCTGAGATGTCCATAGGAACAGACACAGTAGTCCCACTATATCTATGGGAGATAAACTCCAAGACCCCCAGTGGATGCTCAGTGTTTCAGATAGTACCCAACCTGCCTATATACTTTGCTTTCGTTTCCTCTGTACCCTGAAGTATTGCCTTATAGAGCCGGAGTTTATGCATCCTTCTTCATTTTATGCTCTGGTGCTTCCTCTCATCACTGCCCTTGCAATCACATCACCACTCTTGTGCTTTGGGGTCCATTTTTAAGTAAAATAAGAGTAACCTGAACATAAGCACTCAGATGCCTTGACAGTCGATATAACTGAGATGGCTACTAAGTGACTAAAAGTTGGAAAGTGCTTACAGCAGGTGTCCACTGGACAAAGGGCTGATTTACATCCCAAAAGACACAGAGACAACATGAGATTGCTTCATGCTATTCAGAAAGTCATGCAATTCAAAACTTGTGAATTCCTTATTTTTGCAATTTTCCATTCAATATCTTCAGATTGCAGTTGTTAACAAATAACTGAAACTGCGTGAAGTGAAATCACAGGTAGAGGGGACTGATACTGGATACAGACAATGCAAAGCCCTCCTGCAGTAAGGAGCTGAAACAAGAGGCAGAAAATGATCAGCATCCAACACATCCTCCTCTGCTCTCCTCTTCTGAGCCCTTAGTACTGAGGGAATTAGAATCTTCTCCAATCTCTTCTTTCCTGAGCATTTCACGGAACAGTACTTAGTGAGATGAAATGAAATTGGAATAGTTAATTTCATTTTGTCTGCCCTGGGGAGCTCTACCCTAGAGCTCATTCATTTCTCTTCACTTGATCTTAGCCAAAAGGCCAAGAAGTGATCATTTCTCTTATGTCTGACCTAGGTATAAAAACTTAGTTCATTTCTCAATTTTTATTACTAAACAACAAAATAGATGATAACATGGCGAAATACATGTTTAAGAAATAATCAAATTTTGCAAACGCTGGATATGAACTACAAATTGGACTAGGGTCCAAAGAGCTATTCTGTCATTAGCTAATTCTTTCCAATTCTCTAGGGACCCAGAAAGTTATTCTGGAGTAGCCCATTCTTGTCTGGCCACCATGCAAAAGAAGTACAAGGTATGGTATATAGAAGTGAGAGTGATTGTGGACCATCAGAAATTATACACAAATCCCATGAAAGATGGCTTCTCTTCAGAGATCTGGAGTAAATATTAAAAAAAAAAAAAAAACACCGTATATGAAAGAACCTCCAAAATATGGACAAGTCAACCAAGGACAGAACTCCTAAACTCAAATCTTACCCAGCCCCACACTACTAAATGAAGGGAATATTTCTCCCAAGAAATATGGTTGTTTTGCAAAGACAATAGACTAAAATAATAATTTTTTAAAATTCTATCTTGATGTAGATAGGGAGGTGTAGAGGGGTTGAAGGGAGGGCAGGGGAATGGGGAAAATATAAGAACCAAGATGGGTTATGTAAAGATGCAAATTTTCAATGATGAATGTCATTATATTATATTCCTTAAATGTACCAATAAAATTAATTATAAAAATTCTGTCTTGAGAACCCAGACATTAAACCAAAAAACACTGGTAGAAGGAGAAAGGATATAACTATAGATAAGATGATGGAGTTAACAAATGGCAATACCTCAGATTAGTTTCACAAAAGACCAAATGGTTTTGCATGTGATATTGTGAATTTCTCTCTTGTGAGACTTAATGAAAAGATATATAGAGCACTAAAGGTATTGCTTTTTTAAAAGATACACACATTATGAAAACAACACATATAATGAAAAGTATGCAAAATGCATGTATAAATGTGTAGGTAAGTACTACAAAAATCAAGAAATATAATATTATCCTCCAAAACTCCTTCCTCACCAATCTAATTTTCCGCCCTGTGAAAGTGAAAGATAATCAGTAACTTGATTTTTCTACCAGAATGTTATGACTTTACTACTTAAACATGTCTCTGTATACATTATAGTTAGGACTTTTTATAATTATACAGCATTTATTCCTTTTTGTCCATTTTTTTTGGCTCAAAGTTTGTGTGGATAAAAATCCATTTGGCTGTTGTTTACAACTGCAGGTCAATCATTTTCATTAACTCATAACTCATTCATTCTCCTATTGATGATATTAAGGTTGTTTCTACTTGGCAAGCATTTGGAAAATCTTTCATAATTTTTTATTCCTACCTCCTGCTTTATATATTCATGCATTTCTTTAGAACATATACCTCAAATTAGAATTGCTGGGATATATAAAACTACCTCTATATAACTAAAATACTAGAAAACTTTTCTAAATCAACTTTCCACAAAGCCTCATTCTTACGTTATGGTTATAGGCCATTTCAATAATCCTTTTCGTGAGCTGCCTATTCAAAACATGGCTCCATCTTTCTACTGAATTACATGTTTTGTTGAGCGTCTGCAGTATAAGTGGTAGAAAGACATCTGTTATGGTTTGGACCTGCAATCTTCTGCAAAGACTCACACGTTGAAGGTTTGTGCTTCAGTGCAGCAATATTCAGTGGTGCAAGCAAAAGAAGTATTTTAGAGTGCTGAGCTCATTAACACTGAAATCCACTGATGAGTTCATAGCCAAGTGTCATAAATTCGGCTGCACTTAGTCAGAGGAAAGAGATAATGGGGGTGTGCTTCAGAAGGGTGAATCTTGTCCCTTCCTCCCGCACTCTTTTTGCTTCCTGGCTGCTTTGAGGTGAGCAATCTTCCCCTTGACATACTCCCACTGTGATGCTTTGTCCTGGTTTAGGGACAAAGTGATGGAGTTAATGGTCCATGGACTGAAACCTCTGAAACAACGAGCCCAAAACGCTCCTCTGCAGTGCTATTCTCAAATATTTTGTCACAGGGACAGAAAGCTAACAAAGAATCTAATATCCCTGATCTATCTGATTCAGATAGTCTTGTTACACTTCCAAATAAGCAACAAAATATCTTTTGATAGAAGCCAAATAATTGCATTCATTAACATAGATAATTAATGATTCTGTGTTTAAAAATATTGTAAGTTCTCGAGCAAAATATGTTAGGATATAAATATGCACATGTAAGAGAAACTAATTATTATTTTTACTCATGGATTATGGAAGCAATCACAAGTCTTGTAGAACATAAAGGAGCAATTATTGAATGTTCTTCGCATGCCAAACATGGCTAGTTGTCTAGGTGTGAATTTCATATGTCAGTGCTAAGTATGTGCAGGTTTTCACTTAAAAGTTAATTTTGCAGATATAATTGTGTAAACCCCTTTGAATTCATTTGAGTTTTAATTTAAACAAGGCTTGAAAGCTAATTTAGATTCACTGATGTGAGTGAAGTTGGCATCCATATAGCAATATATATGGGCTTACGTTGACTCAAAGCTATTGCCTTTTAACAACTGATTAAGCTACGAGGCAGCATTATGTGAGCAGACAAATGACCCAGAAACACCATGTAGAATGTGGGAGGTTTCATTTGCGCAATATCTTGGTTTTTCCTTCTCTTTTCTCTGGTTCTCCTTTTTCTCTTCTGTTTTCTTCTTCTGTCCTCATTTAGTCTCTTCCCTCTGACTGCATTAGAGGAAGCTTCCGGGCTTGAAACGTTCAGAGAGACAGTGATAAAGGGTTTCAGAAGAGGGAGCACAGAAGCCAGGAATGGAGAGAGAGGGTGAGGCCTCCTTTGGGTGCTGGCTTGCACTTCGGTGCCTTCTCAAAACTCCCATTCAGTGGAAAGTTGCCACTCAGACCTGAGGAGTGGGCCTTATGCTGGTGCCAGCAGAGAAGCTTCTGCTCTTGAGCTGCTGGTGCCATCCCTGTTAGGACACGCTGTTCATCTGTGTCAACATTAATGAAATTCACAAGCCTAAAGTGCAAGGTACAGCAGTTGGTTTGGGAGTTTAAAAATGAAGACCTTCAAGTTTCATTTTTCCATCTCTTCCAGCCTGAACTCCTTCCACCAGGGAGACGAGCAGAAGGAAGTTCACCTGCCAGCACACGCACACCCAGGAGTGGAGGAGGCCGAGAGCCAAGCAGTGCTGAGGAATTGCTCTGAAAGGCAGCACAAGGCCGGGAGCAGGGGATAAAACTCGGGTGCCCTTTTGAACTCTGACAAGACAAATGAATCTTCAGTCATGATATTCCAGACCCGAACTGACAACTTTCAGAGGCGCAGGTACGACTGCAAGAGCCACCTGTCCATCAGACTCAGCGAGTCGAATAACAATGAACATGGAAATGGCAACATCTGCTTTTCTGGAGGGTGCTTTTAACAAAGCAAATACGCTGCAGAGGAGCCCAGTTCCTGAAAATAGCAATGCAATACCTCTAATGTTTTATGTAGTGAGGGTATACATTTTTCTCTAGTGAAATAAATCATTGCTCATAAGTTATATCCCAAATAAGTGGAACTGAATACCTTTCAGGGAAGCAAGAGTGCATGGGTTGGGTTTTCGATATGTAATTAGCAAAAAGCATTCCAAAATGATTCTCATTTTAAGATCTGAAAACATGCTTTTTCAACTGCTTGCATATGTGTTTTCTCTGACTTGACCTGAAGGATTCCTATAAATGATGTGAAAATTTGCCATGAATCAGGACCGAATCACTTGACAGCAAATCCCTTGCTGAAATCCTAGAGCCTGCGCTGAGCAGATTTCTGTACAATAAGTGGAACACAGCCAAGAATTTTTTTAAAGAGCCATCTCTCAGAGAAAATATATAAACAGTATCTTGATTCTTTAACCAGTGCAGCCAAACCTTCTCCCTGCAGTGAAGACCAACATAGAATTTGTGACTCTCCGCTTTCCCTCAAGCCTGGGACTCACCCACCTTCTCCCTCTGCTCACTGGTTTGAGTGAATTTGTCTGCTCTGTTTCAACTGGGTTAGATGTAGAAGATGTTTCCTTTTCGCAGTTGGCAGTAGCTCAGGTCAAGCGGAGGCCAGTTGGAGCTTTCTTTCTTGAAAGCTATTTCTGTGATTTCCTTTAGTCACATACAGCATTCTGCCTTCAGCCATGCCCAGCATGGCACCTATTATAAATTCATAAAGCCAACTAATCCTCACACCTCACTGCACACCATCTAAGACAGTCTGTGCGAATGTCGTGAAGCCATCTTAGAGCAAGCACAGCTCCCATCCAAAGCACAAAGTTTTAGCTTTTTAATAAAAATGTTTTTGGGCTTTTGTGGGGCGAGTTTTAAATGACATGATTAAAATATTGCAGAAGGGTTTTTTTCTGTTTTCTCTTAGGGAAAATGCACTTTTACAAAAGGCAGTCTACATAACAATATAACTTATCATGAAAACCAAGACATTTGAGGGTGAAAATCGATACTATTAATAATTGCTCCAGGACAATAGCATAAAATGGAACAGTCCTGGGCTAACCTGGATGTTGTCATCCTAAACTAAGACCACAAAATAATCATGCCAGGGAAAGCAATCAAGTAGCTGGTAAGAGGGCAATTAGTCAGCTGACCTCAATGGTATCAATCTACTTTCTTTGGCCCTAGAAATTTTAAAAGAGTGCTCTTTGTTTTCTAATACCTAAGAACTGAACATGACATGTTTTAGAAATTTGGAAGAGATAAGAATGAAAATCTGAGGCTCAGGGGAGGAAATTGATAGAGAAAAGTATTATAAATATATGAGTAATTTCTGGCCACCAAAACCAGTTAACAGATTCTGATTAAGCACCTACTATGGATAAACAATTCTTTCAGGTACAGAGAGTGTCCAGAAGACCAAGTATTGCTTCTTGTACGCACAACAATATTTAAGAAAGGAGTTCAGCAAAGGAAGAGAATTTGTTGGGCCATTATAATCAGAAAAGATTTTAGGAAGGTGGTTAGGACAAAATTAGGTAAGCTGGTGTTCAGCAGAAATACGAGGGAAAGAAGTACCAGGCAAAGCACTGGGCACTGAGGTATCATTCATACCTGGTTTATGCTGAACAGAACACCCAAGCTAGGGAAAACGTACACAAGGGAGTGAGGCAGATAAAGCCATGATTATCAGGAAAGGGTACTGAACACAGAATAGGAATAGGCGTACACAGCCTACGAAGCCCCTGGAAACAAGGTGATACAGTACGTGTTAGGAACCAGTCCGATAAGAATATTCCTAACTACTGCCTGGGATAAAGGCCGAAGTCAGGGCAGCCTGTTACATGGCTATTTTGATACTACGTAGAACAGCAGAGAAAGGCCTGGTGAGTAATGATTTTAAAACATAGAGTTTTTCAATAAAGCTCAATAAAGACACCATGAGGACTCTTCCTGGTGACTGAGAAGTTCGTACAGTGTGACAGAATCAGACTGAAGCACAGCCTCTCCATCTCCTGAAGCAGTAGTGCCATCAGCTTAGAGAGGAGTACAGGGAGTTTGCTTCTGGACATGTTAACTTCGCAGAGAACGCAACCAGGTGAGCAAGTAGAAAAAACGGACAGGTTCCCTGTGGGTAACGTCAGACTTCAATCTGCATCCTAGGAATAAATAGATCAAAAGTGATGACAAAAATTCACGAAAGTAAGTGCAAACTCTAGTGGAGTTGGTATTAATCAAGAAAAGAGGTGGAGGAGGCAGGGTGCAGTGAGGAAAGAAACTTCGAATGAAGGCAAAGGAAGAGCTGTCTGAGTGGGTAGGTAGAGAGCTAAGAGAACCTAGATGAAGAGATTGTAAGTATTTTTACTATTAAAAAGCAAAAAGGAGACAAAAAGGGGACTTTTAAAATACCGGTGGAGCAATGGGGAGAAAGGAACCCTTCTCCACTGTTGGTGGGAGTGCAGACTGGTGCAACCACTGTGGAAATCAATACGGAGATACCTGAAAGAGCTGGGACTAGAGGTTCCTTTTGACCCAGCCATCCTTCTGCTGGGTATCTTTCCAAAATAATTAAAAGAATCATACCAGAGTGACATATGCACACCATGTTTAAAGCGGCACAGTTTGTAATAGCTAAAACTTGGAAATAGCCCATTTGCCCATCAGTTGGAAACTGGATAAAGAAGATGTGGTTTTTCTATAAAATGGAATACTACTCAGCCATAAAGAATGAGAAATTAGATTCATTCATAGGAAAATGGATACATATTGAGGATATACTCCTAAGTGAAATACATAAGTCACACATGTGTAAACACCGAATAGTTTCTCTGGTGTGAAATACTATAGTAGCACATAAGATCCTAATGAGATAACTGACAATGTGAAATAGGAAGAAAAGGGCTAAAGGTGTAGGGAAAGTGGGAAGGGTGGGGGAAAGGTAATAAGGGAAAAGAAAAAAATAGGAGAAAATGAAAGATGGAAATAAAGTGTTTGTAAACAGGGAGGGGTGGAGGAGGTGAAGGGAGGGCAGGGACAAGGGGAAAAAATGAGAACCAAGACCTGTCATGTAGAGGTACAAGATCCCAATAATGAATATAACTGTACTGTATACCTAAAATGTACCAATAAACTCAATTTTTAAAATAAAAACTAAATAAAATGCCAGTGGATTTGTTGGTTGGGTTATTATTTTTCAGCAAGAATTCAGGCTAGAGTGGTGCAACTTAGAAGTGACTGGATGTCAGAGAAATGGAAGCGGCAGGCCTTTCAGACACATGGAAGACACTGAAGAGAAGATACAGTGCAAGGAAAGCCAACCCGGCACTGAGGTGCTTCCGGGGTTCCTCGGTGCACACTTCAGGGGTACAGGCTGCAGAGACCGCGAGCAGCACTCCTGGAGTGAATTCACTGAAACAGAAAATGTGACGTGATAGAAAGAAGATGCCGAATGGAATTTCCTGAACACAGAGAAGAAACAAAGGGAGATAATCCACTCTCCCCTAGAAAGGATGACAGTAGAAACAAATAAGACCCTATGTAAGGGGTAGATAATGTTTGGGACTTAACATCACACTGACTTCCAAGGAGTCTGTACCTGAGTGTGCATCCAGTTCCCTCCAAATAAGAGTTGCAAGGCTGTCTTTTATGATGCATTTGTCATTTTTTACATATTTCTCCCATACCTTCCTATCTTGTTTGTTTTAGGGCTCATTTGATTTATGCTCCACTTTCTACTATTGTACCTTTGACCTAGCAATCCGTACTAACATATTACTTTTATTTGCTACATTTCTTGAATACTGTGTGTTTGTAACTTTTCTCTTTATACTTTTCAATGATCCACATTCCTGGCCATGCACAAGTCAGGTTGAAATTATAAAGTTATTTCAACAAGAAAATGATTTACAATATCAAAATATTTAATTCATTCTTATTTGAAATTTTGATTAGTATTAAGCAGTCTTCTTCATTTAATATTGCGAATTACTTAAAACACGGAAAACAACATGGAGATTGGTTTTATTAGCAGTGGAATGAGTGATAGCTTATCTAAATTTATATTGGATTCAGGGAAGAGTGCATGTACCAATTATAAAGGGACCTGAGGCTGAATTTGTGCACTGAGAACCATTTGAAAATAGTGAAACACTAAATAAATACTTCAATGGATTTAAAAATTATACATCATTATTATTTTTAGGTCATAAAATATTATTAGCTGTGGTCAAAAGGCCTTATGTCACTGCCAGGTTGATTCACAGGCTGTGCGCTATTGACATGACTCCAAATGTGTTCATAAAAGCTGAAAAAAAAACAATCAGCTAATCATCTAGATACTTGATAATATATACAACATCGTTTTTATTCAAAAACCATATTCAAATATTGGGTTCCTGCAGCTCCCAAAATTGTCTTTTAATCTTCTGTGCCTCCAAAACCAGAATCAATTACCAAGCCGTTTTCACTCTCTTTTCCACATAGAAGCATCATCCATAAATCCCCTAATTTTAATACTCCACTGCCACTCAAACATTACATTAGCTGCCTTCTTGCACCAGGAACTGCAAAAGCATGAGCAAATATCATCTCTAGTCTTCCCCTGCACCCTGCAAAGGGTCCTCACCTTACACACCAGGCAAGGGGATCTGAGAGGTCTCCTACATTACCGATGATACAACAGGACATCACCTGTTTGTGCAGTG
The DNA here is from genome assembly GCF_012274545.1 of Fukomys damarensis. Classification (NCBI taxonomy): domain Eukaryota; kingdom Metazoa; phylum Chordata; class Mammalia; order Rodentia; family Bathyergidae; genus Fukomys; species Fukomys damarensis. The sequence goes on from NW_022900922.1 coordinate 20,089,731, forward strand.
CAGTGCCCACAGCCCTCCTAGTCCTACTGCAGGATGCCTTGCTCCACAACACCTGGTGGGTCTCCCTGCCTCAGGTCCCACCATTGACCAACCCATTGTAATACCTTTATCTTTTTCTTCTACCCCTTACAACTTTCAGGGATCACTTTGGAGAAAAGAAATGAAAGCTTTGTTAGCTTTACTTAGTAAAATGAAATAGAAGCTGAAAAACAGTTTCTATTGTTTAGTTTACGGAATTATATTACATCAGTCCTATTTGGTGCAATTTGGAGACATTCTTTGTGATTGTGGCCAATATTTGCAATGTTCCAAGTGTACTTTGAAAGTATTTGTATGCTTGGTGGTCAGTGAGTGTAATGAGGCCCATATATCTAATAGTTCGAGCCCATAAGTCAAAACTCCCAAATCTGTTTTCCTAGTCCTATAGGTCCTCATTCTGGTTTCACATTTCTTCTTACTTAAAACTTGATGTCTTGCTGTTGCCTTTTCTTTTTAATTAACCCTGACCATCCTCAACTCCTGAGTCCATTCCAGAAGCATATTTTATAACAGCAGATTCAAGGCCCTGCCCTGCATGCAGGGAGAGCGAAACTACCACCTTGATAAAAACATATGGAGAATGTTTAAATTTTTAAAACAATTATTAGTACATAATTGCCATGTATAGTACTCACATTTGTCATAGGAAATTGTACTTGTATTTATTTTTTCCATCCCCCTCCCCTCCCTGCAACGCTTTTCCCCTCCCCATTTACAGAAGCTTGATTTCTATTTTGTTCTTTCTAATCTCTTTTATAAAAATTATTTTCCTTTTTTTCCCTTCCCTCTCTCCTCCCTTTTACTCCTTCCTATGTAAACATCTTAGTATTTCTCAGTATCTATCCTCCATTTGGCTCCTGTTTACCTTTAGGGTTTCTCACATAAGAGAAGCAATGTGATATTTAAACTTGTGTGTCTTATTTATTTAACTTAAAATTATGGTGTCAAGGTGCAACAATTTACCTACAAGTGACTCTATCTATCCTTTATGGTAGAGTAGTACCCCATTGTATATAAATACTACATTTTCTTTATCCATTCATCTGTTGATGAGCATATGGGCTGTTTCCAAGATTTAGCTCTTAAGTGTGCTGTTATAAATAAACATGGGTATGCATATATCACTATTGTATTATGCTTTTAACTCTTTCAGGAAGATGCTTAGAATGGGAAAAGTGGAACTGCATCAAGTGGAACCCCTAGTTATAGTTTTTTGAGGAATCTCTGCTCTGATTTCCCTGGTGGTTTCCATAGCTGTTCACACTCCCACTAACAATGGAAAATGGTTCCTGTTTTTACACAGCCTCACCATCATTTGTTATTGGTTGATTACTTGATGATAGCCATTCTTCGTGGAGTGAAACTGAATCTGTGTTAATTTGTTGCATTTCTCAAATGAGCAGTTATGTTGAACATTTTTTTCATATATTTATTTGCTGTTTGTACTTCATCTGAGAAGTGTCAATTCATTTCAGATGCCTATTTTCAGACAGGGTCTTAAAATTTGGGGGGGTCTGATTTGGGGGGAATTTTATATCTTGATTTAGTTTTGGTAATTCGTATGTGTTTAGTGATTTGTCCATTTATTCTGAATTTTATATCTTATTAGAGTTTAGATTCTCAAAGTAGGTACTAATGATCTTCTGGATTTCTTCAGGATCTGTTTTTATTTCACCTTTATCATTCCTAATTTCATGGGTTTGGATCTTTTCTTTCCTTCTTTTGGTAAGTTTGGCTAAGGGTCTACCTATTTTATTTAATCTTTCAAAGAAGCAACTCTTCAATTCATTGATTCTTTGTATTTGTTTCCATAGTTTCAGTTGCATTTCTTTCTGCTCTGTTCTTTATAATTTCCTTCCTTGTGTGAACTTTGGGCTTAAGCTCTTCTAGAATGTTGAGGTTCAACATTGGCTTAGTTATTTGAACTTTCTGTTTTTCTTATGTGGAAATTCACTGCTATAAATTTCCCTCATAGGACTGCATCCATTGCATCCCATAAATTCTGGTATGTCATATTGGTATTGTCACTTAATTGGAGAAACTGTCTAATTTCTTTTTTAATTTCATCTGTGACTCATCAGTTGTTTAGGAGGGTGTTATTTAATTTCAGTGTATTTATGCAGTTTTTGTAGTTTCCTTTATCATTTATTTCCAGTTATATTGCACTACAGTCTGATAATATTCATGGGATAATTTCAGTTCCTTTGCATTGGCTTGCACACGTTCTGAGTCAGTATATGGTCTATTTTGGAGAAAGTCTCATGCGCTGTTGAGAAGAATGTGCATTCTGTTGTTGTTGGGTGGAACACTCTGTAGATATCTATTAAGTCTATTTGTTCAAAGGTTTGGTTCTGCTCTGATACTTCTTTGTTGATTTTTTTGTCTAGTTGACCCATTTGTGACAGTGAAGTATTGAGGTCCCTCTTTACAACACTCTTATTGCTTATCTGATTTTTCACATGCATTAGTGTTTTTCATACAGTTAGTTGTGCTGGTATTTTGGTGCATATATATTTATGATTGCTATCCCTTTCTCTTGGACTGTTCCTTTAACAAGGATGTAGTGATCTTTTGTGTCTCTTTTGATTAGTCTTGGCTTGAAATCCACTTTGTCTGCAAATAGAATAGCGAGTCCTGCACTTTTCCAGGTTGCTATTACTTGAAATATTATTTTCCATCCTTTGACTTTCGGTCTAAGAATTTCTTTTTCAGTTTTATGTATTTCTTGTATGCAGCATATTTTTGGATCTTGTTTCTTGATCCATTCTGCCGATCTGTTTCTTCTTCTTTGGTTGGTTTGTTTGTATGTTTGTTTGGTAACAGGGATTGAACTGAATCTTGTGCTTGCTAAGCAGGCACGGATCTTGCACTTGCTAGTCAGCCACTGAGCTAAATCCCTGGCATACCAATCTGTTTCTTCTGATTGGTGAATAGAGACCATTCACATTGATGGTTATAACTGATAAATATTGACTTGTCCTTGTCATGTTATCTTCCCTTTCTTTTCTTTCTATGCAATTGCATGCCTTGGCTGATGGATTAATTCTATTGGGATTCTTAGAATTGTGGTCTTCAGCATCTTTTTCTAGAACATCTTTCAGAATTTTTGGAGAGCTAGTTTGGTTGTTGCTATATTGAGGGTTTGCAAGGGAACAGATTTAATACAGGACATATAATTTATAATATTCTTTTCTAATATTCACCCAAAAAGTCAAATACAGAGGAGTGCAAGAGAACTGTCTGCATGCTAAAGATTTGAAGAATCTAGATGAGGGCCTGAATCCCATGGCAATGTCCTCCATCAGTCCAGGCAGAGTCCTAGAGCCCTCAGCAATGTCTCATGCCAGTCCATATCTGCACTGGGAAGGCCCAAAGGCAAGTGGTGGAACATAAAAACCTTGCACCAACAAGGTGAAGTATCTGTGCCACAAAGCTAAGGGATCTACACTAGAGCTAGGAAGTGATGCTCAAGGCAAAGAGCAGAGCTCTCTGGAGAAGAACAGTAGCCATTCCAAGTGACAGCACGGATTTGAGTTTCTCTGATGACAAGAAAATCCAAATTCATATCAGAAAAAAAAAAAAAGCCACAGAAAGCTACTCCAGGAAAATCAACAGCAAGCAATCTTCCTCTCCCATGCCCCCTTTATGTCATTTTGGCACCAATCCTCAAGTGGATTTTCTACACCCAGAGCCACACTGGCTCAGTTTTAGCAGGTTGTTCTAAGTTGACCATTAGTTAATCCACCAGAGTTAACATGTGTTTCTTCAGGTGTTCTTTATTATGGAAGCATCTTATTTCTCCATCAATGTTTTTTTTCTTTTTGGTACCAGGGTTTGAACTTGGCTTCTCCATCAATTTCGAAAGATAATTTTGTGGAGTACATCAACCTGTGTTGGAGTTTGTTTTCTTGTAGGGCTTGAAATACTTCACTCCCAGCTCTCCTTGACATAGGGGTTTGTGTTGAGAAGTCTTCTGTGATTCTGAGGGCTCTTTCCTTTACAGGTGATTTTTTTTCTTTTCTCTTACAACTCTTAATAGTTTGCTCTTTGTTGAATTTCTAGAATCTTTAATATTACATACCTTGTGTAGTGTAGTTTTTTCTGATCATGGATAATTGGAGTTCTATGTGCCTAATTCAAATATGTCAAATTCTTTTCCCATCCATAGGAAGTTTTCTGTTATTACATTAATGAATGTTTTTTTAATTTTTTCTGCTACCTTCTGATTTTTCATTGATGCGGATTAATTTTATATCATTCTTCTTTGCATTGAAATGCAGCTGTTGAATTGATTTTTCATGGTTCCTTTCTATTTTTAAGAATCATACCACAGTGATATATGCACACCCATGTTTATAGTGGCACAGTTTGTAATAGCTAAATCTTGGAAATGGCCCACTTGCCCAACAGTTGAAAATTGGATAAAGAAGATGTGGTTTTTCTATAAAATGGAATACTACTCAGCCATAAAAAATGAGAAATTAGATTCATTCATAGGAAAATGGATACATATTGAGGATATATTCCTAAGTGAAATAAATAAGTCACACATGGGTAAATACCAAGTAGTTTCTCTGGTGTGAAAAGCTATAATAGTACATAAGATCGTAATGAGATAGTTGACCATGTGAAATAAGAAGAAAAGGGCTAAAGCTGTGGGGAAACTGGGAAGGGTAGGGGAAAGGTAATAAGGGAAAAGAAAAAAATATGAGAAAATGAAAAAATGGAAATAAAGTGTTTGCAAATGGGGAGGGGAAGAGGGAGTGAAGTGTGGGCATGGACAAGGGGGAAAAATGAGAACCAAGACCTGTCATGTAGAGGTACAAGATCCCAATAATGAATGTAATTGTACCGTATACCTAAAATGTGCCAATAAACTCAATAAAAGAAAAAAAAAGTGTTTCATTTGATGATTGCTAATTGCAGCCCTGTCTTCTGATATTCTATCTTCACATTGGTTGATTCTGCTGCATGTACTTTCAATGTAATTTTTAATCTTCAGCACCATATCTGTTTGTGTCTTAGGGAATCCAGTTCTTTCCTTTGTGGGGCATTCATAGTTTCCTAAACTCTTCTATTTTTCTTTAATCTGTATTTACTCTAGATTTACTAACCATGTCCTTCATTATGGTCATCATCCCTTTAATTATCTTTGCAATTATTTATGTTTTGCTTTTTTCTGTAGACACAGTCTTCTGCTTTGTTACTTCTGTATCATTTCAAATAGTTCAGTTGGGTAGCTTTTAATTTCTTCATTTCAGTGCTCCCCATGAGTGATCTGGAGCACCGGAGTTGCGTCTTGCTTCCATGTTTTCTCATTTTCTCTTCCTGTTTGTTCATTTATTTGCTTTCTGTATTGATGCTTGTAAACTATTTATGATAGGTAGCTTTATTACTTGTATCTAGACCTCTTTAGGGAATGACTAATTTTCATAGATGTCTCCTAAGGGTAGCTGGCAAAGACCAGGCTTTTGGGTCAGTTTCAGGATCCTGCCTCTTCTCTTTATTAGGGGTGAGAGGTTGCACCCTGTTTTGCCAAGACCCAGTTCTCTGGTACTGGACTATATATATTTATGTCCTCCAGATAATTTAGGTACAACAGAGAAGATCTACTAATCATGGTAACTTGTCTAAAACAATATAATCAGCAATAACAGTAGTATCAAATACACACTGGAAAATGTCAAACTGTGATAACTAATAATTTGCCACTTTTAACCATAGTTATAACATAGTTATATAACAAAAATTTAACAAATCAGAAAGTTGCATACGATAAATATTCCCTCAATAGGCAATTTTATCCTAACATGAGAAAATTAAAAAAGAGAAGAAGAAAGACTAGAGAAATAAAAGAAGAAGAAAAGATTATAAGCAAGGCTGAAGGACAGAGGAAGACCATCCAAGCTTCAGGAAACTGGTGAAGAAGACAGGAGGTAAGGAAAATATGAAATAACAAAAAACAAAGACAAAACAAACCAAAACACCATAAACAATGTTTACCCACACAAAGAATCAAAAACCAAAGCAAAAAAAATCAGAGGAAAAAAAACCAAAGGAACAAAAAATTAAAATTTAAATCAAAAAAACAAAATCAATCATAAAAAGAGGAAGTTTCTTTGTGGTTTTGAATCTATGGCTATCTTCTGGGGTCAATAGTTTATAGCAGTGTCCTAGTTGAAGTCTAAATTTTTTTTCAAATTATGGGAAAAGACACACTGCTGGTTCAGCCTCCCCCTTCCCCTAGTAATGATCGCTGGTGAGTTTAAACGAGATGGGGTTGGTGGGGCTGGAGCCACCGCAGGGGGTGCCTGAGGCACTGCAAAAGTGGGCCTGATCCTGAAGGATGATGATGCTGCAGGAACCCATCCAGGCTTCTATATGGCAAGGACTAGACCACTATGCTTACCGAGATGTAGTTTTCTTCGCAGAATGACTATATACACAAGTACACTCAGAAGAAGTGTTGTTTTTACTGGCAACCTGTTATTACTGCTCAGGAGAGGCATACAAAGCATATAGACTCTTGAAAGATCATAGTTGTACTATACTACAATGTAAATGCCTGCTTGCAAAATGTTATGTTGACCTCAGCATGCTTCCAGAAGGGGGATATATCTCATCCGGTGGAGTGTCTAATAAGCAGAAAAGCCATGACGATATTCTTACTGAGTTTGGTGATTCAGCCTGTTTCAGTCTTTCATTGTTGGGACATGTATATTGCAAGACAGACCGGCTTGCCAAAGGATCAGAATTTTACCAAAAGAGCCTTAGTTTAAATCCTTTGCTCTGGTCTCCCTATGAATCATTATGTGAAATAGATGAAATGCCAGATCCTGACCAAACATTTAAATTAACATCTATACAGAACTTAAGCAATTGTCTGCCCAACTCTTGTACAACACTAGTATCTATCACAGTTTATGTCATAGACAGCCTGAGACCATTCTTAAAGAAATACCCCAGGACATAGTTGAATTAAACAGACTGAACTTAGAATCTTCCAATTCAAAATATTCTTTGAGTACAGATTCCTCAGTGTCTTATATTGATTCAGCTGTAATTTCACCAGATACAGTCCCTCTTGGAATAGGAACTTCTGTATTATCAAAACAGGTTCAAAATAAACCAAAAACTGGTCAAAGTTTATTAGGAGGACCAGCTCCCCTTAGCCCATTAACCCCAAGTTTTGGGAATTTGCTATTAGAAACCCCAAGTCCTGGAGATGGATCCTATTTACAAAGCTACACTAATAAACTGTCTGTAATTGAAGTGCCATCTACCGGAGCCCCTGCAAAGAAGTCTGTTGCCAGAATCGGCCAAACTACAACAAAGTCTGACTTTTCACAAAGTGGAAATAGTCACAAGGTCACTCCAAATCTTGTTGCACAAGCACGAAGTTCTGGTCCACAAACAAGTACAACACCTCAGGTATTGCGTCCCACTATTACATCACCCCCAAGTGCACTGCCATGAGGAAGTCCATGACCTTTTACCAGTGACAGCTCTATGACTAAGGAGAATAGCAAAAGTTAAAAATGAAGTTTCCACCTAAAAGCCCAAACAGAAAAACAAAAAGTAAAATTACCAAAGGAGGAATAACTCAACCTAACATAAATGATAGCCTAGAAATTACAAAATTTGTCTCTTCCATCATTTGAGAAGGGAAAAATATACACAATCACACCTCAGATCCAGGCTTTTAATCTACAAAATAGCAGTAGCAGCAGTTTGATGAACTTTCATGAAATGGGCAAAGGTTATTTAGCTTTGTGCTCATACAATTGCAAAGAAGCTATAAATACTTTGAGCCACCTACCTTCTCACCACTACAATATTGGTTGGGTATTTTGTCAAATTGGAAGAAGCTATTTTGAACTTTCAGAATGCATGCAAGCTGAAAGAATATTCTCAGAAGTTAGAATTGAGAATTACAGTGTTGAAGGCTTGGAGATCTACTCTACAACACTTTGGCATCTTCAAAAAGATGTTGCTCTATCAGTTCTTTCAAAAGACTTAACAGACATGGTTAAAAATTCACCAGAGGCCTGGTGTGCTGCAAGGAACTGTTTCATTCTGCAATGGGAACACGATATTGCAATTAAATTCTTCCAGAGAGCTATCCAGGTTGAATCAAATTATGCTTATGCCTGTACTCTATTAGGGCATGAGTTTGTGTTAACTGAAGAACTACACAAAGCATTAGATTGTTTTTGAAATGCTATCAGAGTAAATCCTAGACATTATAATGCATGGTATGCTTTAAGAATTATTTATTACAAGCAAGAAAAATCTAGTCTTGCAGAAATGCATTTTCAGAAAGCACTTGATAGCCATCCTCAAAGTTCAGTTTAACTTTGCCACATTGTAGTAGTTCAGTATCCACTGAAAAAATCTTAGAAGACATTGGATACACTAAACACTTAAACAAAGATGTTATTATTGATTCCAAGAACCCACTATGCAAATTTCACAGAGCCCTGGTTTTATTTGCAAATGAAAAATATAAGTCTGGTTCACAAAAACTGGAAGAACTGAAACAGATTGTTCCCAAAGAATCTCTTATTTTCTTCTTAAAAGGAAAGATTTACAAGAAGTTAGATCAATGCACCTCACCCTGATGAATTTCTCTTGGTCTATGGATTTAGATCCTAAAGGAGCCAATAATCATATTAAAGAGGTAATTGACAAGTGCTATCTCCCAGATGATGAGAAACCTATAACCGGAAGGAAACAGATCATGGGAACAGATGAATCCCAAGAGAGGAGCATGACAGATGCAGACAACACAACTTCATGTAGTGTGGAGTGATGAATTGTGACTTACGGAAATCAGACTTTTGTGACTGGACAAGTGACCAGTGCTGATGTGACCTCATCCCTCCATCAAATGAGTCTTCACTCTTGAGCTGGCAGTGTCGCCATTTGTCACACCATGAGTATGTCTCTTTTGTGGGACCCACACTACAGAGAATGAAAGGCAGTGCAATATTTAGCTGCTAACAAGACTGGCTCTTTTACCAGTATGAATGACAGTTTAAGGGGTAGGGTGAGAACTTTCTTTTTTCTTTAATCTCTTTTAGTTGCAAAACTATCATGAGAGGAAAAGTTATGTTTAATCTTGAAGGAAACTTTAGATATGGAAAATACTGATGGACCAAGTTGGTAATTTTTCCTGAAAATTGCTTTTATTTGTCTCTGTTCTGATAAACAGAGTGACCTACCTTCATTTCTAGGTTCTTCAAAAATAGTGTTAACACCCCACCTTCAGGCCAGCATGCCAGAGAGACTGGCAGGAGCTTGCAACCCTCTGATCCCAGCACCCCTTCAGCCAGAGGAGTACGAGCAGGCACCAACACAGTAGTGTTTGTGCCCCCTCTCTCCCACTCCCCACCCCTTGAAAAAGAGAAAGAGATCCTTTCCGAGGGTCCTACATGAAAATTGAAGCCCACAGAAAAGTGAAGAAAATCTGTGATAAAGGCACACCACACCACACCATCATAGTTGGTAAATCAGAGGGACTAGCACCTCACACCAGAACCTGGTCTAACTTCATGGGAAAGACAGCTGGAACCTGCAGTAGAACCTTGCAGAATTCAACCTAGCAGGTGGTCAGAGATCTCAACTTGGACCTTGCAGACAGAAATCAGCATGAACCTCAGGGGACAGCTGCTGTCTTGTTGAGACTAATTAACTTAGCTCTGCACACTTTGCCCATGCTGTCTAACAGAGGCACACTCTGAAGGAGGCCCTCTATTTCTATTTGTATTTTTATTTTCAAATGAATATTGTTCTCTTATGTTTAATCTTTTAAAATTTTTTATCTCTTTTTCTTTTCTCAAATATTTTCCTTTTTATCTTCTTTTTCTTATCTTTTTTGTTTTCTCTCTCTCACTCTCTCTCCCACCTTGATCTTCATTCCTCTCCCTTTTTGCTACTGTTCTTATCCTAATTCAAATTTATTTTCTTTCTTTTCCTTTTCTTTTCTTTTTCCTTCACTCAATTACCATTAGTTTTAAAAGAAAATGATGACAGTCTCTAGCCTCCCTATTTCTATTAGTTTGCTCTGTTCTTGTGTATATTTTGTTCTGCCTTCTCCTCTTCTCTTAAACAGCTTTCTGGAGTTTGTGTGATCTTCCTGGGTCCTCTGACCTCACTTCTAAACTTTCTCTATCCTATCTATCTATCCCTCCCTCCCCAACTCCTTCTAAATCCACATCCTGGAAGGTAAACTTGCTATATTGAAGAGTTTATTTGCTATAAACATATTTTGGGATGTTCTTCCATTTTGATTTAATTCACAAAGTTAAAGGTAATACATTAATAAGCTACTACAAATTATCTTCTAAGCTGTGCTTGATGCTATTGTGTTGCTGATTTATCACTTGGACTAAGTGTTGTGATTGATCTAATCAGTTGTCCTTCCTGGTATAATGAAAATGAGATTGCCTCAGAGTCATTAGAGACTCAAAACCTAAAGATCGGCTACATCTGGAAGATCGAAGTATTAACCCAGGAATTAAACCAAGGATAGTACCAACAACAAAAATAGAAATGAGAAGACATTTAAACAAGGCACAAACACAGACATCCACCTCAACAAAGGTAAACTCTGGGGGAAATGAGGTGGAAAATTCTGATAGTCAACCATCTGGACACCCTGAACTGATAGTACAGGAAGTAAAAAAACAGATAAATGAGGTTCTAGAAAAATTTAAAACATAAATAATTTTCCAGATAACCAAAGAGATGGTGAGAAGAATGAAAGACATGGTTAGAAACTCTAAAACAGAAACAGATTAAAAAAAATAGATGAGTTCAGGATGGTGAAAGCCCAGCATAGGAAAGAAATGGAATCCATGAAACAGATTCAAACAGATATCCAGGAGATTAAACACTCTATAGAAAGCATTAGTAGTAGGATGAATGAATGTGAAGATAGAATTTCAGATATAGAAGTTAGGACTCTGGTCAGTGACTATGAAAAGAGAGATCTCTTAAAAACAGTAAGGGATCATGAAAAATCAATCCAACATCTCTGAAATGATGCAAAGAAGAATAATATAAGACTAATAAGAATCCATGAAGTAGCAGGAGAAAGTACAAATGACATTAAAAAAACTGTGTACAGAATTAATGACAGAAAACTTCTGAAACAGAGGGGAAGAAATTGACCTACAGATAAGTGAGGCACAATAGGACTCCAACTAGCCACGATTAAAAAAAAAATCTACACATAGACATGTAATAATCAAGATCCTGGAAACCCAACAGAAGAACAAAATACTGCAAGCAGTTAGAAAAGAGAAATAAATCATGCAAAGGAAAGCCCATCAGAATCATAACAGATTTTTCAACACAAACCCACAAGTCAAGGAGAGCCTGGAGTGAGGTATTTCAAGTCCTAAAAGAAAACAATCTCCAACCTAGACTGATGTATCTTGCAAAACCAACTTTCAAAATTGATAGGGAAATAAGATACTTCCATGACAAAGAAAACCTGAGAAATTTCATGCACACCAAACTGGCATACCAAACACTTCTAAACAATATCCACAACTCCATAACAGCCAACAGAGAAAATACCATACAAGGCAAGAAATTAATCCTTACTGGAAAGAAAATTAGGTAGAACTCTCGAAGACATTTGCATAAGACTTTATGAACAAATCCTTAGCAGCATGAGAAATTGCACAAAGAATCAACAACTATGATTTCATTGTATTAAAAGTTTTTGCAGTTCAAGAGAAACCAGCAACACAGCTAGAAGTCAACCTACAATGTGGGAAAAAGTTTCTACAAGCTACTCAGACAAAGGACTACTCTCTAGAATATATAAAAAACTCAAAAAATCAGAAATCCCAAATACAAAGACCCAATTCAAAAGTGAGCATCTGAAATGAACAGCTATTTCTCAGACAAACAAGTAATAGCAGCAAATAAATATATGAGAAAATGTTCAACATCACTGGTCATTTGAGAGATGCAGATGAAAACAACATTGCAGTTCCACCTCACCCCAGAAAGAATGGCTGCTATCAAGAAATCAACCAATAACAAATGCTGGTGGGGCTGTGAGGAGAAAGGAACTCATCTCCATCGTTGGTGAGAGTGCAGACTGCTGTAACCACTGTGGAAATCAATATGGAGATACCTCAAAGAACTAGGAGTCCCTTTTGACCTAGCTATCACTCTTCTGGGTATCTTCCCCCCAAAATTAAAAGAATCATACCACAGTGATATATGGGCACAGTTTGTAATAGCTAAAACTTGAAAATAGCCCAATTGCCTATCAGTTGGAGACTGGATTAAGAAGATGTGGTTTTGCTATAACATAGTGTTCTACTCAGCCATAAAGAATGAGAAACTAGAGACATTTATAGCGAAATGGATGCACATTGAGGCTATACTCTTATGTGAAATAAATAGGACACACTTGAGTAAAAACCGAATAGTTTCTCTGGTGTGAAAAACTGAAAGTGTAAATAAGGTTCAAATGGTATAATCAATAGTGTGAAATAGGAAGAAAATGGCTAAAGAAGTGGAAAGGGGAGGGGAAGTAAATAAGGGGAAAAATGTGAAAAAAGTTAAAAAATGGAAACAAAGTTTTTTTAAATAGGGAGGGCTGAAGGGGGTGAAGGGAGGGCAGGGGTAAGGGGAAAAAATACGAACCAAGACATATCATGTAAAGGTACAAGATCCCAATGATAAATGTAACTGCATTGTTTGTCTTATTTTTTTTATTTTATTTTTTGGTACCGGGGATTGAACGGGTCCTTGCGCTTGTGAGGAAGGCCACTGAATCGCTGAGCTAAATCCCCGGCCCTTGTATTGTTTGTTTTAAATGTACCAATAAACCTAATGAAAAAATAATAATAATGTTAGCAAGTGCCAGATGGAATAGTAAAAGACATTGCCTATAACAGAGTAACTTGATTGCCAAGGAATATAAATTACTTTAAACTCAGTGTCTCCTGCGAACAAATATAATGGGCATATTCTGATCATATGTAGGAATCAAATCTCCTTCCATACAGTGTACACTTACTCTTGGCAAGAATGCTTTAATATCTTGCCAAGAATTTTAACTTTTTCACCATGCTGCAAAGTGTTGATCATTGTTGTCTTAGTACTGCAAACTTTAAAACTGGTCCCTACTGTATTGCCTATGCTCTTTGAATTCTGTGGGATCACCTTTAATATTCGGAGATTATAAAGTAACTCCCCACTGAAAAGCCAAAATAAGGGCTTTAATAACCACTTACATTCACCATCAGTACAGTAACATTACAGAGAGACTTTAAGAGATCATTATAGTGCTAGCCTTAATACAATCAGAACTGTACCATGAGCTCAAATCTCCATTTGACTTCTCTCTTGACTTCTAAATGTTTAAACAGAGTGCAAGTTGTGGTTATATTTGTTGAGGTTATTTCCATTCTCTTCACCTCTGTGCTTCTGGTTACTTTCAATAGTATGGAGTCATCAGAACTTTTAATGAGAGTAATTGAGTGTAGGATATTAGAGATTTTTAGCTTGGGGCAAAAATTCATATGAAGGAGACAGGTTCTCTCTTGAGATCATTATAATATAGGTTGATGTCATTGGGAAATGGCCACAATTTTAAAGATCTAATTATGCGTGTAAAATGGGAATTATTGGAATGTCACAATGACAGATTTAAACAGTCTCAAATTGTGTATTTCCTTTACTGTAATGTATTTAAAATTTTAGAGACAGTATTCCTACACTGCTAAGTTTCCCTATCTATCTCAGCTCAGAACTTCAATTCTCCTGCCTTGGCCTCCCAAGACTAGGATTACAAATGTAAGACATGAGGTCTGGCCAAGGCTCCCTTCTAGTAGAAGGAAAAAATATGCACCTGAACTCCAAGGTATAGATGTGCCCAGCAAAACCCAGGCGGAGAGAAAGCACCTCCTCTACTGGGCCAAGGCATGTTACAGGTGTGACTTCCTACCCCAGCACGGGTCACAGGTTGGAGGAAGGTGAGTATCAGGGATCCTCCACAAGTCTCCCGTCTCTGGTGCTTTCTTCAGCCCTGCAGTTTTATGGGCCTGTCTTTGAGGAACAAAACTCAGGTGGTGAGCATGGTGTCTCCAACTCCAGAGGACTAGATCCAATAGCACAGGGAGAAAAATGTGGTCTTGAAAATATTACAGCTGTAATTTCTGTCAGAAACAAGAACAATGTGTTAAGATCACAATCAGATTTATGAAATCTACAGCTGCTGCCAGGGGCATGGAGAATGGGTCAGACTGTGTTCAACCTGGTAAAAACAAATATGTCAAATAGATGAGTTAAGCTACAGATGGTTTCTTTACAAATTTTATCTACATTTCAATCCCATCATGCCACTTTCTTTCAAATTAATTGTTTACAAAGTGAAATGAAGGTCAATAGCCTAGAAAATGATAAAATGTTTTCCAAACCTATAACTGCAATATAAGTACTAAATGCAAATACAATGTGAAAAAGAATTCAATGATCAAAACTTTATCAATATTCTATAAACATTTAATGAATAATGCCTTATATAATAATAGTTATTCTGTACCATTAACATTTAAGTGTGGATTGAAAAAATGGTCTTGTAAATGGGATTTTGGAAAGAAACAATGAAGAGAAATGTCTGTAAGGAAAAAAGCCAAAGGAAATAAACTTACAGTGCAAATTTTATATGTGAATATAACTTTATATTCTCTGGCATGATAAAAAATACTGATAAAAGCTTTTCTATTTCTAACATTTATAGCTAGTGAGAAAGAACTGTATAAATTCAATCATGCTTAGATAAACTGGCCACAGAACTTCCAAACTATTTTAAACATAATTTTCATTTTAATAATTAATATGGCATTAATTTTTGAACAGATTCTAGCGAATTCTGTATAGAGCACATTTAGATTTTCATCTCGATGTGCGCATTAAACATTCAATTTCTCTTTCATTAGAGGAACCTTCCAACTATTCTTGTCTCTGGAGAGTAATTTCATTTAATTAAAAAATACCAACAATTATCCACCTTGTAATATCTCTTTTATGAAGTTGGTTTTCCTGCCCTATATGTCCTCTTTACCTCAGACTTTCCATGAAGTTTCCTTTATTTCACTCTTCAGGGACATGTGGCTCATGGTCTCATCTGCCAGCACGAACATCTACAGCCTGTACTGTATGCATTATAGATTTGGCAGATGACACAAGTCTCGTGTGTGGTTCCATGCCTAGTAAGATGGTAGCATTCCTAATTACAAATAAACACCCAGCTCTGCTCAACTGAACACATTTGCCACTATTTCTGATGTAAGAGAAAGCGTTATTTCAAGCAAATACGCCAAAATACAACCAGCCTTGTGCCAAGTTTATCATTTCCTTGCTTTAAAATAATTTCCTCAAGGTTTTCTTCTGACTAATACTGTTAAGTTCTTCTATCAGAACAAAATGCCAATAAGCCTTCTTTGAAGGAAAATAAAATGTAGGTTTCCCTGAATGAGATATGCAAGGTCAGATAAGGAATGTTTATGTGTCTAGGATATTTAGCTCATGATTCTTGTGAGTGAATGCTGGGTGGTGGTGACATTTTAACCTGCACCCCCAACCTCTGAGTGCAGAAGCATCAAATATAACAAACACAACCCCAACCCTGTGGCAGCCTGGCCCCCTCAAGGGGAATGACAGCTGATCCTCACTTGTATAAGGGTACATGGTGGGCATGACAATAGCCCCCCCAAAATGTCTCGTCTTATGTCTGAATTCATGTAGTCCATTACCTGGCAAAGGCAGAGGAAGGTTGCCACGGAATTAAGACTGCCAATCATCTGACTTGAAGATGAAGAAATTATCCTGGGTTATCTAAGTGGCCCAACATAAGCAAAGTCCCATAAATACTGTAGAAAGTGTCGGAACAAGAAAAGGGGCCATAAACAAGGGAATGTGGGCAGATTCTAGAAGCTATAAAAGTTAAAAAAAAAATAACAACAACAACAGAAAATCTGATTCTTCTTTACAGTGCCCAGAAAGCCCTGCTGACATGACACTCCAATTTTAGCACATAGGGATCCATTTCAGATTTCTGAACTACAGGACTGTAAGATAACAAGTGTGTGGTAAGTTGTAATAGCAGCAAATAGGTAATTATCGTGAATATTTAGAACCAAGTCCATTCTCAAATGTAAACTCAGTGTCATGTAAATTCTAAGCATGCCTTAATAGTGACACCTGCAGATATATCAATTTTCCTTTTAATTTAAAAATGTTTAAATCCTTTCAATAAATATTTGTCAAGGAGAACAACAGGATTATATCTGGGCTTGAAAAACCCCACATCTATGGACAATATCTGGCCAAAAAATAATTTTTCCGTGGATGAATTTGGAACAAAAAAAGTGAAATTATTATTGGTTATTGTAATTCATATACATGCCTATAAGCCTGATATTTGGAAAGATGAGGGAGGAGGTCAGAGTTATAGGCCAACCTGGGATACAGAGCCGCATCAAGGCCAAACTAACGCATATCATGAGACTCTACCTCAAAAAGAAAAAAAAAATCAATATTTCTAGAGTATTTTATAATGCACTAACAAGTGCTATTAATGTAACATCAAATATTTAGTGAGCAAACACTTTGTGTTAGGCTTAGTTCTAGTGATGAAAATTATATGTTACATGTTCAGAAAGGAATATATGCCTATGACTGGAAACACAGGCTAAAATTCAGCTGGCTATGAAATTTTGAGCAAATTATAGATACAGACAGAGGAATAGGAAGCACTTTTTTGCAGGAAACACCTTCAGTAAGTGCTCAAAGTGAGTGTGTGTAAAGTTGCCTCTGCAGTGAGGGAGAATGCAGGAACAGTAGGCTCTAATTCAGCATCTGGTGGAGAAATAAGGCAGCCAAAAGATCATAAAGAAGATTGAGGCAATCAGTGATGACTCTTTGTGTACTTCCTGCCTGCATCAAGTATTTGTGTAGTTTATCTCCCCACTCTGTAGATGTAAACCTCTTTCACACAGACAGACAGACAGTTATGTTTCCTATCCCTCCTAAGAAAGGAGCAAGTTGAGGACAAGAATTTTGCATTTTGTTCACTGAAATATGCTCAGAAACTAGAGCAGAGCCCAGTACAAGGTAGAAATTTAGTAAAGATTTGGTTAAACATAATGAGCTTAGTTCACCCAAGTGTCCAAGAAACCAAGAATATCAAAATAATGCTGATAGCCACTGCCATATCCTCAAGAGACTATAAAATCTTTATTACAAAGCTCAGAAAAGAATCTGGCCATCTGCGAGACTTCTTGGTTCACAATAATTCCTCCTCCCCCAATTTTTGCTTATTCCTTGCCACTCACTCTTCATGATAATACCATCCACATGTCCAAGAAAAGAACCTAATTCCTCCCAAAGCAATTTCCTGGAATATAATTTGAACAGTTTGTTCCTTCCACATGAAAACCTGGAGTGCCCAAAGCCATGATGAAGATTTCAGACTCCACCTTATCCGTGAAGCTCCAGACACCTAGTGATCTGGAGTAAGATGAAGGGTAAACTCCTGCAACTTGGACTTCCCACTATGACAAAGGACGGCTACTGCCTATTAGGCGTCTTCAGGGTCTGGAAATATCCTGTTCTAGAGGTGAGAATTTTATTCCAACACACTGAGAGTTACGGAAGGCTGATGGCTATTAGCAGCTATGGCTGCAGGAGGAGCAGCCGGAAGTTCGAGTGTGTGATGGGGTCAGATAACCCACAGACAGATTTTTTGAACTGGGTGGATCTGTGATGGCCAGTCTCCACGGAGGCGATGGAGAGTCACAGTCCAAGGGTGTGAGAGTTAACTGGGATGTCAATTTGAGTAAGAAATGCACAGCATATTGGTTTAGCACGGTTCTGGATGCAGATGATACATTTACGAAGGAGGGAAGACCCAAGAAACAGGTTTACAGCCTGGATGGAATGAAAAGGGAAAGAAAAAAGTCTTCCTTTTGCTTGTCCAGAAGAACTCCAGTCTTTACTATCACCGTTAGACATCTGTCTCTGGGCTTCAGCACAGTCTTGTGGCACACAGTGCACTCTTTTGCTCTGTGATACTGACTTGCACAGGATCCTGCAGTGAGCTCCAGGCCTTGAGCCTTCTACTGGATCCATCCAACCTCCACTGCCAGAGGCTCTTTTGAATTCTTCCACTGTAAATCTAGCTTGCTATGGTTTATTCTAGGTTTTCCCCACAAAGCCTCATGCTCTCATGCCTGGGGCTCCCTTTTGAAATTTAATTAGTACTTGTGTGCAGTACACAATGTTTACATTCACTGTAAGGGAATGGTACATGTGCATAATATATTTCAATTTGCTTTTTTCACATCTCCTTCCACCCCCTCTTTTATTTTTCCAATATCAGATCCATTTATTTACTTTGTAAAACCTTATAAAGTTAATTATCATATGTACAGATAGAAAATCAGACTAATAGGCCAAAGAACATATAAAACATGTAAGACAGTTGTATGAAGTTGAGGTACATTTTTAGATACATTATCTGCACTGGATTATAATTTTCTTTCTCTTTTATCCTATTATCTTTTATTTCAAACTCTGTGTGTGTGTATGAGACTCAAATTTATCCTTTTTATGACAGAATAATAACCCATTGTGTATAAATATTATATTTTTTATGGGGTTGGGGATTTAGCTCAGTGGTTTTGTTGCCTGCCTTGTAGGCACAAGGACCAGAGTTCAATCCCCAGTACAAAAAATATAAATAAATAAATAAATTATATTATATTATATTATATTTTTTAATCCATTCTTTTTTTGATCAACATATAGGCTGTCTCCAAGATTCAGCTATTATGAACTGCACTGCTACAAACATGGGTAAGCATGTATCATTGTGGTATGATATTTTTAACTCTTTTGGGAGGATACTTAGATAAGGAATAGATGGGCCAAAAGGAATTTCTATTTTCAGGGTTTTTTTTTTAGGGATATCCATATTGATTTCCGTAGTGAATGTATCAGTTTACAGTCCCACCAGCAATGGAGGAGGATTTCTTCCTCCTTTCAGCCTCACCAGCATTTGTTATTGGTTGATTTCTTGATGACAACTATTCTTTCTGGAGTGAGATGGAATCTTGGTGTTGTTTTAATTTTCACTTCTCAAATAGCCAACAATGTTGAACTTTTTAATGTATTTATTGGCCATTTGTATGTCTTCTTCTGAGAAGTGTCTGTTCATTTCAGATGCCAGTATTTAATTAGGTCTTTAAACTTAAGGAGGCTGAACTTTTTTGAGTTCTTTATATATTCTAGATATTAGTCCTTTGTCTGAGTAGTTATCCAAATCTTTTTCCCATTCAGTAAGTTGTCTTTTCACTATGTTAGTGGTTTGTTTTGCTGTGCACAAGCTTTTTAATTCAATGTGATCTCATTTGTTGATTCTTGGTATTATTTTTCTTGCAATTGGGGTTTTGTTTGAAAATATTTGCCTATACATATGTCTTCAAGAGTTTTAATATTTTGTCCTCCAGCAGAGTGTTTTTATTCTAATGTTTAGATCTTTGATCCACTTTGATGGTATTTAGTGCGTGGTTACAGATATGGGTCTAGGATCAACCTTGTACGTGTGGATAGCTAGTTTTTCCGGTATCATTTATTAAAGAGGCTATCCCTCCTCCAGCAAAGGGATAGCTTTGTCAAAAATAACACAGCTGAGTGTCATTAGAGTTGTTTTTGTATGTACACGTGGTTCCTGAAGGTGACTTGATTATGGACGTGTGATATTCATCCCTGGATTTGTCCATTGATGAGTTTATAGCTAGCTGTGATGTTAGGAAGAGTGAGTGGAACAGTATATAGCCCTTCTCCTCCCTTTGTCCCCCCAGCCCAGTTTCCTGCCTGCCATGCCATGAGCATACCTCCTTCACCATCCCCCTCTCCCATGCCACCCTCCTTGGAGCCAGCCAACTGTGAACTGAAATCTCTATAAACTGCAAGCTAAAATAAACCTTCCCCCTTTACAATGGGGGCATTGGGTGTTGCGTCTCACCAACAAGAAAGTAACTAAGATTGAGCACCACAGCACAGAGCTCTGGGGGTCTGTCACAAAGCCATGCTGCAGGAAGGAGTGGTTGTGCTATGGTAGGGAAAAATGATAGCAACCACTGCTGCCTGCAGACTACTTCTCAGCAGGAGAAATTATTTTAGAGTAAGTCCGTAAAATAGGAGCCCAATTCCACCTGAGGACCAAACATGCCAGAGTGCTGGATTCTAGGGAAAGGAAGCCTCCTCCAAAGTTACTTCCTTGTTGGCATAGCCCATGGCCTAGATGACTGGGTGGTGGAGAATGAACAGGCAAGGCCTCTTGCCCCAATGCAGCACAACTCTGAAAGGGCATCCTAATTCCAGAGCTTCATAAAGGATCGACCAAACCCTGTGTATGTCTGTGTCACAGCTCACCACCTTCTCTGCCCAATGCTACTTTTCATCCTACAATTGGTGCTTTTAAAAATTACCCCTTACAAATCTCCTAAAAGTCTTACCTCTTGATAAATATAATAACAGATATAGAGAAATACTCTGGTTAAACACTAATAGGGATGAAAATGTTAATAACTATTATGAAAAGTTTTAGAGTGATGGCAATGACATTAGGAAAAAAAATTATGAGTTTTTTAAATTATCCACACCAACCACAGAAATAATAAAATTGTTGGAATACAAAAGCCATTAACAATTTTACACCATAGATACATTTACAAACTTCACTTAGATTCTAAACAAGACAAACCTAATGTCTACTTCCTCCAACAATACAGCAGTAGTTTTCAAATATCCAGGTCTTTTTCTCCTGTCCTAAGTCAAAAAAAAAAAAAATCAACTGATTCGACTTTGATATTTGTTGTCCATTAGACTTTTCCTAAGGACTGTGTCAGAAGTATGCTTTAAAGCACCATTAAGTACAAGAAACTCACACATAAGACTTTTTACATAAGGCCAGAAATGTCATAAATATCTAAAAAAATATAAAAATTGGCTCTTGTACAAATTCAATTATATTTTGCTCCAACTGGAGGTTTCTATCACAACAGGATGCTCAGCTGGGCTTTGGACTGTCGAGTTGCTTCTTTTCAGGTTATTGTGCAAATGCCTGAACATTTTTACTTAGGGCCAAGTATTCTGCAGTGAACTCTGTTGATGCAGAAGTAGTGAAAGCTTCATTCCTTCCTCCTCATTTTAAAAGATTTCAACAAATGGCTGTTGTTTTTGTTCTTGCTCGTCATGTAAACTCAACAATTTAAGTGATCCAACTTTCTTTCTAAATCTTAAACATTGTGAAAGAGTATATTCAGACTAATAATAGCTTCAGTGTGTAGGGGCTAATAATGGATTAATACTTAAGAATCATGCATTACTGTACCCAATTAACTTAGCACTCAAGAGAAGAGCTGTAGTGACAAAATTCTTGACCAGATAACCAAAAATAAAGTGAAAGAAGTAAGGCTTCAAGCCCAGAGAATTAAAACTGGATTAAAAAAACTGATTAGACAAAGCCTGAGAAGTCCATATATTTTTGCTTATTCTGATTAAATTTTTCTAACCCCTTCTTTGGAGAAAAAAAGGTGAGTGGGTGAACTCTAGAAAATTAATAAATAATAATAAAGAGGATCTTCAAGGTTGTCTACCCTGGACATTCCCTCTAGTTACCAGAGTTGAAACCAAATCAGTAAGAAGGGGACTCATTCAATCCATATTGGGATTTACCCCATCATCAGAGGATTACTGCTTAATCCATAGAAAGATAAAAGGGAACTCTATCCCTTGTCACAGATCAAATATCTGTCCTTATCTGGCCTCACAGGACAGAAAATAGCATAAGAAGCTCATAGAGTGGCTTACACAGACTTGAAAGCAATGTGTTCCATGATCAAAGACAGAAAAAGTCATGTCAAAATTTTACAAACATGAAGACTCAAGACTTTCAAATTCATGATAATTAGCTTGGAGTTCAGAAGATATCCTGATAAAAACCTTGATAGGAAACCATAAACTGAAGATGATTGGGTTTCATCATGAAGAGTAAAAACTGGGAATTCCTAAAGGAGTTAGCAAGACAAGACCTGAGCAAATACCACCTATTCTAATTACTCAAAACCAGAAAACTAAATTATTTGTTGCCAAAAAGACAAATGTCAAATATGCAGTGGTAATGTAAGCTGAATTCTGTCTCTGATTCAATGAAGCCAGTTAGATGTAATCTTTCAGTTTAGTCTTCGACATCCTAAGCACAGTTACTGTGTTTGCCAAACCATGTGTTCTTAATTCAGTGAGGGCATCTGAACATTTCAGAAAGAAAGATGAATGGGTATGAAATGAAAAACAAGAAATGTGAGGTGAGGTAAAGCCAGGTTGCAGTCTCCTGAAAGATGCCAGGTACTATTTCAAAAGCTACTCATGGTGTCACACAGATTCCACATTAATTATAAGCAAGCATCATTTATATAGCCATCAAATCCATCATTAATGCTATAGGGAGTAATCAGGGTGATGAGGAAGACATGTCAGAGACTTGGGAACACTTTTGACATGCAAAAAATAAAAGTGCCTTTATTACTATTTCAGCGTAAACTAAATAATTCATTTTAAAGAAAAATTTTCATCATAAATTCAGTAATAATTTCTTCAATTGGGCATTGAGAATAATGAATCAATCAACAAAACAGTTTGCTATCACTAATCTCTGACAGAATGACATATTGGGCTGTATTTAAAGCACAGCATACCATTTATAAAACAGGATTTATGTATAATTTGTTATGTTCTGACAAAACAAATGCCAGTAGAATGCATAAGGAAATAATTCCTGCCATCCTTTGGGATCAGTTATCTTAAGAAAGAAATTATCCACAATGGCATGAATGAGGCCATCTTACTGTAATTATGTGTTTGAATGTCACTGAATCAGACACAACCGTCTTGACCTGCAATCTAGTTAAAGGGCACCATCATTGGCAAATCCCCACTGTTAATTCCTTCTTCTTGTTGATTTAATGTTTTTTTGCTCATTTAGACAGGCTAAAAAGTAATATTGCCTATAGCTGAAGGATAAAATACATAAAAGTATTTAAATATAAACATGACAGACCATCATTTGTGGGCAGGATCTATAAAAGGGTAAGCTAATTACTCATGGCTACATGAAAAACACAAGAAGTGAGGAACTGGCAAAGAAATCCCACCCTGCACCCTAAAACAGAAGGCTACTCATTTGTCTTAGTCAAAGATAAAATATCAGTAAGAGTCAGGAATAATAATGCGTTAATATTAACACAAACAGGTTGAAGCCAAAGGTACTGTTTGTCATGCAGCCAGTGGCTGCAGTGGGAGCACATTAATAGATGTCTCCTGATGTGCCAGGGGCCACAGCATGGCCACTGGATGGTCTGCACGTTTAATCATCATCCTGAAAGGGAAGCAGTGTTGCCTGAGGGAAGTGAGGAATGCTGACAGTGAGGCCAGGAACTATGATCAGAGGCTGTTTACCTAGCAGGAGGAAGCATTTTGCCCTTTTAGCAACTGAGGTGGCCACACTGGTTCATTGTCTCTGAATATCAACCATCCTGCAAAGTGTGATCATTAACAGTTAAGCCAAGACTTCTAGATGAGAAGACAGCAGATTCCTAGGAGTTGGTAAAATGCCTGTGGGGCAGAACATATAAGAAATGTGTTATGAGAAGTAGTCTTCATTTGGGCCAGGGATCTAGCTTAGTGGTTCCGGTGCCTGCTTTGCAAGCGCAAGGACCCAAATTCGATCCCCAGTACTAAAACAAAACAAATACAGAAATAGACAGAAATAGTCCTCACTGAGTCTGAACAAGGACAGGTGGGCCTCAGCCAAGGCAGCCACATTAGTAGAGATCCTATCTACAGGGCAGCAAAAGCCCTACCCACTGGTCAGGCCTGGAAAACGGGGAGCAGGGAGTTAGAGAAGAGTTGGCTTTGAGACATCTAATTCCAGATCTCACAGCACGATTAATGTGATGCTCCAATAGGTGTGTGGCTTGGGATGAATTAAACATGCCTTGTCCATTTATACAGGACTCAGAAATCCAGAGTAAAGCTGAAGGCCTCATATGTGAGATCAATATGCCTGGCTATGAGAGGCTAATGGAGGTCGAGCTGAGATATGGTTTAAGAGGTTTTCCTCAGCCTGGTAACATTATCAAATATTTTTAAAATGATGTGTGTCTGCTCCATCCCAAAAGAATTGTAATGTCTGTTCCATATCATAAATTACCAAAAAAATCACATATATATACATGATAGTTTATATGCTGAAGGATTGATTTGAGTCTTAAATGAGACTATTATAAACTTTTTACCCAGATACATAGCAAATGTTTAGTAAATGTTACGCAATATAAAATAAACCTATATTTTTGTCCACATGTCTAACAGAGAGATTGTGGGGGGGGTCTTGAATGGTCATTTTTACAGTAGAGAAATTCTAGTAATATATAGTAGATTGAGCTAAAAAAATTATCGAGAAGCTAACCCACTTGATGAAATATGCACATATTGGCAATGCGACAGTCCCTAATTGAGTAATTCCTAGGCTCAATGCCTTTGCATTATGTTGCCTACATACATTAAACATAGCAAACCTGTCGGTATCACTAATTCTGGAGATAACGTGTGCACTGTTGCATGTCATTCAAGTAACAAACAATTGGCAGGTAGCTTTTATAATAGCAAGATGGATTCTTGTATGGGTTGTGTTGATTGCTTATGTCAGTCCTTTTGAAATTTAACAGCAGTCATAATTAGAGCTGTACATGTCTCCTAACTATAATTAGATTACTATTTATATCCATTGTCATTTTTTTAAACAGCCTGATACACTACTGTGGAGTAAGAAAGTAAGATTGGCGGGGAAGGTGATGTGATCTCCTTAAAACACTAATCACTGTTAAAAATTACCTGTGTGTAACTTTGTGAGTTTAAATACAAAATCCCAAGGGAATTATTTCAGACAGATGACTGCGTGAATCTTTACCCTGTGAAGGAACTGCATTACCCCAAGTAACAGACCTGGTCATGCATGTCAGACCTTGTAACAACGGTTATACTACCTTCATATGCACTTGAGAGGAAAATTAGACCAGACGGTGTGCATTATAGAAATCTGATTTCTGCGTTTTGTTTTGTTTTGTTTTAGCTTTTTTCTTTTTTCTTTTTTTTGAGACAGGGTCTCATTATGTAGTTGAGACTGACCTGGAACTCACTATGTAGCCCAGGCTGGTCTCGAACTCACTCCGATCCTCCTGCCTCAGCCTCTCGAGTGCTGGGATTACAGATGTGAGCCACCACACCCAGCTGATTTCTGCATTTTGCAAGCCATTGAATCTCAACTCCTCCTTGAAGAATCCTTTTGCTGGCTCTGTAACTCAATGAGGTCATAGAACAATGAAGGAAATACACTGCTCATTTAGGATACTCTAATGTTGCTGACGGCAAGAGTGGACTCCTCTACTTTTACCTTCCTCCCCAAAAACCTCTAAATAAATTAATTGATAACTCCATGGTTTCACATTCAGGGACTTTATAATGCTGAGTGGCAATATTCTGTTTCTGGACCAGGAAGCAAATATGTTCAATCTGACAACTAAGATGTAATGTAGTAGGCCTTCACCCTGCTCCTTCATTAAAGCCTGTACAAACATGAAGTCCACTTTATCAATAAAGGGGGAAACTAAAATTACGTGATGATTAGATCAAGCTTTGTTCATTAAGTGATGGTGAATCAAAAGATAAATGCAATAAAGGGTAATGTTTTGAACATGGGAAGAAGAGACAACCCTTTTGGTACCAACACTGTTAGGTAACATGTTTTACTGCTCCAGCATTCTTTACATTCACTTATGTTTCTATATCTGGAACTGGAGAACATTATACAAGCTGATCTTTACCCTGATTATTATCTCTAATGTCTGCAAATTCCTGTTTCCAGATTTAATACTTGATGAGCCGTCCAGCTGCACACTTTTTTTTTAAAGTATGTTACTAGTGATGGGACTTCTCTATAGCTCAAATGAGCAGAGGTTCCAAATAGTAACACTATAAAAGTAAAACATAAAATTACAAGAAGAAAACATAAGTTATTTCTAATAATATAATCTTGGAAAATGGAAGGTCTTGCTAAGTAGAACATGCAACACAAAAGATATAAGGAAAAAGAACCAAATTGAATAATATAAAAATGTGTTCTATACAGTGAGAAATACTACATATATATATATATATATATATATACACACACACATTATATATGTGTGTGTTGTATGTGTAAACATACACATGTATATATATTTAACATTTTAAGACCAAGTATCATACACAGAATTGTCAATTGAACAGATATCAGTAACCAAAAGTAATGCAGATACAGTTAGTTCACAGCAAAAGGAATTCAAGGAGCCAATAAACAGAAAAAAATATAATCAAGCTCACTCATGATTATAGTGATACAGATTAAATAACTGTAAGATTTCACTGTAATCTATTGTATTTCAAGTATTTTCTGGGTTTGTCCTTAGTGGCTAAGTAGACATATGCAAGTTCTTACTAAGAGAAATTTCTTAGGGGTTCAATTGAATCACAGGTATTAAATTCAACAGTAAGCCTACTTTTGACATAGAAACTCCAACTTAAAAATGCTTTCTACAAACACACTAGTGCAAAACTGCAAAGTGACACTGAAGCATAGAAATGCTAATTCAAGCAGTGTATGTGGCAAGCTCTGTCACTGTAATATCCTCTAGTCATTAAGAGTTATAGAGGACCGGGGATTTAGCTCAGCGGTTCAGTGGCCTGCCTCGCAAGCACAAGGACCTGAGTTCGATCCCCAGTCACACACACACACACACACACACACACACACACACACACACAAGAGTTATGAAAAC